>NC_092423.1:122257243-122576409 GCF_036169615.1 Heliangelus exortis
TCACTGCAGCAATTCCCACCACAGGCAACACTTTGTCTCCAACAAAGAAGCCTCACATTCTGTGTCTGCAAAAAAACCTATCCATACTGTAGGGATGCCAAGAGGAACATCTGTGTGCTCAGAAGGACACAAAACTGGCTTTTTGTGTGCGTGTGTGTGTGCCTGGGTGAAAGGGATGGGGGCAGGGAACTCACAGACAATAGTTTGTGTGACTGCCTGGTAAGGAAATGCTCTTTCAGTCCCTTCCTCCTTCCTTTAATTTCTTTTTTCAATCAGAACAAGGGATTCAAACAGCCACAACAGCTATCAACTACTTCTCCAAGTCTACTGAAAAGGGTTAAGATTCTCCCACATTACCAGTATTACCCTGGATTTATTTTTTACCAGAAATTATTTCCTTAGGTGTAAAGCACATGTATCTACTTTTCATCAAATAATCTGAGGATTCGAGTTCTACTTTTCCCCTTGGCACAAATTATTATGAGTCTAATGTAGATCTCATTCATAAAATACTGTATCCCAGCTAGCAAATTATCTCCTACAAGATGGATGAATCGTGGGCTTTGATTAGAAAAAAAGTTAAGACCAAAAAGAAGAGGGGAAAAAATCAGACAAAAAAAGTAAAAACACTGCTGCTTTTCTGAATGTTGGATCAATCACCTGCATAGCAACATAAGAGAATGTGAACCAGGAACATGCACTACCATGAAATTAAAGCTGTAAAGCAGGGAAAACCAGTAAAATGCAAGCAGGTGATTACTGCAAAGGCAAAGAGCATTGACTACCAATGAATACTTAGATTTTGGTTTTATAAGACCTACTTAATCAGCTATTTAGACAATCCAACAATTCTTTACTGGTGGATTGAAAAGTCCTGTTTTCTTCTCCAATTTAGAAGGTACCTTGTTGTGGTGGGACTGTCCTGGCATTTGAATATGTTCAAGTTCCTGGCAACATGCAAAAATCAGAAGAAAATAAGTTTTTTTCTGGAGCTGTGCTTACTAATGCCATATTCTGCTTTTATTCCCTACCCATTCTACAGATGCTCCTTCCCAACCTATGTGGTGCAATCTGATCATCTGACAGAGACCATTTATTCAGACTGCTTCATGCCTCATCTTTAATGCCAGCATTACCCCCGCAACTGGGAACAAGCGGCCCAGGGAATCAATTAGCAGAAACGTATCTGTTTCCCTAAATATTTGTAACTCTTTAACCAAGAGTCTGAAATTACATCCCCTTCCTTTGGGGAAAAAGGAGCCAGGAGATGTAAATCTGGGCCAGAGCTCAGCCTTTCAATCAGCCTCCCAAGCACTCACCTTGCTGGGAACGTGGTCGAGCAAAACAGGCAGGTTTTGACATATCTTTTGCACATCAGACAAAGAGTATGACATTTGCTGCTCACAGCAAGCAGTGTTACCTTTGTGTGCCTTCTCCAGAGAGGAAATTGAGTTACAGGAGCTCCTGCAACTCCTGCACATGGGGAAAGGGAACAAACCAGCCGCATCAACTGGGAGAGGTGGCTACAGTATTTTACTCTGGGTTTGGAGACCTCAGTCCAGCACTTGACGCAGAGGGCTGAACTCAGGCATGCAGAATCCATCTTTAGCAGGGCTCTCTGGGTGTGGAAGCCCCTTTACTGGGCAGATCTTGACTATCAAATCATTCAGATATAAATTGCTTCTCTATGGTGCCAGATCTGATATGGCTGAACTAGGCTCCAAATATTGAGCTCCATGGGGTAGAGTGAAAGTCGCTTTGCAGGGAGTCAGCTAAGGACAAGAAGGGTTCTTTTAGCTCCTGTTTAGCCCAGACCTTGCCAAATCTAGTCTGATTGCACATTTCTGCATGGGGCTCAGATTTCCAGAAGGTCTTATTGACCCAGGTCTAATGCTACCTAAATGGGAAGAGTCAGCTTTAGTTCAGTGTTGCACTTAAGCTGTTATGTCCTGCTGCAACAGAGGATGCTAAGGGCGACCACAGAGGACTGCAAGAAACCAGCCCAGGCTGATCCAAGGGTCCAAGGTGAGCACGTGCCAACATCTCCCACTGACAGGGTGGGACAACTCAGGTCTCCTTCCTAATCTATCCTGAAATACCCACGAGATCCTGGCAAATGGGTTAAAGTGGGTATCTCCAACCCAAACACCTTGGAAAAAAGGTGACAGAAAATAAAGAAGTCCTTGTTTGGACTTATTTAGATAAAACACAACTGAGTAAGTGAACAAAGGTTAAGAGTATTTACTTGAACTTAACATTGTGTGAAAGAATAATGTTCCACCTCTTCTGTGCATGAGTAAAAACTACCAACATAATCACTTTGTATATACAGACACTATTTTTGCTCTTATTTGACAGTCTTCAGTGAAATGAGTTGATTTGAATGCTCAGGAAAACAAGATAAAAATGGTTGAAGTCACTCAAATATCAAATGTAAGAAACATTATTTTTAGAGAATTTTCCCTTTTTTTCTACATTGTTATTACCAAATCCTCAACTCAGATGGAGACTGGGACTGTGACACATGCAAACATGTACAGACAGCAAATCCTGAAATATTTGAAAAGTGCTTGGATTCTCTAAGAGCTCTTGTCCATGTCATGGAAATGGACAAGCTTATTGATCTCTCTGGATGTGTATATACATAGCTGTGCAATGTTCCTGCACAAGTGGTTGCTGAATTGAGGCTAAAAAAATCCCAACAAGACAGACAGACACAATAATGAAGAACAGACAGAGCAAAATACAGGGGCACGACTTCATTTGCTGGTCTTTCTTCAGAGCAGTGAGTGCTGTTTATGAATGCAATACTTGCACTTCTACTCTACTTTCATATTTACCTTCAAACTTTAGGCAGTTAAACTGAGACACACCATCTAATTTCCTTCACATCTCCTTATCAGCATTTATTTGGTTTAAAAAAGAATCACCAAAAGTTTCTATAGCTGATGTCAGAGGATACAAGCATTTAGTGAGAATGTTTACTCCCAGCTAATGCTTCCATGAAATCCTAGAAGGCCAAGCACCTTGGCCTGTATCCTGCACTACTGGAGTGAAAAAGGGAAGCTGTTCAATGCTCTCATTTCCTTTGTCACTGTGCAAGGGTTTTATACTCAACCCTTGATAGCATGCAAAAATATTCAAACTCTGTACCATGATCTCCTTAATTCATCACTGCAGCTCCTCTGTAGTGCCTTCAAGTCATGATCCTCAAGCCCTACTGCCAAACTACAAACTACTTAAGAAAATAAAAGTACTTTGTGTGCAGTAATTCTGCAAGGGTCTTCATTTTGTTCAATTAGAACTTAACTGCATTGAGACTCTGAAAGGCTTCCCCAGACTATCCACAAAAGCACAGGAACAGACTTCAAGCCCCCTCTGCCACATATTTTTTTTACTTGCAAAATATTCTTCTGACTGCTTATGTTTTTATTCTTAAAACCACTGAAAAGGTACTTGAAGACCCCAAGGATTTCAAACACTTACAAAATGCACTACGGCTTTCTATAAAAAAAGGAAAACATTCTACAACAAACTTAAATTGGATGTTTGGTATGTTCACCTTCAATACCTGATAATAAGAATGAGGTTTGCAATTTAATAGCTTCTGAAGCGCCTCAGAAATAATAAACTAACTACATCCTGCAGAGTTAGAGTGGTGGCACATATGTATGAAACAGAGTAGCTTTGGAAATATTTGTGAAACAGCCCAGCACATCTACCCATCACCCTTCCGCACGTCACACATGCCTTTATTTTCCATTTTCACTCCCTTTCTGTTTTCCCAAGCTGCCCTGAAACCCTTGACTGATTAACTTACCACCCTCAGACTCCTAGGAAATGCCATAGAAAGCTGTGGTAGAGCTGGGGCATGCACTGGCTTTGCTGCTGTGAATTATCTCAACAGAACAGATGGAGAAGGTTGCACTCAATTTCAGTTCCTACTTTTTTTCTGCCCTCAATCACCATGGGGTCTATAATGCTGGGACTCCTGGTCATGCTCACCCACAAAAACCTGAGCGTCTAAAAGGGCAGTCTGCGAATCATAGAATCATAGAATTGGCTGGGTTGGAAGGGACCTCAGAGATCATCAAGTCCAACCCTTGATCCACTACCGCTGCAGTTCCCAGACCATGGCACTGAGTGCCACATCCAGTCTCTTTTTAAGTATCTCCAGGGACGGAGAATCCACTACTTCCCTGGGCAGCCCATTCCAATGCTTGATCACCCTCTCAATAAAGAAATTCTTTCTAATGTCCAACCTAAACCTCCCCCGGCACAACTTGAGACCGTGCCCTCTTGTCTTGCTGAGAGTTGCCTGGGAAAAGAGACCAACCCCCACCTGGCTACACCCTCCTTTCAGGTAGTTGTAGAGAGCCTTCTTTCTTCACTCCTACCCAACCACTCTTGACACCATCATTGCAAGAAGGCAAGCTCTCTGGCTCTCTGGCTGCCAACCTGCACAAGGGAGATGGCCAATGTATACAGCAGAGGATAATGGCAATGTGGACCCTGTCTGTTTCTGCTCTTAGCAGAAGACAAGGCCATAAAAAAATATGAGGGACCCCTACATGCCTGTCTCCTCCTAACCCACGTCAAGAGAAGATATGGAGAATACAACAAAAGAAAACAGGCTTTGCCAGTGCTGGAGGGGTTTTGTTCAAGGTAATTAAAACCAATGGAAAATTCATAGTTTATAAGCGTGGAATAAAAATGACATCCAAAATGTTAGAAACTAGTCTTGTGGTAAAGGCAGCCCTTCATTCAAATACCAACTTCATACTAAAGATTCAGTACTTCTAATAAAACAAAGAATGTTTTTGTCCCAATCAATGTCCAACTAAGCTTGGTCATTGAAAATTGACCTGCTTATCACTTCCATCTATCTCAGAAGTCAGAGCTTGTGGTAATATTTGCTAGCAAAAGTAAGAGAGATCTGAAGCCTGCTTCCCTACCTTTCACTTGTTTGGCTTTTCATTCAATCACTCAAGAATTTCAGCTCCTGCTACTGCTTACTTTCTGGTGGAGTATGGTAAGACAGAATTAATCATGATAACAAAATCCTATTCTGGTTTGTGAGTAAAACTAATTGTAGTACAGTATTTCTTTTCTACCACCTTAGAAGGTGCCTTGCAGCTTTCCCACAGTATCGAGTTCCCGATAGAGTCACACGCAGAGAGCGTCTAGATGACAACTCATTCCAGCTTAACCTACCTTTTCAAACAAACTTCTCCAAACAATGTATTATCTGCATTTTAAATGGAGGGTGAAATTCTACCACTCTCTCTACAAAAAGGACAGGGAGGTTTATTGTACTCCACAAAAGATTTAAGGAAAGTATTGACGGTTCAAGCAATCCATAATACTCTTGGGGTGGAAAGAATCATTCGGAAAGTTTTCTCACACAGGAAAAACTAAGAAAAAAAAACTTACACATAAACAGTTTTGTCTATTAATGCCATTAAAATATTTTATCAGCTCTAGAAGAGTTTACTTCTGAAGCCAATGGTGCTGCTTATAATAATAATGACTATACAAGACAAAAACAGGTATTCAGTCACCCACGTCAAATTCAGCTTCTCTTATACTTGGGAATAAACTCAGATTACCTGGGTGATAAAACACCCACAGAGCCCAGGGCATGACTGAACACTGGGAGGCAGCTACAATTTTACCTTGTTTCAGGACTGATCTTCAGTACTTGCTTGGCTGTTTATCACCTGAAGAAATTTAACCTGCAACCAGGATGCAAGGTGTACATCCTTCCACAGAGATGACTCTCATCACTGCTACCACCCCTGTACCACTATGCTTATGGACCAGAACTTTAAATTTAACCCCTTCATCTCAGCACCTCATCCATCTACCATATTCTTTAAGCACACTGGACTTAGACCCTTTCAGACCCTGTCTTAGGCACATCTCACACTGTTCCATTACAGCATTAATCACACTTGTGAAACTAAATGAAATGTTAGAAGAAAATTAGAAGAAAGTGTGCTGGTTGTGGTGAGGTTATTCAACCCCACTATTGATGGATGCACACAACTGACACACAAAGAAAAGTATTTCTGTCAAAAAGTCACTATTTCCTCATTACTGTAATTAAAAAGTCTTAAATTGAAATGCTTAAGTGCTTGAATTAATTTTTCTTTCACAGTATGTGATTGATTTGATCAAATAAAATAATTCCAATAATATGCCATGACAAAGTAGGATTAATTAACTAAACCCTAAAATACCACTTTTTACTATATGAAAAGTCATGTTGTTTAGAATAAATGAAACATATACATAAAACTTCATATATAAAAAGTCATTTATTTACCATAGGACTTAAGGAACAGGCAACACTTAACATCCAGTAGAACAGAAAATGAATGCAAGAATGACAGATTTGCTTCATCAGCTGCAGTAAAAATCAGAAACCACAGAAGATTTACAGTTCAGCTAGCACAGCAATTACTGTTACATGGGATTTGGAAATCCCTGGCAGGGGACTTGAATTTGTCTGTGCACTGAATTCTCTGTCCAAACAGCAATTTTTCTGACCAAGGGAAGCACCAGCAGCATTTCTGAGAGACGTGGGGGACAGCAGACAGGCTGGGATGGTAATAAAAGAGCAGCTACCGTAACCTTGCTGCTGCAGTGGTGACAGTGAAGTGGCTCTGCAAAGTCCAAGGGTTCCCCTTCACTGTGTGAACATTTAATTCCTCAGAGAACACACTGAGCTTGAAATAATTGTTTAAGTGGTTTTCTTTCAGCTTTATCAGGTGCAAGAACAATATTTCAGACTTACTTCAGATACCAAATTAATTTTGCTGGAGGGACTGGAAAAAACATCAGGGAAGTATTTACTGAATGTTTATTAGAATACTATCATTATCATAACCTCCTTGTCAAATAAACACCCATCTTTGTGACAGAAAAAAGGGCAATTCATAACACTTGTGTCATTTAATATTGACTCTAACTACAGCCTACATTTTTCATTCAAGTGTAATGATAACCCTTGATTTACATCAAGGCATATCAATGGTAACCTGTGATTTTTTTTTTAAAAGGGGGATTAATAATTAAGGAATTTAATATCCAAACACATGGCTTTTATCCTTAGTTCATGCCTTGGATGTTGCAAGAGGAATGTCTCACAGCAAACTGCTTTGTGCTGTAATTGTGCAGGCTGTGCAGCAATATCTAGGTTAGCAGTGTGATTTCAAATGCAGGTAATTGAACTGCAATCCCAAGACCAAAAATATTTAGATTTTTTTGTATAGCAGCCTTGAAGAAGACAAGGGAGTGAGACTGCAGTAACTCAGGCAGCTAGAATTTGTCCTAAGTGACAGGAAAAAACCCAATATTAAGTTAATAACTCTTCAGAATTTTCAGCACTTATTTCTTAATTTCAAAATCTAAGTAACTTCTGTGAAATGACTAATTGACACATACAGCACCTTCTTAAAGGGTTTCCCTTTTAGGAATCAACAGGTTTGTGCATGCAAGCACGTGCATGCAGTCATGCAATGACTGAATTAATTAAACTATAAATGGTGTGTGTAAACTTGTACTAAATACTGCTTTTTGATGGTGATTCTGGAGGCTAACATGTTTGCATTTTTCATTTATTTTTTCCTAACATTTTCTAGCTTAAGCAAAAAAAAAAGCCCAGCTACAAAGCTGTAAGCAGTATATTAATTTTTCAGAAAAAGAAGGCCAAACCAGGACAGAAGCATATATGAAAATTCTTCACAACATATATAAGAAACACAGGAAAACAGATGGCCAGAAGTTGGGAAGACAAATTGTAAGGTTATTTCTTGTCAAACAGTGCTCATGGTGAGCCAGAAAAAAATATATTTACTTAAGTTACAGTTCAGCAAAAATAGCTAGTAAATGGTTTCAGCAATTTTTTAAGGAACTGGTGCCATGGTCGAGCAGATGTGGTAGTGTTGGGACAAAGGCTGGACTTGATAATTACAGAGGTCTTTTCCAGCCTCAATAATTCTGTGATAAGGTAATATGACTGACTACCTCAGCTTCTTCCAACTACCACCTAGCAAATGGAAAGGCATAAGAGTTCAGAAAATGCACTAAATGAAATCGAAGTGGCAGAATCAATTCTGGGTAATAACTGTATCAGTATTTCAGCCAAAGCTTCCTATGTCACTCCTAATTATTTTATGGTCATTTACAAAAGAAATTGAGCAAGTTACTTTGAGATTGTATTTATGAGTGTTTGTCATCCATCTGCATCACTTGTAAGGGAACATAAAACCTTGGAAAAAAGACAGCATTTTACATGCAGCATGCAGAAATATTTATTTCAAGAATTTTGAAGTGTTACTGGCACCTACTGTATTTGAAAGCTGGATTTTCTACTGTACTTGCCTTGAAGTGTCTCAAAAGCAAGTCTTCTTTAATGCTTAGCCATTTTTTAAATGCTTCACCAAAACCAGAAAAATTAAGTAATTATAAGAGATTTCCAGTCTTATCTTTTACACTAAAGGAGGTTACCCCTGACAAGTATTTATCTAACTAATTCTTAAGAAACCTCTGCAAAGGAAAGGTTTTTTTAAACAGCCCCCTAGGTAAGCCCTCTCAGAGTTTTACCATCTTAACAGTTGAACTTGTTTACCTACTATCTAAGCTAATTGTCTAAGCTAATTGTCTTAACCAAGCCAGCTTTTTCTGTTTTTCCTCCAGCAAAGATCAAAAGATATGACTGAATCATTTTCTATACTGGAAATAGGGTTTGAATACATGCACAAATTATTTTCATATTAAAATGATTTTAAAAGAAATAATGAAACAAGATGAGTAGGAGACTTCATTAGTCTGAGGTTCAACAAGGCCAAGTGCCGGGTCCTGCACTTTGGCCACAACAACCCCATGGGGAGCTCCAGGCTGGGCACAGAGTGGTTGGAGAGCAGCCAGGCAGAAAGGGACCTGGGAGTCTGGATTGACAGGAAGCTGAACATGAGCCAGCAGTGTGCCCAGGTAGCCAAGAAGGCCAATGGCATCCTGGCCTGTATCAGGAACAGCGTGGCCAGCAGGTCCAAGGAAGTGATTCTGCCCCTGTACTCAGCCCTGGTGAGGCCACACCTTGAGTCCTGTGTCCAGTTCTGGGCCCCTCAGTTTAGGAAAGATATCGAGGTCCTGGAGCAGGTCCAAAGGAGGGCAACCAGGCTGGTGAAGGGACTCGAGCACAGATCCTGTGAGGAGAGGCTGAGGGAGCTGGGTCTGTTCAGCCTGGAGAAGAGGAGGCTCAGAGGAGACCTCATCACTCTCTACAACTCCCTGAAAGGAGGGCGTAGCCAGGTGGGGGTTGGTCTCTTTTCCCAGGCAACCCTCAGCAAGACAAGAGGGCACAGTCTTAAGTTGTGCCGGGGGAGGTTTAGGTTGGACATTAGAAGGAATTTCTTTATTGAGAGGGTGATCAAGCATTGGAATGGGCTGCCCCGGGAAGTGGTGGATTCTCTGTCCCTGGAGATATTTAAAAAGAGACTGGATGTGGCACTCAGTGCCATGGTCTGGTAACTGCATTGGTAGTGGATCAAGGGTTGGACTTGATGATCTCTGAGGTCCCTTCCAACCCAGCCAATTCTATGATTCTATGATTTATGACATGAAGGAAAGCTATAAGAAAGATGAGGTGGCAAAAATAAGCTTTCAAAAGCTAAATATTAAAATTAAATTTCTCCAACCATGTCAATTCAGTCCCTTAGGCGTACATTCAAGTTTTATTCAACATTAAGCATTGTTAAGGTTGTAAGTATATCATAGGGCAGGAAAATGAGCCTAACATATTTTCAATCCAAGTTCAGTTTTCAGTCTTTTTTTCCCCAAGGTGATCAGCACTACTACTGTTACTGTTGTCACTATGAGAAATCACCTCATGCAAACTGTCCATTAGCCAACACAAAAACCAATACTTGATTCTCTAATCATAAGACTGATGACTGGCACAGTGATCAAGGCACTGTGAAATGCAAATAATTGTTTTCTTCTGTACAGCAGAAATAAAACAAGAAGTCTAGAAATCACTGTTTCTTCCTGATCCCTATCCATCCTCCTTCCCTGGGCTGTAGGACAGATGTCTGTGCTGTCAGTGCTTGTGTTGCCTTTGGCCTGGGAGAAGAACCAGTAGACACTAAAGGGTACACACTAAAGGTTGTAGCACTCACTGCCATGGTCTGATAACCACAGTGGTAATGGATTAAGGGTTGGACTTGATGATATCAGAGGTCCTTTCCAACCTGGATGATTCTGTGTACCAAGAGTTGCCTGGAAATGAACACTGCTCAAAGCTGATGCATTTGAACATCCTTGCCAGAAGCACCTATGAAATGCCTGTGTGTGTCCAAACACTGACTATCTCAGCTCAGTCTGTGCAGATTGCACATAGGCATCTCCCCAATGAAGGTTACCCCTGTGAAATTTCAAGGTTGCCCAGAAGCAAGGCAGGATATATACTCCATAAAAACCATCCACAGCAATGTGCTTCCAGAAATGCTTGAAACATTCCTGCAATACAAAAAGTAAAATAAACAAGCAGCATACAGAAAGCAAAATGAGGATGGGTAATTTAATGCCAAGCATTCAAAATCCAACAGAATTGAGCACACTGAGTGACAGGAGATACAAAACACAGTGTATGAGGCAAGCTTGCTTAGGTAGCACCACAATCAGTCTTGCCAATGTAGTATAAGCAGAAGTATACTTTTAACAATTTCTTGCTAATAATGAATTGTACTGAACAGTTGCTTTGCTATGGGAACAACTGCCCCACATCAAAAGAACTTCATTTGTACATCAAAGGAGAAATTACACTCAGTAAAAACCTTTCTTTGAATTGTCACTTAAAAATAGCATAGAACAAACTTAACTTTTGGGCTGAAGACTTTTAAGGGGAGCAGACATGTTCATTATGGCAAAAAAAACCCCGCCCAAGAACGCTTTCACTCTGCATGCTTCAAATATCATAGGAAAGAGCAGAAACTACGTCGTGTGAGGAGGTGGGTGTGAAAAAGAGGAAGACTATTTCTTCCACGTACTGCAAAGCCTCTCAGCAACATCAAAGGCAAGCACAGCAAGTTCTTCTAAGAGGTGTTTGTTTATGCTCCAAGAGGAGCTTATGGTGCGTAGGATTCCCAGTTGGATGGAGGAATGCACTCCCATCAATACCAAGATCCTCTCACACTTCTATTTACTCCTCAAACACCCCCTTTATTCCACTAGCCCTATGTGAAAACTTGCTAGAGACTCAAGAGGTGCATAGTACTGTGCCTGTGAAGCCTGCTTTGCCCACTCACAACATAATATTAAATATTGCCTTGCTTGCTCTCTCCCCGCTGCTTTTCTCTTTCAGGAAATTCTTTGGTGCTCTCTGCAGAATTTTGCAACTTCATTCAACGCTGTTCACAAAGTCTGAAGTAGCTTAGTGCTGGGGCTTTATGTCATTTACTGGTGATGGCATGGGTTTATGTCACACACAGCACTTTCAGGCTTTTCACTAATCCCCATTCTTCTTTTCTTCTAAGCCTTATGATACTTGAGAATTTGACAGGAGGAAGTTTCATATGGACAAGGCCTTCCAAAACCAAGCTGCCACAGGCTGTTGTTGACCAGATGAAATGCAGCAGAGTGGAGCTTTCATCTGTCAAAAGCTGCACAAACCGCAATGCAAGCTCTTATTCTTTTTCTCTGCAGAAGGGCAGAAGTAAAAGCTGCAGGTTCAAACCCATTTGAGACTTTAAAGCCCACAGAAGTACTCAGAACAAAGGGCCAAGTGCTACAAGCAAGGATGGCCCTGCATTGCTTTCAATTTTAGCTCTGTAAGAAAATCTCCCCCAAAATCTTAAAACTTTTATGACTAGATCCTAATTGCAAAATGGAAAGAGATAATGTTAAAAGATTTTAAATTCAGTAAAAACTGAAACCCAAGTAAACCACTGCTGCTTTAAAAATATAACCACATCACACAGTGACTTTGTCATCAGCCTAAACCCATAAAATGCAGAAGAAAAACTCGTAGGTAACTTCAATGTACTCAATTACTTCCATTAACTGTTTACATTTCCTAATGAAATCAAACAGTTTCGCTGCCCTAAGCAATATAGCTTTGAGATGAAAAAGAAGGCCATATCCTCCTTGTTTTGAAGTCTCTCCACTCATGAGATGTTCTAGTAGGAAACACCCTTCCTCCAGCTGTAAGGACAGTTGAGCAGCTGCCTTAATAACCAATGCCAGCTCCACATTAATACATAAAAGCAGCTGCCTGCCTGCCTATGCAGCTGAAGGAAAAGTGCTGTAGGCACAGGCCAGTATCTAATACTGGCACTGATTGCAAAGGCAGCTGCTCAGTTCATGCAGCTGCAGCAGGAGTGCTAGGTGTCAAAGTCACAATGAGAAATGGAAGATGGAATGGCTCAAAATATGTAATCATAATTCCCAGACTTTATAACAGATACTTGCATCCTTAATCTCTGATCCATAGCTGCCCATTTGTGAACTGGGATAAATATGGGATAAATATGCCTCTCTGCTCATGGGATCCTGAAAAACGAAATTCATTTGTGACTGTGAAGCATATTAATATCATGATATCATATCAATGCCAAAACCAGGGAATTCAATCTTCTCTGCGAACTATTCAAAGCACAGCATAGCTGTTCCTTACATAAAAACAACTTGTTCTATCACATTAAACAATAGCAGAGACTTAGAAAAATTTAAAATTAAAATTAGGCATGGATAGGCAGCTTAAGCCCTCTTCAACTTCCAAGTGCTACCTAGATTTTGTAAACAGCTGTAAGGATCTTTCCTCTTTGATTGCTTTTCAAGCACATTTGTGCATGAGAAAGGAGTGCACGTACATCCAGTGCATACATTCCAGAGAAACACATCCTGGTTTCCTTGCTCTGACTCTGTAAGCATACCTAGCAATCTGTGTTTCACTGTATAACATAAATACTGTATGCAGCTTATATCCCTTTTGGAAAACACCATCTCTCTCCATGGATATTCTGCAGCTGAGAAGAGAGACTGAACAGGCAATATTCTCAAACTACTACAGAAATTGCTTGTAATTACTAGCACGAGATGCTTTCGAACCCCTTCCATGCTGAAAGGGCAAAAACATGGCCAGCAGAATGGACCAGACACTTTGAGTTGGAAGTGGGAAGGAAAGTACAGAGCAGGCAAATAGATGGAAGTCTCTCAGAAACACAGACCTACACTGGAGAGGATCTCAGTACATGAGACATAAAGGAGGGACCAAACACTGGGCAATAAGCAGAAGTGGAAGGAAATCTAGGGACAGAAGATGGGATGAGGAGCTTTGTAAAGCACAGGTTCTTGCCTGTGCATCACCTCTTAACTTTGGGTTTCATTTCCTGAGATCAAGGGGATGCTCTTGGCTTAGAAAGCCCTGATTCAGGCACAGAGAATCTCCAGAGCCTCTGTGGGAACCAGCGTAGGGCTGCCACAACTGAGAGGTTTCCATGCAGTCACCTCTAGTGCAGGCCCACAGTGCACTCCACAGTACTAACAACACCTCTCCTGTTCTCCAGAACATCCCAGACTTCATTTAGCTTAAGCTGAAATTACTCCCCTTCCTGTCATTCTGGCTTGAATTCTAACCAAATGTCTGGAGAAAGGAAAAAAATAAAAACCTCATCCATTTGGCTATTGCCATTTCTATTTTCAACTAGTCATATACAGCTACTGGATATGCAATGGTATAAATGCAATTCAATAGCTACAATGACTCCTAACAGCAGAGAGTCATAGCCAATATCTGTATACTGACTTATGAGAAACTGTGCCTTTCAAAAGTTCACAGGAGAAAGAAATAGATGAGACCCAACAGAAACTGTTTACCTTTAAATCACCAGAAGTACTATGTATCTTCTTGGATTATTCCACACAGCATTACTAAAAAACCGATTAATCTAAAAGATTTTTAGATGAAGCAGTCCTCTGTTGTTTGTTTTTTCCCCAACACATGACTAAAGAGAAACAGAAGAAAAATATAAAGAAAATGAAATCTCAGGGTTCAACTAATTACCCCTCCTCAACCAGTGGGTACTTAATGACCCATCATGTAAGCTTTTGACTCCTCTTGCTCATCTGCTGACAGCAGTCTCTTCAAGATCAGGTCCCATGAGACAACGGGTTTCTTCTCAGTGTAAGGCTTCAGAGATGGGCTATTGCTGCAAGATGCCATATTTCAAAGGAAATATCAATATCCAGTTGCCTACATCCTGCTCAAGATTACTGCTAATGCAGATAGACTGGCACTAACATACAGATTAACAGCTGTATACAAGATGTTAGTAGACAGATAAGCATGCTCATGAGTAGCCACTGCCCAAATGTGGTGCAATTCATTCCACTGAAAAGCACTCTCCATCAAAATCTCTCAAAGAACACAGACCAGGCAGAAGTAGCACACAGCATAACCAGCACGTAGCATAATCAAAAAAGCTCAGGTGGGCTTTTTTGGTTTCAGTATCCTTCATCCATCTTTTGTCCCCCTCCTAATCTGAGGATGTAACTACATATATATTGTATAAAATATACACTTAAATGAGGAATATAGTTATGCATGCCTGCAATGACCTTGTTTTTTAATATAAAAAAGTTTTTAACATTGGAACCAAACCGCATGAACTTATGAGGACAGCTCTTCAGTGTGCTGCTGTCTGTTTTTATATTTCAGAACTGAAGCATGCAGTAAACAAATCACTCACACTTCTCATTATAGGTCCAATTATACATAAAACTCCAGCTGATAATTAGTGCTTCCTACTTAATTCCATCATTCATGCAACACTTCGAGTGGGAGGGAATATATCCGTGTGACATGCTGTATTTTTATCAATACCTTATTTATGCATAGGTAAAATTAATCCAGTACCAATACTGTTATCTTCCACTACTCTATTAGTCATGAACTCCCTTGCCCCCTCTCCAAGTCTCTGCTAAATGAAGAGACTCTTGCAGTTTCTTCCCAAAATTATAACATCATTTGCCTATTTCTGGGAAACATCTGTTGTGTTGAATGCTAATGTGCAGTCAAATAGCTGAGGAAATCAAGCACAAACTTTCAGAATATCTCCAAACCCAAAGACTGAGCACAGAAGAGGAATGGTGGGCTATACAAGCTAAAAGACAACATCAACCATGGCCAGCAGGTCTAGGGAGGTAATTCTCCCCATCCATTCTGCTCTCATAACACTCTATCTGGAGTAGTATTACGTTCAGCTCTGGGGTCCCCAGCACAAGAGACATGGACCAGGTCCAGGTGAGGGCCATTATAATGATCAGAGGGCTGGGACATTGCTTCTATGAAGACAGACTGAGAGAGTTGGGGTTGTTCAGCCTGGAGAAGAGAAGGCTCAAGAGGGACCTTATTGCACCTTTCAACATATAAAGGGGACATACTAGCAAGATGGGGACTGGCTTTTTAGCAAGGCCTGCAAGGGACAGAACAAAGGCCAATGGTTTAAAACTTAGGAGTATAGATTTAGATTTAACATAAGAAACAAATGCTTTATGATAAGGGTGGTGAGACACTGGAACGGCTTGCCCAGAGAAACTGTGGGTGCACCATCACTGTACATGTTCAAGGTAAGGCTGGATGGGGCTTTCAGTAACCTGAGCTGGTAAAAGATGTCCCTGCACAGAGCATGGGGGTGGGACTAGATGATCTTTAAAGGCCCATTCCAACCCAAACCATTCTGTGATTCTCCTAGCTGAAGACCAAACATGACAGCCAACACACACCAGTGCTATGAAAAGGATGACTTCCATTTTTAGCTCAGAACAGCAGTGGATTTTTAGCACATTTTAGGATTTTCTTTAGTTAGATTTATAGGAATAACAGCTAATATCCTGCTGTTAGGCACTTTCCTTCTTTCCCAAAGACTTGGTATTTGATTACTATCCCATGGACATGGGACATGGTCAATCTTACCTACAGTACCAGAGGCACATCAGGAAGACTGGATGATGCGGAACTGAAGGATGTGCAGGACACGGAAGAAAGAACCAAACCCTCTCCCACTTATTTCTGAAATTACTGCCAGCAGAACAGACAGCCCTAAGCAGTAAAAATCTCACCTAAGAAATACTTCCAGGTGCACTGCAGACATGGCCCAAATCCCCAGCAACAGTGTACACAAGCAGTATGCACTCTGTGGAGAAGGCTGACAGCATTAAGCTGCTACTCCCCTATTCATAGCATAATTCCTATGCAGTTTCATACAGGTTGTTTTTGTTATATTCTACAAGTGGCAAATCCAGTCTATACACAGACTCGGAAAACAATCTTTCCCCATTTTCTTTCCCTGGATACTGTGTGTTTCTATGTATCTCAGAGTTCAATATTCATATTTAGCCTTTTCTTCACTGAAATGAACAGGAATCTGAAATGAACAGGAATCTTTTCCCATAAGCAAGTCTTAAATAGAAAAAGTCCACTGAAGAATTGCACTAGACAATGGACAATAAACACTGGTATTAAAGCAGAATCCATGTTTTTTTTTAGATGTGCAATCCTCTGCACATCTTTATCCAAAACATAAGAAAACATCTGTTTACAGGACCATACACAGCATTTTTTTCCTAGCATTCAAAAATATGTTACATTAAGCAAAACATCAATGTTTAACTCTAGCAACTGGCTCAGAGATGATGATATGCCTACATGTTTTTATGTAGCATGTTAAACATATTAAACCATTAACCCTCCCAATTTATTCTTGCAAATCTCAAGTAAGTGAAATACTAATCTCAGCACTAAGCAAGAAGGCTGCGTTGAGTTTTTCTTCTTGCTGCAAAGCAGAGAAGAATCCTACTGGCACCCCCCATTAATGAGCTCTGAAACTGGCACAAGCAGAGGTAAAAGCTCACAAGCTCCAAGCTGCTCTGTAGTCTGACTGCCAGAAAACAGAGGCTGGGAAGCCATAGCAACATTTATGCCACGTATCAAAAAAGTCCTTTTCAATTATGACGTGAATCAATGAATTTCAGCCAGGAAGAGTAACATCTCCTGGCTAAAACACAGAAATACTCAATTCAGTGACTTCCTACTCCTGCCAGTCCATTCATGCTCTCCATGCTCTAATTTTTTTCTTTAATAAAATGGGGATAATAATTTATTATGGCAGTGGGATGCTGAAAATCATGTTTCATTAATATATACAACATTCTTCTGGAGGATTCCAATGTCAGTGGCAGAAATGGAGAGAAGGTTCCGACGAGACCTTATTGCAGCCTCCCAGTATCTGAAGGGGGCTACAAGAAAGCTGGAGATGGTCTTTTTAGGATGTCAGGGAGTGACAGGACTAGGGGGAATGGATTCAAACCAGAGGAGGGCAGGTTTAGATTAGATACTAGGAAGAAGTTCTTCACCATGAGGGTGGTGAAATACTGGAACAGGTTGCCCAGAGAGGTGGTGGAAGCCCCATCCATGTAAGTTTTTAAGGCCAGGATGGATGGGGCTCTGAGCAACCTGATCTAGTGGGAGGTGTCCCTGCCCATGGCAGGGAAGCTGAAAGATGATCTTAACAATCCCTTCCAACCCTGAAAATTCTAAATTAGTAATCTGATAAAACAAACTGTACAGAGACACATCTTATTAACAGTTATTCATATTAGAGTTTGTACATGTAACAGGCTGTTTCCCTGTCACCTCTTCACATGAGCCTAAGATCCCAAATAGGAATGGGCATTTTATTACAGGGATGCACCAAACAGGCAAGATGGCACAATTACTTCTCCAAAAAGCATATAAATAAATTTTTAATGAAAAACATTGAGCTTAAAACAGCAGGAAGGAAGGACACGTGAAAATGAAAAATGGAAATGAAAAACAGCCTTGAGGTTACCCAGGACATATTTTTAAAAGTAAAGATCCTAATAATTCAGAAAAATCTTACACAAAATAAATACAGACTGAAGTTTGTTGTAGGGATTATCCATACTACAAGGAGGTTACAACTAAAATTATAGGAAAAAACCTAAACATTCCTAAGACCAGTCAGTAAAAGAAAAGTAGAAAACAGATGAGACAGGGACAGAAGAGAAAGCAACAGTTTATTCTTCAGTCAGGGTAGCTGGGCATATGTCTGTAAGATCCTATGAATATGTCCCCCATGGGAAGGAAACTTCTATAGGGGCATGTAGTGATAGGACAAGGGGTAATGGCTATAAACTGTAAGAGGTAGATTTAGATTAGGCATTAGGAAGAAATTCTTCACTATCAGGGTGGTGAGACACTGGAAGAAGTTACTCAGGGAAGCTGTGGCTGCTCCCTCCCTGGAAGTGTTCAAAGCCAGGCTGGATGGGGCTTTGAGCAACCTGATGTAATGCAAGGTGTCCTTGCCCATGTAGGGGTTTGGAACTAGATGATCTTTAAGGTCCCTTCTAACTCAAATCATTCTATGATTCAATGATATATTTCTGTACTGTAGTCTTTGCTGGTGTTACGTTACCAAAAGATTCGGCAACTCTCCCTGTAGGCCAGTGCTCTGTCCTTAGCCTCCTCCCTATCTCCTGGAGGGAAAAAGACCTTGGACAGAAGCAGCACTCTCAGGAGGTTTGGCTGAGTGGAAGCAGTGGCTGCAGGTTCTATCTTGTACACAGACATGAAATCCAGAGAGTGCTGCTGCCACATTCCCCCTTCCACTGAAAGGCACACAGCTAAACATTTAAGCAAGTGAAAAAGTTTTTACCTTTCAAATGCAGTTTGCATTCTTACAGAAAACCTACAAAGAAGAGGATGCAGATATATTTAGTACTGTGTTGAAAGCTATTTGGAAAATAACTGGGTTTTCAGGAATTATTTCACGATGGAGCCACAATTTACAGCGAGGCACAGGTGGTCCCAGGGGAAAGCAGAAGAGATCCAACACTTTTTTCTACAACAAGTTCACTCAGCTTGGCTTGTGCTGGCAGCGTGCTGGCTCTCCTCACACAACAGCACTTGTGTCCTCCCAAAGCTCCTCAAGTTCCCACCAACCTCTCACTCCTCCGAAGAGAGAGCAGTGTACTTGTTCCCTTGGGTATGCTTTTTTATTAAGGAAGAAATGCTGATTTCAGAAGATGTTTCCAAAATAATTACATAGGACAAAAGCCTATCTCCAGGGGGAGATTACTACCTGTGGAAATTTTAAATTTTACTTCCACATGCCAAAACGCAGACCATGGAGGTTATGGTAATACCAGATACAATGCTTAGATTACAATTCAAATCATAAAAATTACATCTCTGAAAACAGCAGTGGTTTGCTGCAAACTTTAATCTTGAGGAAGCTAAACTTTGGCAAATAAATAATAAAGTACTGAAAGACACAATACCAAGATCAGAATCAAAGTGTATCAGCCTATATAAGAAAATACTCATAATGTTTTGGATGCCACCCTTCACCAGCCCCTCTTCTATGTCTTCTCCAATTCCAACATATGTTTGTGTCTCTGCTTGAGATAATTTTTGATAGCAGGCAAACTAATTAAACATTCTTTAGGAGCCATAGGGCTGAAGTCACTGCGTGGTGACTAAACTCTGCAGCTGTCAGGAGAGGCAAAGTGGGTTCCCATCCTAATCCCACCCTGACCTCGGAGCTGAGCCTGAGAACCTGTCAGAAAGGTGCTCTCACAACACAAGACAGCGAGCAGCAGCTGCTTATGCTCAGCAGGCTGCAGCCAGTCTTTTTTTTTTTTTTCCTTTCTGTTTTTTTTTTCTTTAATGTCACTCTGGATACAGACTGCACAACATTCGTGCATGCACGTCCCAGCTCCTCGTAAGAAGGAGCTGCCTGTGAGCTCAGCTTTTCAGTGCTCAAAAGCTGCTCAAGCCCAGATTGATCCAAACCCCAGTGTCCTCTGGTCAAAACACAGGCAGAAAACCCACCCTCGAGAGTGGCCTGAGAAGCCTGAAAGATATATTTTAAAATATTGCCAAATCCACTTAAATGAAGGTATTTGACACTGTTAATTATTTAATGTAATTAATGAAAGTATTACAGTGAGATTTTTCCTTTAAAATAAAGGAAATTAATTTGAAGAGTACATAACAATATAAGCAAAAGTGGAAAAAAGTTTCTTTATTCATACTAAATTAGTCACTAAAACATAAATATGTGGCAGAGTATCTAACCTACC
Source organism: Heliangelus exortis (assembly GCF_036169615.1). NCBI lineage: Eukaryota > Metazoa > Chordata > Aves > Apodiformes > Trochilidae > Heliangelus > Heliangelus exortis. The sequence continues at coordinate 122,277,413 of NC_092423.1, forward strand.
TTTATTCTGAAGGAGTGATTTATTTTTTAAAAAAGCACAAGGTAAAAGGCAGACAAAAACCATATTTTTAAATGTAATTTAACTGAGATGCAATGAAGGCAGTAATCACAGAATTGCTCTGGCTAGAAAAGACCTTTGAGATCATTGAATCCATTCATTTACCTAACTCTACCAAGTCCAGTGTCCACATTATCTCACAGTAAAAGTACTGACAAACAACAGACCCAAAAGAGATAGAAAAGATGATTAATGCTTTTGATTTAGCCATTCATTCCAACAAATCAATCTCAGCAATTCAACTACATATGGTCTCAAAGACTCAAACTACTAAACTGACTGGAGGGCAGCAGTATTTCAGAAAAGGAGGAGTTTATCAGTGGTGACAATGGACAACATGTTACCCATCCCAATGAACTCCTTGTGGCACCTTAGGGCAGTCTGATTTTCTAAAATAAAAAAGAATGTGATCACTGTTCATGGAATACTAATTCTGAAATCAAGAAACTGGAAAAGGACACTTTTTCTCATATTAATTACTAAAACACAGTTTAAAGAATTACTTAGCATCTCAGCATTATCCAGTACTGCCTCATCAGTTCTGCTTACAGCACACTACACGGTCTAGCCCAATGCATTGCAAAGACCTATTCTCATCACAGGTATCCAGAATCTTCCTTTGGTACCAGGAGCCCATCCTGCTACCACAAAGTAACCAATTTGCCAGATTTCCTCCAGTTTAATCCTTATATGCATAAGGAAATAGTGAACAATTCCCAAACATGGGATTTCAATCCCAATTTTGCAAATTTGACCCACGTGTTTCCTGGTTTTGCACCAGTGGTGCATTTCCCAACTGGGAGAGACAATATTGGTTTCAGTGAAAAGCTTGATGACAGGTACAGAAGTCAAAAAGCCACTAAGGTGCCCACAAAATGTAGCATAATATTTAGTTATCTCCACGACCAGATATTTTTAAAAAAATGTCATGTTATGAAATGTCAGGAAAAAAACAATCTTAAACTAGGAAAGTGGGGTTACTGCTTTTTTCTGAAGTTATTTTCAGACACTCTCCTTTCTCACTGCTTCTCAAAGGTACCAGTGCTTAGATGACAAAACAGTTAGACTTCCTCTAAGTGGTGGGAATTGAGGAGAACTTAAATTCCACCTTCTCCTGTGAAAAGCATTTCCTGCTAATTTCTGAGACTGCATCAAAACACCCAAAGGCTCAGGTTCCCAACTGTCAGGGCAACAGAAGAGAGGTGAGTATCAGGCATGTAGACAACAGCACTGTCACTTTTCCAGGCATCAAGCCACTCTTGAAGAAATAAAAGATGGAAGTTTCTCTGCAAAACAGGTTACCAGGAGCACAGAGCACATCAAACCCCTCCTTTGATCAGCACTCTGACTTATAAAACACAACACTGTATTACAAGATTTTCATTCTTTGGACTTAGACATAGTTCAAGACATAAAGGGCTCAGATACAGACGATCTTCTAGAGGGCAGCTTTCTGTTATTTAAAGATATTTTTGGCTCTGAAGCCTGTGAAATTATTTATTCACAAACTGAAACCTCAGCCTTCAAGACACAGGCTCTGAAAAGAGTGCTTGCCTACGTGAGAGCCACCTCATGGCACACCTTCGTGTTTCAAGTACAAGCTGCATTCCTTCAGCTGGGGCACCTTCTAGGAAGCAAACTAAACAAATGACATACGAATTAAAATCTGGAAAACAAAATTCCATATGAAACTTTACCCCTGGGAAAAGGAAAGAGAAACAAAGAGTGGATTGCAGGCAACAGATGTTAGCCATGCCTTTCACGGCACTGCTGGAACATGCACACATCCCTGGCAATGAGTGCAGGAGCAGGGACCTAACCAGGATAAAACTCCACTTTCCCTCATCTACAGAAGGACATGGGGAAAACTTGGCTCATAATGTCCCAAGTGCAGTTGGGATCATTACCCCACTGTACTTAACTAATACTCAAAGTCACTAAAACCCTAAGGGAACAGATTTATAAACTACGAGAGACTGAGCTGACTACATGACTTAGCTCATTGCTAAGAACAGCCCATAAAATACTCATTAAAACCCTGTGTGAGAAGTTTGGGGATTGATAAGAAGGGTGAGCACAGATGAGGTCTGTGAAGTAAAAAATTGCTCTCATCATTAAGTGAGAACCTTGAGTAAGTATATACACCATTTGTTTTCAAATGGGGATTTTTAACAGCCTCATTATTACCTGAATTAACTATGTTTTTCTCATGAATCGAAGTTTTGACTGTAAAATTATACTTTTTTATTATCCCAGAAGTTCCCTCATCTACTGACACGAATAGTGGGGAAAGATTTTATAGTTTTGTCAGTACATGTCACAGAACTTTCTATAATTATTGTTTTCTGCTATGACCAAAGTTAGTTTCAAAGCAACCTTCCACAAAATTACTAAAAGTGTACTTTCAAATCAAGGCAGAAGGAGTTCCAGAAGTGAAGATACTTTGTTAGGGATTGATTGATTGATTGATTGATTGATAAAATGGTATATCTGCTATATTGCCAGCTAGTCCAGGTGATCGCCTTCAGAGAGAGGCTGTACCACTATTCACATCAATGTAATAATTTGCCATTGCATACCTGACAGGTGCCAATTTCAAGCCCAGTTAAAACAAAAGCATTCTTATGATCATTCTTCTGCAATCACATCCTTCTACCAGCTGCAGGCCTGAAAAAGCTAAAACAAACTATTCAGGTATAAGCCAGTCACACTGCTAGACTGCATGTTAGGTTCATTAACTCTAAACTTGCCAACCCAAAAAGTTTTGAGTAGATTTCATATATTAAGAGGGAAAATAACTAACTTGGGGAGAAATAGAGCTGTGCAATATCAGAGGGGATGGTGTCTTTCTTAAATACAGCCTTCTGAAACCTGATTTTCTATTCATGGTATTGATCAGCCAATTCAATTTTACACCCACCCCTCCTTGTCAAACAGTGACTTCTTATTTCATATTCACATAAAAGTAGTGTTCTTGTTCTCCATCTGCTGGCTCTGCAGGAGCAATTGACCATGATTTCCAGAACCCTCCCACTGCTGATAAGGCAGCAGGAAGAGCAAGGAACCAGATGCAAAGGTTTCATTCTACACCCCTTACTATTAATATTTGATGAAGCTGCATTTGTAGTGAAATGAAAATGGGCATAACAAACCAGAAGTAATCCAAGAACTAATCAGACTGAAAATATGAAGGTGATGACCTTGGGTTTATGACTGCAAAAAATTCACAGCTTTCACTGTACTCATTTCTTCCGAGTAACTCACCTCACACTGGGTATCTCCTAAGAATTCCATTTGTTTCTATTTACTACATCATTATAATTGTGATCATCATTGATTTATATCACTGATAGGACATTACTGATCTCACACCTTATACTGTGCCGTATCCTGGAGTCCTTCTCTTGATCCAACTGGCAATTTAATAGTTACCTTCAAAATAATCCCGCACACAGAGCCCACCATGAGAGCTGGTATCTCATACTGCTAGATTCTCATAACCAGTACACTAAGGTCAAGTTATTATTAAAAGCTACTAGCAAATTAAAAGTCGTAGATGTGCATTTGCACCCTTGCAAACACATGAGAGACAGGGATGCTCCAGCACACATGCTGGCACAGAGCAGGATGCTTGAGAATATGGACTTCTGGACAGACTAGTCTAAAATAGCAGCCAGCCCTTAAGTAAGGTGGTTTCACTTATCCATCAACCATTGACGTGCAGTATGATCAAACTTCTACTGGAGCAAACATGACTACACAAGAAAATGCTTTTCCAGCTTCCCCAAACTGTCCTAGATCATGTAGCACTGCTCAAACTGCAGACAAGAGTGGCCCAAGTCCCATATCACTTTTAAAGAACAATAAAAGAAATTGCCAGCATCCCATTTTTGTCCTTTTAAGTCCTCACATACCTCATTTCCCACTTGCTGGATTTACCCCAAATTTTAGTATTCTCTTCCCCAAGTCCAGGGTTACCTTGGAAAACTAGCACAGTCTGGTCTGGATGGCCACTCCAGCTTTCACAGGGAAGGAAAGGCTGTCCTTGGATTCCCTCCTGCCTCCCTATTCAGTGGAAAACCTAAGAGAGACTAGGTAACTGGAAGGAGATGGTTCAGTGAGAAGCTGAAAAGAGCAAAACTATAGGCCTGTATTACTCCAAAAGAGTTTATTTTAATTTTTCAGGAGTTTTCAGAAGGTCTCTTCACAGAAGATCATAAAAACATCACAGTAAAACTGTTCACTGCTACTTCTAATACAAAAATAATTGTCTGTTAAACAAAGCTGGTGTGCCAGGCTAAGGAAAAGTAACTTAATTAATCACAAAGGCTGTGATACTCTATAAGCTACTGCAGATGCTAAAACAGGTAAGAGAAGTTCAAGGGGTGTTTTACTGAGGTGAAGATCAGTGAAGGGCTGTTAGCCTTGAGGATACCCACCTCTTGCTCAAGAAAGCCCTGAACAAAAGCACCACTCTGTTACTGCCCTGTCCTGAAAGCTTCCCCAGGCATGGGCTACTGCTGGAGACAAGAGTACTGCAAGAGTCCTGCAAAACCTGCTGTTTTCTCAAAATAGCTGTTTTACATTCTTGTTTCTGCCACCAGATGCCACAGGCAACCACAACAAGAGACTCTGCGAGTAGATCATGCAGGCTGGAAGAGAGGTGGATGCAAGAGGATTCTGGAGTCCTCATCTGAGAAGTCATTTCATTGCCCTAAATTCTGTGTTCTGCATCCATTCAAAGCACCTTGAAAACCTCAATTAATTTCAAATATCCCCAGACATGAGTTATGATTAGAGGTGGTTAGAGGGAAGTTTTCAAAAGCTGCTTTTATACTTAAACCAAAATACTCAAAGAGAAGGAATCTCATAGCTTACCTGGAAGCAAAATTCAACCACAAAAAAGGAAAACACAAGGTGACATGGAAACTTTCTGTTGTTCAAACAAACACAAAAAGGTTTTAAAAATCATTGGTTTAAAAAGATTGATGCAAAAAATAAGTCTGAACCTAAACCTAAGGTAATTGAGCTGAAAGTTGTCCTTACCAGGAACGCAACCTTGTTTTAATTGGTTTACATTTTTTAAAATGGTTTAAATTTTTTATGCTTGTACCACCTCTTTCATTTGAAGTAATTAAAACCTAAGAAGTGACTGAAAATTGCACACTGAACTACTAACCCTTTCATGTATGTATACCTACTAAAATGCAAGCAACTGCCTCAACAGTTTAATCAAAACCAAGAGTTCTTGTATTAAAAATATGTATTTTCCATCACTAAACAGATGTAGACAAGTTTCTCCAGAGCTAATCCTTTTATATTGAAGTACACCCAGGACAAGATACTTCATTCACTGAAAAGGCAGCCACCTGGCTTGGGAGAGGGTCACACACAGTATCAGTGCAATGAATTAAAAGCCACAAAGCAGCCTGAAAGCAACCAAAGTGGCCAGTGACACTGCCTCACTGGGTATGACAGGTATGCTATGATGATGGCAGCTCTGGGGCTCTCACTAACAAAGGCAGGGCGATGCCACCTTCCCAATCCCACCTCCAGCACCCAGGGATTTGTCCCATCTCCAAGTTAAAGAAATCCTGTCAACCAAAGAAGAGACTCACAGGTTTCTCAGATGACTGGAGGTAGACAGGGAGGATGTATAAAAGGGAGCTGTATAGATCAGCAATATGGAAGGGTGAAAAAAGCGCCATGGATTAAAATAATATTAACAAAAAAGACTTCCTTTTATTTATCTTGAAAACATTTCCTTATTATTTTTTTTTTTTTCCTGGGAGGGGGTGGCCAGATAGGGGGTGGAAGAAAAGTTATGATTTTCTTGCTTCATATTTATCTACAGTAACATCCAGGTTTTACTCTGCCCAGCTACTGCCCAGCATTTGATTCCCATCTGCATAACTGGTTTCTGCCTATGTCCAACACTTCATAGCCAAACCTTTTGGTGGCCATTTTTTTTTCTTTCAGACCTCTTCTCCAGCTTGTAAACTTAATTTTGAACCTAAGGCCACATTACAGTCTAAAGGAATCTGAAAGATGTGGATCTGTTGGCCACAAAAAATGGCCATCCATCTGAAGAGGGATGGAACACCTCTCCTGTGAGGAGAAGCTGAGAAAAATGGAATTGTTCAGCCTACAGAAGAGAAGGTTCTGGGGAGACACTACTGAAGCCTTTCAATGCTTAAAAGGGGGCTTATAAAACAGGTAATGAGAGACATATTACCAGGGCCTCTAAATGACAGGACAAGAGGCAATGAAGCAAGGCAGCATTTAAATCACAATACCAAGGCATGATTTCAAGTAATCAAGTTAGGTCCACCATGGCCTAGCGTGGTCAGTTACACCTCTAGACACACTTATGCCATTTGTCTCTGAACTTCATATAATAAAACACAATATACAGAGGAACCATAAAATGCAAAAGCACAATGCAGAAGATACAGAAGCTCTTTCCCAAGAAACGTTGCTGATGTTGAACACCCACACTGCACACAGGATCTTCATCCCTGTTTCATTCTTGCAACCTGCTGGGCCCCATTTTACCATGTCAAAAGTGAAGATGTGTTCCTAACCCACCACCAAATTTCACAAACCCATATGACTGTAAAACCAGAAATACGAAAATGGGCAATGCCTATTACAAATTTATACTACAATTGACTTTTCTCTTAACTGTCAACAGTTTGGCTGCCACCACTATCTGTTTAACTAAGCTTAAAATAAAACACATAGTCCAAGAAACAGTATATGAATTGAATAATTTATATAAAAATATTAGTCTTTTTACATAAATCTAGTACACGTATATATGTATACAGTACATGAACATATTTATATGACAAGTATATGTAAAAAGCAAATACTTTTTGCAAACACTTCAGGACTTTTTTAAAAATTCAACCTCATTCTTTCACATATTTTACAAGATAAGGCTCAAATATGAACCTTTCTTCCTAGTTTAATCACAGGCAGAAGGGTTTTATTAAAGAAAATTACATTAAACACTGAAAGTATAAGTGAAACGTGCTATATACACCCAATTTTCAAATAATTTAGTTATGGAATTTTTTGCATCCAGTATGTATTTTCTCATGGTAAACCTTAATGGTTCCTCAGCAGTTCTTTAAGAAACCAACTGTTCTCTGATAACCACAAAGTTATTCTGACAAGTGTCTAAAGACAAATTCACACAGATCTGTTACATCCCTTAAAATAATCCAATACAAATGTAAACTGTCTACAGTAATATACGAGTACTGACTTTGCTTTTATATTTCTATTTCAAATAACTGCACAAACATTTGGCAAAGAGCAGCAGATTATTAACTACCCAAATATTTATCTTAGAAAACATAAGAAAAAATGTAAACACAGAACTTCTTCAGTAAAATTAATCTGGCAGTACACAAGACCAGTCTGGTCAGAAGAAAATACTTCCATGCTCAAGGACACTGTCCATTTTCCTGCATGGTTTCTTTGGAAGGAATAACCCACATCTTCACTAGGCAGGGAGACATTTCAACTATCCAACAACTACAACTATCCAACTTATACAACTAAGTGCCCACAAGAAGAGCTGGGTGTCTCAGAAGCATAATTCAGGCAGATAAATCAAAGAAGCTTAATTCCTTTGAGTCCCATCAGATACAATTATTGGGAAGTCTCCCATAGGACCGAGAATTTTTTGCTATAAATTAGGAGATACCACTTTTTCAAGCAGAAAGGAATGCTTCTTCATGCAGAAAGACCTCAACAGGTGGTGTTCTGTGCAAAGAAGGTCCTTTTCTTCTGAAGCAGCCTGTGCTATGAGTGAGTGCTATGGGATCAGGTCCCTTCTTTTTGCTTTTCAAGGTGAACTTTCACTACTGGCAGGTCCTGATGGATTCCTCTGAAGTGATGCATGGACCCCAGGCAAAAAGTAGAAAGCATAAAACAGGAGACAGTCTTTCTAGGGCCATTACTATCTTATTCCAAGTGAGTTTTTATCACAGCTAACAGCAGGTTGTAATTCAAAGTTGATTTTTCAGATTTGTGTCCATATAAACCTAGTCAAATCTAGCAGAAAAGGCCCATAACAGCACCCACCAGCCTGGGACACACAAATCCAACACTAGAACTGTTACTCTGCTGTCACTCAGCAGGCAAGAGGAGAGTTAAAAATTCTAGATAATGCTCCAGTCAGGGGTAAAAGTAACATATCGTTATGCCCACAACTGGCATGGATTAAATGACCATTCAGTGCCTTATTCATTAGCAGGATTTCCACGCTGCAAGTCTCCTCTGATGAGATTTACTATGCAATGCAGTCCCACAGAAGTGAACAGGGTCTACCTCAGGATTTAAAGATACACACAAGTATGGTTTTGATTCAATCTTGTTACTTATTATTAAATATTAAAACTGGTAGAGACTATTTTTGGTACTTTGGTTCTGTAAAGTCAGACTGCAATATATTATTCATGTTGTTGTACCTAAAAGGAGATGACTTTCAGGCCTTGACAGACTGGATTTAGGTGTTTAATTTCAACTGAAATTCAGTAAGACACACAAGAGCTTAACTAACTACTCACAGAGCCTCCAGAAACTGTCTCGAATTTACATCACATTTTTCTTCTCTTCAAATACAGGCATGGGACATTTTTGATATACACAGAGACCCCAAGCTGCAGTCATAAAAATACACGAATATGTGCCTCTATACATACAACGTTATCGATTCAATTTTATCACAAGTCTCTATCTCTGCATTTCTCACTGCAAGATCCAGCAACCTAGTTCTGAAATTATAAGTAGTTTAATTGCTTCATTCTTAAGTAACAGCTTTGGTGTTTTGTTTTACGTTTAATCACTATTCTCTATTCTGTGGCACTGTTTGTTTCACTGGACAACTTTATATCATATTTTTCCCACAAGGACTATAAACAGACCATAGTCTGGAGAAAGCAGTATCTATTAATAACTCTTACAAGTAAATCATTATAATTCTTAAAATAAATGCAGTGATTCCCACCTTAGAAAGCATTACCACAGGTCATCAATATTTTAGGGTCTTCTCTGCCTCAAAATTTAAAATTCTCCTATTTTCCCATTTTAAGGCAGATATTGCACTTATTCTCTACAGCATGTAAATCCAGATTTACTCTGCAGTTTTAATTGCCCCTTCCTTCCACTGCAGGCCATGATGTGCAGCAAGTTGCTGCAAAAGCTACTTCTATTGACTTTATCCCCCTCTCTGCATCCCCACATCCTTTCTTTTAAAGGCTACAATGGTGAAGCTGGATGGGAAAATGTTTGGCTGCTTTGTCTGAGCTCTGAGCAGCATCTTGCTTTCCCACCACAGGTAGGCACAGGCTGAGAGTGCTGCTGAATGCAGGAGACTTCACCAGAGGCTGAAGCCACTGCTTACTGCTGCTATCTCAGGCACAGGGTATTTTCTACTGACTATGGCTCTTTGCCAAGCTCTAATTAAGACACTTCAGTATGTCAGAGAGTTAACCCTCTGCTGTACCCACCTTCTCCTGAAGAAAGCAAGGTATAAGCATCTTCTTTCTAGAAATATCCAAGCAGCTTTCCCAGTACCGGGACTGTGAGGGGCTCCAAGCCCTCCACATTTTTACTGTACCAGTTCTATAAATGAAGATGAATTAATCAGGTAGTTGGCACTATAGATTTTAGAATTGCTGCTAAAAGTCAGTAAGTATTAGCCCTGAATCAATGTGGAGTGTACTGCCATGTCTATTTGGCTTCAAAGAACAATGAATGGATCTCAAATTATCAAAGAGTAGAAATTCATTTTAAAAAAATAAAGCAAGAAGAGGCTACTGAGAACTCTCTACTTTCCAAACAGATCTTTGTTTCATTCTTGAGCAGCTATGATGTTATGAGGGAAATGAGGACTTCTGAAGGATACAGAGCTGCATTTTTGTTTTACAAGAGATCAAATATAAATGTAGTATTTGCTGATCTATCAATACTATCTATTGGTCTCACACAAAGAACAACCACCACCAAACTGAATGAGGGGAAGCTGTGACAATAGCCAAAGGGGGTAAAAGGAAGCCCATGGAGAGGCTGACTTGCAATCAATTGTAATCTGTATTTTCTTGTTCCAAAACCCTGTTAAACCACTGCATCCTGTCAATACACAGAAATCTTCCCTAATGAAAAGCAACATAAGTAACAATGTGACTGACTGATGAACCAAGTTATCTTCATCTAGTAACTGGGAAGGGGAAAACCCAACTTAAATAAGAGAAATTTCTACATCCAATAAAACGGATAGGAAAAAGCAAATTGTTTGAACTTTTACAGTTACAAACCCAGAAAATGCAGTTTACTAGCCAACTGCCCTCGTATTACAGAATATAACAGAGCATTTGTAACGGAGACTTTGATTACATTAGGGCAATAAATCTAGATTTTTACACAGTCTAAATGAGGTAATTTGTAAACCAATCCCACTTCTTTGCTCTTACAGTGCATTAGCCCCCATGGAGGGAAAACCAGAGCTGCCTTCCAAAACCATTACTGATCTGATCTAGGTTGAGGACAAGTTTTCCTTTTTTAAAGTGAAATTCTCTGCTATAACATGCAAGGTTGCCCTCTGATTATATTATTATTATTATTACTACCTTAATGCTCCAAAGCACTGAGCACATAATTATTTCTACATCTAGTTTTCAACCTTTCAGTACCTTTCAGCACCACCTCCCAAAGGTACAAGAAAGCTGCAGTGGTTAATACCTATTTCACTAAGTTATGTGACATTTCTAAATACAAGAAGTCACCTTTGCCTCTTTGAAAAATATATTCTTATGACTCCTTTTTAATTACCTAAAGACAGAATTTCAGCTGAAATTTCACAGGATGCACATGGCATAAAAACAGGGGTACCCAAGTCAAAAATTTGCTCAAGTTTTACTTACTAGGTAAAATCAGGGGAAAAAACAATTTAGCCAGGAAGCTTCTTGATCTCTGCTGGGAATTCCCACTTCGAGTTCTTCCTGACTTTTCTTATTTGCAGTGGAATAGTTCTCTTAGTTATAGAACTAAAATTTTTAACGAATCTAAGGTATTTACACACTTCTATACGTTAAATCTTCACACTGATTTATCTCCTCTGCAGGTAACACAGTTGAGGAGAGAACACTGTTTTACATAACAGAGTCCTTTCAAAAAGTATTATTCTTTGCTATTCCTGTTACAGTAGAAAAACCAGCAGGTACTGAAGAGGATATACTCTGTTTGAGTATTTTCTTTGTTTAAGCTGAGAACTGGACAGTTTAGGAGACAGAGCTACATAGGTAAGAAACAACAAATTCCTAAGACCACCTAGTACTGTTATGAAGTTAATAAATCTACAGGGCAATGCATGAATAAAATTCTCCGCATATTTGGAAACAATTGTATTGATACATAGGCAAAGAGACTGTATACAGCCCTGATACACCCTAGAGAAGTCCCTAAGTAAATCTATTCCTTCTGACAGGAGTAAGTATGGAAGAGCCACAGTATCTGATAACTGTGAAGATCTAATTTAACTGTCTTTTGTTGGTAGATGGACGTGGTCTTTCCTTGCTGTCCTCTGACTGAAAAAATGCTAATGCTAACACATTTCTAGATATATTTGAAAACTTTTGGGTTTGACTTTTTAACTCTTGCTTCTCACGTAATAGATTCAGTAAATTTTATCAAGGGCTGAAAGGTGTAGAGAAAGTCAGAAATCAAGCAAAAAAAAAAAAACCAAAAAACAACCCACAGAAAAAGAGAAAAAACTAATTACATAACAGATGCCTGTACGAGACAATTTTAGAGAACCACAACAGAGGCAGGTTCCCATGAGTCTGAGCAAACCAGCTTTTCTCCCTCCCAGCCTCTACTCTGGAACAGCAGACGTGCCTTTGCAGGTGAAAGTTTCACACTTTCAGCAATTACAGTCCTCCCACAACTATGACGGAGTAACACATATTTTCCATACATAACACGTAGCACCTACTCTCCCTGCTGCATTACATTCCATGCTGCAACAGCTCTTCAGAATAATGGGCTCCTACGGAGCAGCGCTGGGATGCATGCGGAAGCAGCAGCGTGTAACCATTCATTCCTGCAAGAGATCCCTTAAAGCAAGGATGGATCAGCTGGATGCACTCCCCCTCTCCCACCCTGAATGTGCTCCAGGCTCTGACACGCCATGGAAGCCACCAAGGGCTGTGTAACCTTCTCTCCTAATTTCCGTAGTGGTTCCTTTCTACCTCATCACTGGCAGAAGCAGGTGGGTTTAATTATTATGTGTGTTACACAGAAACCTCTTCCCTTCAAGCAGAAAAGGGGGGGGGGAGCAGAGGGGGATGAGAGAGAGGATGTGTCAGACTAATTTACATGCTAATATTACACCTCAGTTCCAAAGTATATTAAAAGAAAAAACAGTTGCCCTCAAATAATTTATGGTCAGCAATATTTTATTATCCCTTTACAATTATCACTAAATTTTGAAATGCTGGGCTATCAATAATGAAGGTTTGTTCTCTGGAAGTCCTGGCAACCTGGCCTCTAGGGACCAGAGCCATTGTAAGCCGATTTGTATAGAAAAAAAGAAAAATATTAGTTAACGTGGTGGCTGTTTGCAGAGCTGTTCTGTGCAGACATTCTGCAAGACGGGTTGACAGAAGTATTTTGCAGCCTCTCCTGTCAAAAACTCCTAAATAATAACTGGATCTAGAGCCCAGCCAAGCCCGCAGCTAGGGTAAAAGCGTGATGCATAAGGTAGCAGGAACACCCAAGCAACCGCACTCGGACTTATCTCCGCCTAGACGGATGAAGTAACCACCTTGTTGACCTGTCAGTCTCACTAATCCACCCTCTATTTTCAGTTAATATCATTAAAGTTCAGCGCCTGAGAGCCCGGGGGGAGAGGCAAGCACCCCATCCCCTTTTTCCACGGGGCGGTAACCAGATGTCAATGGCTGCAGCTGTGACTACATAATTACCTGTTTGCATGAACGCCGACCGCAGTTTAGATTTAATAGGTCAGACGACAATGCAGCAAAACGCATTTAGCCCGCGATTACCCCTTTTCAAACATTCTCTCGCTCGCAACTTCGACCCTGGGAACATTGCGGGCACAGACTCGGGTCAATAAGAAACATTGGCCAGCACAATGGGGCTGGCCTCAAACAGCGCTGTTGACAGACACCGGCACAAAGGCGGTGAATAGAGTCCCCCTCAGTTCTCACACAGAGCGAAGAATGAGTCAGTGTACTGCCGCTTTGGTGCTCTGTTTGTACAGTGTATACAGCTTTTGTCCGCCGCCACTGTTCCACCCTCAATGGGGGCTAAAGAGCCGAGGAAGTGAAGGCGGAAGAATGGCTCCGCGCTCGCCCCGGCAGCCAGCGGCGGATCCCCCTGCGCAGGAGGGCTCTGGTGGGAAGCCCCACAGTGGGAAGAAGCCCAAAGGGGGGAAGAAGCCCAAAGGGGGGGAAGAAGCCTCATGGTGGGAAGCCCCATGGGGGGAAGAAGCCCCTTGGCTGGAAGAAGCCCCACAGCAGGAAGAAGCCCTGTGGGGGGAAGAAGCCCCACAGTGGGAAGAAGCCCCATGGTGGGAAGAAACTCCATGGGGGGGGAAGAAGCCCCACAGCGGGAAGAAGCCCCACGACGGGAAGAAGCCCCACGACGGGAAGAAGCCCCACGATGGGAAGAAGCCCCACGACGGGAAGAATCCCCACAGCAGGAAGAAGCCCCACGACAGGAAGAAGCCCCACGACAGGAAGAAGCCCCACGACAGGAAGAAGCCCCACGACAGGAAGAAGCCCCACAGCAGGAAGAAGCCCCACGACAGGAAGAAGCCCCACGACAGGAAGAAGCCCCACGACAGGAAGAAGCCCCACGACAGAAAGAAGCCCCACGACGGAAAGAAGCCCCGCAGTGGGAAAAATCCCAAAGAGGGGAAGAAGCCCCACAGCAGGAAGAAAAGCAATTCCCATTTCTGGCCTTGTGTGACGACACCGCAGAGACCGTGTGGTGGTTTTACGTATATATTTCATCTCCTTCAAAACCAAAACCACAGCAAAGTGCCCCACACACATAACTCTTCCCTCCTACTGTGACCCAGTTCATGGCTGCGATTTAGGGGAAATGTTTTTAAACTAGAGAATAGGTTTAGACTGGACTTTAGGAAGGAATTCTTCAGTACGAGGCTCGTGAGATTCTGAAACAGGTTGCCAGGGAAGCTGTGGATGCCCCCTCCCTGGAGGTGTTCAAGGACAGGTTGGATGAGGCTTGGAGCAACCTTGTCTAGATGAAAGCATCCCTACCCATGGCAGGGAGGTTGGAGTAGATGACCTCTAAGGTCCCCTTCCAAACTAAGCTATTCTATGATTCTATGAACTTTGATCAGGAAGAAAAACTGAGCATAGGATATGGAATGACAATATCCTTATGCGCCTTCAAAAGGTACATCAACAACGATAACAATGTAGGTGACATTTTAAATCCCCAATGCAAAGACTTTCAAAGGAATGGAGAAGAGTAACAGAAGACAGCCACAGCAATACACCTGTATTTCACAAAAACATTTACACAGTGCAAATAAAGGGTCAGAGAAAAACCATCATCTACATAAAATTGCATTTGCAATTTTTATTAGTTACCTATAAGCAGAGAAAAAAATAAAAATACTTCATATAGACTACTACTACTCTTTAAGTAACCCTCCTCATCAAGTTTTCCTTTCTGGAAACCATACTTCTACTATTTGCATTATCATCCTTATACACATGTTTTTTTTAAGAAAAGTAGCCCTCCAGCATAAAAGCAAAACTGTTATTTTCACCTGCTTCACATACTGTGAATACAAAACAAAATATACACTTTATTCTAAGGAGCAAAGTCTTCGTTTAAAAAGATATTTAGACTTTGGAATTATTGTCATAAAGGTAAAGAGCAGTTGCTAACTCCCTTATTAAATCATGCAGACTGTGTTACAGTCATACATGATAAAGATGAAGTGCAAGCACTTCTAACATGTTTTAAGACTGTGAATTGGTTTAAAAAACGGAAGGGAGAAGAAGAAAATTGCATTTTAGATTAAGCAAATCCCTAAGATTTTCATTAATGGAACACAAAGAACATTGTTTAGTTTATAACTAATAGCCAGGATACTATAAGCACGCTCTCTATTGCTTTTTCAATATTATTTTCAAGCTCAAAGTACTGGAATGTTATTAGAATCAAACAGCTACAGAAAAAAATCTCCAAAATGCTAAAAAATTGATGTTTCATGCCAGAAAAAAATAATTCCAAAAAAATTTAAAGTTTCATTATGCTAAGGATTTGGAGTGTCTGAAGCCATGACTTTCACTCTTGGCAAATGAGTTGAGCAAGTAGCTTAAGAGATATCACCTTATTCTCAGATGCTTTATTTTAAAGGAGTACAGGAATTTCTACTCTTTATAGCTACGTGGCCTTATTTAAATAAAGCAGGCCTGTCTGCTTTGAACACTACCTATAAGACATATGACTGTACTTGAATATACTGGCACTTAGTATGTAAAGGAGGCAAACTTTTGCACAAATGCCAAAGGATGCCTGCGAGCCTGCCAAGGATCTGATCAATCACAATCCTGAACATACACTTCAGAGGAGGAAAATCCTCACCTTTCAACTACTATTAGGGTTATTACATACCCTGTGACTGGAATATCTATAGATCTAAAGGCTGAGCAACAAAGCTGGAAGTCTAGCACAATTATTTTATTTTTTAGAATAATGAATGGGAAATTCTGAGCAGAGAAAGACCTTCTAAGTTTGCTCTGTGATAAGAGAAAAAGTAAACAGAGAAATAAACTCTCCTCCCACAGAGTGATTTTAAATCACTGGAAAACTCCTTTTTCCTTTTTTCAAGCTTAAATCAGTGCTCAGCAAGTTAAACCTCACCTCATCTACCCCAGCTATACACTATTCCTTTCCACTTTTAGCCTTAACTAAGCATACCACTGGTTCATATGCAAGGCCAAAGCACACCATATTCTTGCAGAATCAGAGGAGTATTTCACAATCTTCACATTACAGCAACGTGGGAGTCAAGTCACTGAAAGGGCCAGAAAGGGATATTGTATTTGCTGCCATGCATCACTGCTGCTCAGCATCCCCCCAAGGCTGGCAGTGCTGCCTCCTGCCAAGCAGAGGATCACAGCTTGTTTACTGAGCTCTGTCTGAAGGAAGCAGAGTGGGATTCAGTCTCCTCTCCAGCAGCCCTGTCAAGCCAGCTGCCAAGAACAGTCTTGAAAAGCTTGGAAGAGAACAGAATCCAGTACTTAGGTGGTAAGTACACTAGGCTGGCACTAGGGACCCAGAGATGAGTGAGGGGGAGCAGGCACTACTGCTTTTTTAATCTGAAAGATTAAAACACTTTTAGGCAACTGCAAATGTCTAAAGTCATAGGAAAAGAAGTAACTGAACTCCCTAAGTGGAAAAGCAGATTAGTAATCAGCTTATAATTACCACTCTGATTAAGATCTCTGTCTGAGTACTTGAAGTTAATTGAGTACAAATTGCAAATAAATTAAGCTGGTATGCTACTTACATTTCCTTGTGACATATGGGAAAGACCTGAAAAGTTGGATTTGGATTTCATGTTGCAGAAGATCATAGTTTAAATATTTAATTTTTTTATGTAAACACTCCATTACTTCCAGAAGATTTCAGAACATATGTGCTGTGCATTTCTTCAAATACACCCTTCCTATAGGTTTATACAAACCATTAAACTGGCTCATAAGATCTCATTGCCTTTGGAGGAGCCCACTAACCACTACGAAAACAAAGAACAAGAGGTATCACAGAGAACAAGTAAGCAATCCTTCATTCCTTCAATTAAAATCATTAATCAAAGAAAAATTGCTTAAGCCCTTTTCCTCTTACCCTACTAGTGGGAAGTCACCAAACACTAATAAGTGACAGGCATTTTAAATTGTACCCAATGGTTATTTCCCTGTCACCAGTCATCTCTCCATTTCTCAGTTAAGTGGGTACGTGCTCACACAGTGTGACCACATTATGTGAACTTTTCCATGTGATCAGAGCCTGCCAAGTCTCAAAGAAGATATTTTAAAATAGAGCTTCAGTATTTTTCAGAATAATCCCTGCAGGATTTGGAGGACTGAGGGGCAGTTATTATTTCTCACCCAAGCTGGGTGGCTGGATTTTGAGTTCTTTAGATAAAGTAATAAATTGTAAATGTTAAGACAGGAAAATAGAAAATGTGCCTTTCCTGACAGCTATCACAAAGAGAAAAAGTAAAAAGCTTTGTTTTTGTTAAAAAAAAAAAAAAAGCACCATGATTGACTATCATCATACTTCCTATTTCAGTGTCCACAAATCATGACTACTTTCAGCAAGTTCACAAAGCAAAAGACATCTGCAAACCCTGCTTGGCTGCTATCATGCCTAAAATGCTGACAGTGCCAAGGCAGCAGTGACCACACACAGGCTCCTAAATTTATTAAGGCAAGTTTTAACAGCTCTTAAAAGAGTAACACTTTTTTTTTTTTCTTTTAAAATATATTAATTTTTATTTTCACTGCAGCTCTTCCAGCACAACAGCAATACCTGCCCAGGATTTAAAATTTAATCTTGAAAATGTAAAAAAAGATTAGGCCAGCAAATACAATAGCAAGGATTGCATGATCAGATGCTCCTTACTCAGTAAGGGCAATTATATACAACCTAAGTGATTTTTTAATTCTTTCTATTGCCTCTCCTTCTTCCTTCAAAACATTTGGTACAAAAATTCTACCCGATTGCTACTCCCATCTTATTTCTCCACAAGCACATGTGAAAAGAGAGGTGGCAAGGTTGTTTTTGTTGGCACAGGAGTGAGCTGAAAAGGAAAATAAATTACTCTTAAATAACAGACATGCAATAAAAAGTTATTTATTTTTGCCTCTTAACACCTTTTTTTTCTTTTTATTCAGATTTGCTAAGCTGCCTAATAACAGCAAAGCAGTTGAATCTTCTATACATGGCCTGAAAAAGCTCACCTTGCTTTGTAGGAATTTACCTGCTTTTGTGTCCTGGCTGGGTAACAGCATCTAAATAGGTTGAGGAATTACAGAAAGTGTCAGGGGAAGCAGAGCACATGTCAGGGGTTTGGTGTGTAGGAGTAACAGACCCAATTTTATCAGTCTTTTGGGCCTATGCCAAGTGGCAGTCAACACTCACTCCTCCCTCTGATGAACCATCCCTCTCCACAGACAGTTGACTGCAAATACAAATGCGTGACTAAATCCTCAATGGCCACTGACAGCTTTTAAGTATCTCCAAGAACAGAGATTCCACGACCTCCCTGGGCAACCAGTGCCAGTGCTCAGCAAAAAAAATGTTTCCTAATGTTCAGGGGAGGCCTCCTGTGTCTCAGTGTGTGCCTTTTGCTGGTGGTCCTGTCACTGAGAAGAGCCTGACTGCATTCTCTTTGCCATCTCCCTTCAGGTATTTCCACACATTCATGAGATCAGCTCTCTCAGCCCTTCCTTACTGAAGAGATGCTCCAGCCTCTTTATTACCTTAGGGTCACCTTCACTGCACTGTCTGTTGAACTGGGGTGCCCAAAACTGGACACAGCACTTCAGGTCTGGCCTCACCAGTACTGAGTAGAGAAGGATCACACCTTCCTCCAACTGCTGGCAATGCTTTGTTTCATGCAGCCCAAGACACCATCCATTTTCTTTGTCAGAAGGGCACATTGCTGACTCATGCTCAATTTGGTGTCCACCAGGACTCCCAAGGTCTTTTCTGCCAAGCTGCTTTCTAGCTGGGTGGCCCCACCATGCAGTGGTGCCTGGGGTTACACCTCCCAAAGGGAAGGACTATGCACTTCTCCATTGCACTTCATGAGGTTCCTGTCAGCCCATTTCTCCAGTTTGTCAAGGTCCCTCAATTGCCTTTTTAAAAAAGTTGGTTTAATTAAAAATTCCTATTCCGCCAAGTTTAAAAAAAGTGATGTGAAGCACAATACTAAAGGATCCAATAATAAATATACACCAACTTTATTATCATGATTTGTGAAAGGCTTGACTCATGCCTTGTGAAGAGTTTGAGATTGATATATAACCTGCAGAGTGCTTCCCTTGCTGTGTTAATTCCCTTCTAAGACTCACTCACTGAAACTATTGCAGAGGGATGAATAATTACCACTCCAAGGTTATACGACAGCATTAATTCTCCTGAGTAAGATCTATGTTATATGAAGACTTGTAATTCACATTTGGTCCAAACCATCATTAATTCAGTTTCTCAACCTAGAAACTAAATAGCTCCTGTCCCTGGGCAAGTCTACACCTCTCAGTGGATTGCCCACAAACTAGTTTAGACCAAGCTGGCTCCCAAACTGAAATTGGAGGCCACATCAGCACAGCACTGCAGGTCAGCTCATTATGCTAAGGAGAGGGTTGAGCACTGTTACACCCAACCTAGTAAAGCAATTATGCTGCTTCAGTAACATGCACTGCTTTTTCACCCAGCCCTTACCTTTCCTACAGGAACAGGTCAAACTGCACAGACTAAGCCAGAAACACCTGTACCTTGCTCTGCTGTGTGGTTTGGTAAAGTCCAGTTCCCTGTACTCCTGAAAAGTACCTCAAACCTACACAAGTGGCATGTCCCTACCCCATCCACTGTCAGCCACAACCAGTGAAACACACTCATTAAGGTTTTCACTAAAAACCAGAATCTTCTGCATCTGGAATGGTTGAGATTCCTACAGCCTTTTCTAGCTATTACATAATTAATTATACTTTACTAGAAATACTTATGTGAGATAGCTCCTCCCCACATGCAAACCACAAAGCTTTCTCCAAAGCGTGGGCAAGAAGATGAAATTTCAAATATGCTGCATACAGAGATTCAAGTCAATTATTCTCATTCTAAACAAAATACTGAAACGAATATTAACTCTTCTGCCAACTCAAGAGTTTATAACTCTAGTTTCTACCGTTCTTGACATCCCATATTTGAACTAGGGAAAAAGAATTAACCTTTCTCATCTTCGAAAGATAACACTTAAGCTTTTCAATGCAGTAATAAGCTTCCCATGCCTTTTTTTTTTTTTTTTTTTCCTATCATGTATGTGTGCACGTCCACATATGAGAAAAAGAGTGGCTTAATGAGTATTTACAGACTTTGACACTGCTAAAAAAGCTCCAGGCCACCTATGGACTACTGTGTTTTCCCAAGACATTTGAAACAGCATATTCCATCTCCCATTTATCATGACACTCTGAGAAAACAGAGTTGGCACCAAAATTTCACTGGAAAGTGCTACTAGTTTCATGGGGGTTTTCTCCAAAGGCAATCAAATTTCACAACTCCCTGCTACTTTAAAATAATGACAGAAATGAAAGAAAAAAGGATGAAAAAGTGATGTGCAGGCTTGCATGCACTGCTGTGGCTGTGATCCTAGGGCTACACTGGATACTTCATACTGAATACTGCATAGGGTGCCTCATTAATATGGATTAATTTAACTTTTGATAACCAACACCTGTCCCCCAGGATTATTCCGTTCACTAAACCAAGGATCTATCTGTGATGAAAAATTTGCAGTATAGTCCAAAAAAGTGTTTACAGACTTTGGGCTCCAGGAACTCTGGAAGCACAGCCTTGTGTATTACAGAACCACAAAAAGCCAACACCTTCATTTGTGGTTGAAAATAATCACTGAAGAACGATATACAGTGGGTGGCAAAAACAGTCACAATTGAAAAGTAACCAAGCAAATAATAAGCTGTGTCCATAGGGGATAAAAATGCTGTAATTTCTAAAATGCACGGTGCTATAAATAAGTTAGAGGTTATTTGCTGAAGTACAAAGATTAAGTTTGCAATCACACAGCCATTCTGCATGCCTATTTAAAAAAAAAAAAAAAAAAAAAAAAAAAAAAAGAGCTGAAATTGTTTGAGAGCAGACAGAGTGGCACCACGTGCATTGTTTGGGCTGGGAGCAATGGAGTTGTGCTATATGGAAGCTTTGTAGAAAAGGGAGTTTATGCCACACCTCCTTGAATTTAGCTGTCTTCAGTATAAACAGTAAGGCTTCCTTTTTAACTTGCAATGTTGGTATGTGGGAACATGACGAGAAGATCAGTCCTGCTTTGATTTCTCCCAGGAATTTGGGCAAAGTTTGAGACCAAAGGTTGACCAGAGTGCCAAAACCCAAGTTTTCTGATGACTAGTGCAAACCACCTTAGTCCTCTGAGAATTTCAGCATGGCATTCTGGTAATTTTAATCACACAAAGAGACTGCTTTTACACAGCGTGGAGACCATTTGTCTGGTTATGTTTTCCATAAAAGTTACAAACTGGAATATCTTCAAGGAAGCGTGGGTGCACACTTCGTTTTGCACTTCAGCAAAGTTGACCAGGTCATTAACTATTCAACAATTCAAAAATACTACGGTGTAAGTTAATCCTTCAAAATGCAGAGGAATAACAATCCTGGAAGGGGTATACATAGTTAATAGCAGAGCACATGAACAAGGCAATGGCAGCAAAATATGATGAAAGGAAGAAAGGAAGATAACACATTCCAAGAGCCTGGTTACACAGTTTCTCTGTCTTCCTTCCAAAGTTTTTCACAGTGTGGTTACTACTAGAAAGACTTCTTCTTGCAAGACTGATCTGTTGGTAATTAAAATTACAGAAGGGTATAAGCAGCAGAGGAAACCACTGATTTAATGCCAGTGAGCTATCAGCAACAATTTTAACGCATAAACAGAACGAGGAAATGCTATTAATATAGTTACTGTGTTCATTCTCCTCATTTACCAAATGAGAGAGTTAAAAAAATTTTCCTCAGCAGAGTTTGGGCCTTTTCTAAGCAAGAACTACAGCCACAAAATCAAAAGCAATTTGCACAACAACTAAGCATGGTGGGCACTTTATCAGTACCTTCAACATGCATTAGTAGTCTTTAAAAAAGTAAGTTACTACAGGCTTTCAGCCTCTATTTCATACAACCCTTTTTCTGCATCTGCATAAGTCTGAAAACTGTACTTGTAAAAGCATTATTTATTTTATCACTTGTACTGCTGGTCAGCAATTTCCTTCTTTCCCCTTGAGAATTACACAGTACAGAGAAATGCTATTTTGCTATCAAGAGACAGTAAAAACGAAGTAGACTGCAGGAAAACCAGAGATGTAAAACTAAATTCAACACTGCTACAGCAAGAAGTGTTTCCTTTACATATCACAACACTGCAGCCAGCAGCAGCACAGGATGGGAAATACAGAGCTACTCTAAGGTAAACAGCATTAGGTCTCTCCACTGCCAGCAGATCTGTATCCTAAAGGCTCAAACTGCTACTCAGAGACCTTGCTCCCAGTTAGTCACAGACCCCAGGTTAAGCATTAAATTAATTCATTGTGATTCCCCTGGCAATGAAAGAGAGAAGGCTCTGGGAAAAAGGAGTGAGGTTCTGGGTGTCTCTATTACACCAGCCTCCTATAAGTTGTCTGGGCTTTAGTTTTTAAAGAGTTAGGAAGGTTATGTCTTTACCACCATCCCTCTAAACCTTTCCATAGTAGTCTTTCATCATTATATAGACAACAGTCAGGGAAATGGGTTCAGTAAGCAAAGGGTGAATTTACCACAGGCTGACATCTTCCTTTGTGCAAGCATTTTTGCCTAGAACAAGGTAGCTTGCTCTGTGTGAGGTAGCTCATTCTGGTTGAAGGATGCACTTACTGTTCAAGAAGCATTCAACTGGCATCAAAATGGAGTAGTTAACTCCAAACTTACCCTCCAGGTTAAAGCACAGGGACTCTGTTTAACACACAGACTGGAAATAAAACAAATGATGTCTTAATGAAATTCTCCTACCTACAGAGAGTCTCTTCTCCACAGGCCTCTGGGTTCTTTTTTTTCAGAAATTGATTTTTTTAATCTTACAAGATCTTTTAAATAGTTTCACTTAAGACTGCTAACTTAAGACAGTCTTAATAAAATGGATGTGCTAGAAAATAGCCACCCTTACTCACATTACCTAGTTAAAAAGATAGATTATTTTAATTGGATTCCATTCTGACCTTATCTGTAGAACATTTTAAAAATACAACAAAAAGAGAAGAATTTGAAATGTTTCCCCAATAAAATCCATCCTGGCAATGATTCAAACAGCATAAATATTTTGATAGAAGTTACAGAAACAGCATTAGGTAATGCTTTATAATGCTCATTAAGCTGTCATGTTCTAAATTACAATCAGCATCAAATGATTTCTTCCCTTCTCTACTATTTAAGTTTGGCAAATATGCACTTTATAAAAGGTGTCAAGTAAAATCGCCACAGGATATACTGGAAATCCCTGCACCAGCTGCAAACTCAAACATAAAGGAAGTGTCTTTCTGATCCTACAGCCTGATAATGCTGGAGTTGCTGGAGGGTTACAGCAGTCTTTGAAAAAAAGGTTCATTACACTGGCTTGGAGAGGTGCAGTTTAATCCTTTTTGGAAGCTGGTCCCACAATCCTACATTTTAGAAAATTGCTGAAAGCCATTGTGTTTTTGATGAGAATTGGTCATTAAGAGTACAGGTGCAGAACACGCAACAGGCAGTGTCAGCACAACCCCTTCCCACATTTTCTAGTTCTTAGGAATTTCATCTGATAAAGGCAGAAGCAGGTTGTAACAGCACCTTTGTGCCATGGATTAAGTTAATGCTTGTTTGGGATCTAAGACAGACACTTTTCTTCCTCTTTAGGACTTCATTTCCTCTACATGTTAAAAGAAAGAAAGAAAAAAACTCGACCACTTTCTTCCCATAGCTGAAAAATTACTTTACTTTCCTACAAACCCTTTCTTATTTGTACAAACTCTGTGTGCTTTACAGAATTGCCATATGTTGTTGGCATAAAACATATATTTAACACACCATTTAAGTCAGTGTATCAGGAAACATGTTTTTACTCATCATAGTATATACTAAATGAGTACAGAACATATTGAATAAGACTGTGAAATCATAAGGATAATAAATGGTCCTGTAACATTAAATAAATTCCAAACAACAAAATTCTGTTGATATTTATAATACATTATTGTCTGACCCCAGTGAGATTGTACCAAATGCTTCCTATCTCAATACCATCTACATTGATAATGAAATGTATTTTTTACAATCCTATGAAACAGCCTTCCCAAAGAGGACAGGAGTGAAAACCAACTTAAAACAGCTAGCAAGCTCTTCAAATGTTTATCCAATAAATTTCGTCTCATTACTGTTCTAAGGTTTATTTTTTTCTTAAGGGTTTGTGGTGGTTTATTTGGGTTTGGTTTGTGGTGTTGGGTTGTTTTTTTTTTAAAGATTGATGTTTACTTTAGAAGGACTGATGGAAAAAAGTGCATTTTTGCAGCTACTTCAAATTTTCCAAGTGAAGGACACCTTTCTTGGTAGTTGCTCTTTACCAGAGTCTTGAGGGTGGAATTCCTTTCGTATGGCCACATGGTGGTAGCACTACAGGGTCTTTCACTTGGACATCCCAAGAAATTACAACTGTTAGGATAAGGACTGAGAAGCTTAAGAGAACCAGCTATACAGCTAAGAACCTCCTGTAGGATTTTTGTTTCTTTTCAAGTACTCTTCAAGTACTTCCAAAAGACCAAAGAACATTATATAAAGAAAAAGACAACTGTATTTCAGCATCATGAAAATAGTTGAGAAAAAAAGCCAAATTACCAAGGAAATATCAAAAGCACATGTCCTCATGGAGATACCTCTTTACATAAATAGCAGGAGGAAAATTTTTTTGTCTAAAGATGCTGAATTAATATTTTTGAGGAGCTGCCAAATACCTGAAGAGAAAGTCACAGTAAAACCAAAGATAAACATCAGAATATAAGTATTAGGAGAGCCATGCTCTCAAAACTGACTTCATAAAATGGTATAATGGATTTCAATGTCTGAAGATCAATATATTAAGCTTTGTCAGAAAGTGAATTAACATAAATAGCAGTAACAGAGCCTTACTGCAATCAGCAGTGTAAGCTGGTACAGATCTAAATACACACTGCAAATTTGATAAGGCAAATTTTATAAGGCAAATTTTATAAATCAATGTAAGCAGATCAAAGCAATTGTACAAGCAAAGGCATGTCTTCCAACTACTTCTTAATAAGAAAAGAGATAAAAACTCCACAGCACCTGAATACTATTGATTACATACTCAGCTAGCTAAGATAGCAGTTTTCCATGTTCATTTTTCATCCCACAAGTACTTTGCAAATTTTGTGTTACAAATCCCAGATAGAAATGAACCGGTATAACTATATTAAATGACACTGCACCTTATGACAAGCTACAAGCTAAACAAAAAAATAAAGATTGTCTGTGACTGCAATTTTAATGCAGATAAGGTTTACAAATTTTATGGAATTTCAAACTGAATTGGAAAAAAAAAATGGCATGATTTATTTATTTTTTTCTTATGCAAAAATTTGTATTTAGCAGACTAGGATCATGTATCATTTAAACACTTAAGAAGTCTGAGACAAATTCAGGTTTCTGGACTTAACTGAGGAGAAAGGGAATTTGAATTGGTAACCTACATCTCAAATGAATTCTTGAAGTTCATTAGATCTAAAGCATCTACGCTACTACTTCCACTGCCTCTACACCCTCAATTCTGTAAAAGTTGTCTGTATCATTTTGTAAACTATAGCCTTTTTTTTTAACAATGCCCAGGCTGTTAACTTCCATCTCCCCACTCCCACTCAAAAGCAGTGAGAAGGAAGTATAAACAAGCCTTATGTGGATCTGCTTGTTTTTATCATTGCAACAGGCAGCCAAAAGTGTAACTGGCCTAGATTCTCTTAGCTCATGCTCCCAGTATTCAATGGACGACTGACTCACTCTGATGCATCTGTTCCAACACTCATTTCCTCGGGCCTTATTTCCTACTGTACAACCAAGACACACACCAGAAGATAAGACATACAGTATTAGATGAAAGATGAGAGAAGGAGTGGACAGACACTTGTCTGCCTGTCAGTTTTTTCAGGAAGAAGTATTTCATTATTTTCTCCCCCTCTGCATTGCTACTCAAGTATTCCAGAGTGGAATTGCCCACACAAGGACACAGCAAACAATGAGCTCAGCATTCCCAAGGTGAAAGAATCAGAGATTTGAAGGCAATACATGAAGTTGCCTGCTTCCCAAACCTGGGAGGAAGCACTCAAGCAAACACAGGGCAAGCTAAAGGGGACTGCACTGCAAGCAAGGAAGGGCATGAGTGCATGGAGCCTTGCTATGAACCATGCAAGGAGAGAGTTGAAAGCTACAGGTGAGAATCAGAGAGGAGACCAACAAAGACAGCATCACAGTGGATGTCTGCTATGGGCTGTCTGGTCAGGAAGAGGAAGCCTCATTTGAACAAGAAGCCATCTCATGATTGCAGGCCTTGATTCTCATGGGGGGCTTCAAATGTCCTGATGTCTGCTCAAGTAGAAACAATCATGATGGGAGCAAGCAATCCAGAGCAAGTGTCCCGGTGACATTTTTTCTCCAGAGGTGCCAGGGCAGGACTTCTGATGGACATGCTACCCACAGGTAGGAAAGCACTGTTTGGCAACACAGTAGCTGATGGCAGCCTCGGCTTCAGTGACCACCAGTGTCAGAGCTTAAACACTGGAGGAAAGTCCTGGAGAGACCTGGGCTTCAGGACTGTGGCCTTTAATTTATTTGGGGTAGACAAGAAGCTTTTCTGATGTCAAAAGGTGCCTGGAAGGTCTATAAGGACAAACTCTTAAATGCTCTAGAAAGCTCTTCCCCAATGCACAGAAGTCACTGTCTGGAAAAAAGGAAGCTCAGCTGAACAGCTCTGATCTCCATCACAAAAACAAAATGAATGGTCATAGACTGAAATTGATATAGAAACATTCCTCAGACGTGCAAGGATGGCAGTGGGAGAGGCAAAGCTCATCTCCACTTTGAATTAGCAAGGGTTTCAAAGAGAAACAAGGGCTTTACCATTACACCAGCAGCAAAACACTAAGAAAATCTCTACCTGCTGCCAAATGTGATGGGCACAAAGGATACAGTTTACCCTGGGCCATCAATTACGTTTGGTTTCAAAGTCATAGGCCTGTCAATGGAAGTTGACTACACAATCTCTTGGATAAGATACTGTCAAACTTGGATACAAACATGCAATTATTTCCATTATTTCTTTTAAAAAATCTATTATTTCAGAACTGATTATCACTGGAAATTAGTTTAATCATTTAGACACAATGATACTGCAGATTAACAAAGATGCTTCTCCTCTGTCAAGGAAAAAAGAGGGAAGAAAGATGGACAAATATATTCTGATATTATGAATTCAAAAACTTTTTTTTGCCTACATATAAAAAACTTAAGTGTTAAAGCAACTTGGACACAAGCTAATTAGGAGAGACATTTTCTGATAATATATAGAATCATGAGGTGCTAGATGCTGGAAAGCTCATAGTGCAGTTTCCACCGGAATTTGCTATTTGCTTATCTTTTTGCTCTTTAACTACTGCATTCCCTAGCACAAATGTCACAGTTCCACCACAGATCTAGTCCAGAACACAGAGTGAAACTTCCCACTGGAATATGTACAACATCTTCTTCTACAATATGAAACATTCAACATTAGCACTGATCATCTATTCCTAACTTTATTATCACCAATAATGTGAAAACTCCTCAATGTATCATCCCATGTATATACATGTAGCAGAGATAGGTTCCTGCCTGAGAAAATTCACAAATTACTTAGGATTAAAGTACCCCATTCACAAAACTCCCAAGTATTTCCATAAATAGCGCTTGTTTTAACAACTCAGATTACTTCCCCTTTCCTCAGTGACAAAACAGCAACTCTGGTCATCAAAAGCTGGAATAATATAGATAGCAATAGTGCAAACCCTGCATTCAAGACAACGATGTCTGAGCTACATAGATCTGTTGGCAAACATACTTTCATTCTGCACAATATGGTAATTTCTACAGTTTAAACTACAACATTCACACAAACCATCCAAGCTCAGTCCAGAAGATGGTCAAGTCCCATCAGCTAAGCATTGCAGTATGGCTTTCACACATGTTAATTGCTTACCATAAGTTTATTACTTACTTTCCATCTACTTCTGGTCTTTTGCACACACAGTGAAACTTGCCACCAAAATCTATATACAGATCATCTTCTACGATATGGAATATTTGACCAATGACAATTTTATCTTTGGCAGGTCCCATCTGAATTAAAGGAGAGCGTCTCAACATGGATGCAAAGGATTCAGATTTCCCTGAAGCAACCTACAGATAAAGGAGAAAAAAAAAAGGATTTCACAAAACATGCCATCTCAAGGATTTTATCTTGTAACATAAAAAAAGCTTAATTCACTAAATTACAAGATTTTATGTGTTTGGTGCATTTTTAAGGAAGCATCTTATATTTCTCCATCCCCAAACATTGTACACATTAAGGGTAAAGCTTTCAGTAATTCAGTCAGAGAAAACCACAACACTCTCCATCTGCCAGTTATACTATTGGTTAAGTAAATTGATATAAAAATGCATTTGCAGTATTAGAACATACTCCAGAAAAAAGCATCTCTCATCTCTTTGTTATCTCCTTGGTGAAATCCAAACCAGAATTACCACCTTGTAGCTACTTGTGCCACTATTTTATAATGAATAATAATTTAAAGGAAAAACAAACAAAACATTTTGCAAAAGCATCAAAAGCAGAAAGCATGCACAGGACTGCTATAACACACTAAAAAAATGAACCACCACTTCTCTCATTTTTAGTCTACAATATCAAAGTAAATATTTTAATTCAATCACTAAATAAACAAAGTATCAGTTTCCTCTCATAAAGCATTTTGAAAACAGGAAAACAAATCCTCACACTCTTCATGGAAACATCTCTGGTTTGTGATCCAAGACAGCTACCACAGGCTTCCCTCATCATATGCCAGGTGAAAATACACAGCTACATTAAAGCAAAATTCGTTCTAACACACACTTTCCCTGACATACTAAATTTGAGCCCTATTTAAGATTACTACCTTTGAAACACAATTGCTAAGAAAAGTGTTTTAGCTGGTAGTGAATAAAAAGGGAGATGCATTTTGGAAGCAATATGTTCCTGGAATCTGAAAGTGAATCTAAGGAAATAATGTATAGATGGTTAAAGAGATTTTTAAAAGTGTATTAATTTCACACACCCACATTTAGCAGTAATTAACAGATACAACTATAACTTCATGCAAGATTTCTGACTATTTTTAAGCCAACAAAGGAACTAAACAGAATATTCAAGCAATTAAAGGTTTACAGATCTCTTGGCTCAACAACACTTTCCCATTGATTACTTCAAGTGGATACTCAAAATCCACCTATATGTTATATGGAGAGAGAATAATGCCATCATTTTCCACTTGTACATTTGAAACCTCCATTCTTGGGGAAGTTGAAAGAAGAAACAGTTTTGAATTTCAGCCCAACTGGAAGGCACAAACAGCACAGCTTGTTCTGAAGTGACAGAACCTCTGGAATTATAAACTAAAGATCTGACACCTGGTAAATTCACCTCTTCAGAAAAAGAATCCTGTAAATGTAGCATCCCTAGGACAGGGGCTGAACCAAGTGCAACACACACGTACAGAAAGTGCACACACACCACAAAAAGACAGCAGGTGATGATGGCAAACCACAAACAGAGCAGTAAGATTTGATATAGGAAAGCTAGTATCAGATAAGGACTGTTTGAATTTCACAATTCAAATTAATTCGAATAGATGAAAATGAATTGTACAGGATGCATTTGTTGGTGTTCCAAGAATAAATGAGAAACAGTAGAAGAAATAAGAGAAAGTATTTAAATGAGACTGTATGAACTGAGAGGGCAGCACCAATCTAGATGCAACTTCAAGTTAAGGTGTAAGTCTAGAAGTAAACATTTCAAACATTTCAAAACTAATACTCCCTCAAAATTAATCCATCTGGACAGAAGATTATAAATTAATCCTCATACTGAAATGCCATAACCTGTTTTAAGGGAACCTGAGATACAATGAAGTGCAAATTCAGCAGTGTTCCACTGACTTACTATGGAATAGTTTGCAGAATCATTGGCCTTGGAATTCAACTGCTTATCCCTGAAAAGTAACAAACACTTTTCCATCAGTCCTGTATGCTCATATACATTGATCTCACAGATGACAGAGATATCATCTTAGCTATATGTTGTCACTCAATATGAAGTTAAAGCGGTCAAACACAAAAATCCAGAATCAACTACTCTATCCATTGAGTTGACCATTTAATTCCCTTCTTCACTGGATGGAGAAATGGGATTTCTCCATCCTTCATTCCTCACCTAAACAACTTGCCTTGTCTGGGGAAGAAGATACCAATAGGAAAAAAACAAAACAAACCAGCATGTAGAATGTGACCGTAGGAACCCTTAGAGCAGAGCATTTCCAGCGTATGTTGAGTCTCTCAGACTGGGGCAGAGAAGTGATACAAATGAAAACAATTTACCCAAGTAAGAGTTAATATTATATCAAGGGTCGATGCCTGCAGGGACACATGATGCAAATACAGGACAGCATTTATGACACTAAAGAGACAGACACAGTACCATCAGTTGGCAGAGATGCTGGCTGTTCAGAAACCAGTGTTTTTGAATAGATCATCCTGCCAAGTATTTTATTTGCTCCATCTGTGAGACAGAACAGCTGACAAAAATGTTTCTGGGGTCATCCAAAAACTGTTAAGTCTTCTTAATTTAGGATGCAGGTCTGTAAGTGTTTAAAATAACCAAGCTAGCACTGCCATGCCTCATCCTGCCTTCTCCATTGCCCCCGAGTCTGAACTCCTGTCCCCTTATGCCACCACTTCAAGATGTGTAAGCCTGTTTCAGGAACATAAACAAAAGCTATTTACTTTCTTCTAAGGACAGTTTTCTGTTGCTCTAGTTACCAAACTAGATCACCAAAGGACTAAGTGAGTATCAGGATGAGCAAACAAGAGCTTCAGAGTGCCCACAACCAAGGGCAAATATAAGACCATGGCAGCAACATATAAACTGAAAATTTTAAGAACTCCTATAATTTCATCCCAGAATTCTTTTGTTATCCTTCATAGTAATGCAAGCTAACGAGAAAACTGGACCAGGGAAAAAACTCACAAAACAACAAACAAACCACAGAGAAAGGCAGATGTTATCACTTGCAGGCTAACACATATATACTCCACAGCTAACTTCAAGTCTCGAGTAAAGAACAAGAATTCTTTTCATATTTCACCAGGATGTGAGGAGGTCCACCTACAGTTTGGCTTAATTTAATGAACAGCAGTGGAATCAGACACAACATGTGATCCACTTCCAAAAGCTGAACTGCCTTTTCTTATATGCAGCTCATCTGGAAAAAGCCTGAGCTCATAAAGGATCAAAAGAACTTCTGAGACTGGCTTGAAGGAGATTTTCATAAGTTATCTAGAAAGATGGCATTAGTTATAGCTATCAAGCACACTGAGCAATATTGAGCTTTTTCTAAGAAATAATACTATTCACAGTAAAATCATAGAATGGTTTGGGTTGGAAAAACCTTACAGACTAATTCCAGCCCCCTGCCATGGGCAGGGATACCTAACACCAGACCAGGTTGCATAAAGCCCAATCCAACCTGGCCTTCCTTTGTCCCTTGGTAAGTACACTCATTAAATGGTATTCACCTCATTCTTGTTGCCTTCATATGATGTCACACACAGTAGGCTACCTTAAAAAACTTCTTGCATTGGAAATTTTCATCTCCACTTCATGAAGATGAGTACATCCTGGTTTCCTGTTTTTATCACCTATGAGTCATCCACTCTAGTTAATAACATCCTTCTGTTTTACCTCCACGGCAGGAATAGAAAAATTCTCCCATGTGCCATCTTGTTTGTGAAATTATCTCTCTAACATGACACATAAGTACTGCCTGCACACACTGACAGAAGTGCTCATTCCTTACTAGGACTAAGATTAAACTCACTAAGATACAGATGCAAATGTACAAAGAAATCCTTGCCATTCCTTATTGCTGATAGTTTTCCAAGAAGCCACCAGGAATCTGTCTGCATTGTATCTACAGCATTCGCCATTCTCCTTCCTGGGGAACTTCTTAGGAGCAAAAAAGATCTAATTTACATATTGGAAAATCCTGAGCACTTTCCTCTGCAATTTCAAAATCTCCTTAACTGGATTTCCCACAATCACACTACGGAAAAACAGTCAGGCAAAAAGATAATAGGGCAACATGCTTTATTAAGCACTCTACTTATTTGATTCTCAAGGAGTATTGGCCATGCAGCTGTGATTGATAATTCATCAATAACATGTCAAGTTGCAAAAACTGGACAATATTACAAAATCCAGAAGCACAAAACACTTTTTTTTCCAAGTACCTGCAGTATAAGCTTTTTTTTTTTTTTTTTCTCCTCCTTCTTAAATGTCTAACCTGTTTGATTTTCCTTCTAATTTCTAAATTCAAAAGATTTTCAAACATTTGGATGCCTTTCGCTTCTCTGCATGTAGTTCAATAAAAAAACAGTAGCTCTTCCAATAACAGAATATTCTGCAAGATGATAAATATCAACCATAGAGGAGAAAAAGGCATAGATTTAAAAGCCTGTTACTAAAGAAGTAATTCCAGTACTGTTTCTAGAGCACAGGCTATGACTACACAAGCAGGGTGGTCCAATCCCACCCACTGAGCAATATGTCTTTCAAACCCTAGCTACATGTTTTATGTTTGCATGTAAAGGCAAGTAGCATGCATGTTGGAATATGAAAGATCCAAATGAAACATGGAGAAGTAAGATGGGATATTGGTAATTTGACTGCTAGAATAAAGGAGTGAATGACATATTAGGATCAAGCAGCATGCCAAGAATGCAATCCTCCATAACCATCAGATTCAATTTCTTCAGCACTAGGTTGCATAGCTAGAAAGACTTTTCTATCCAAAGTTAGTTACATGAAACAACAAAGTGGGAAAATTAATTTGCAACAAGTTACTACAATGCCACAATAGCTAAAGGCCCAACTGCCTGAAGATACTCAAAATTTGACTGGAAAAGGCCCTGAGCAACCTGACTAAGTCTGTCCTACTTGGAGCAGGAGTCTGAACAGATTACATCCTAAGATCACTTTCAGCATGCTGGGAAAGAGGGAAGACTAGAAGCCCACTATAAAGAACATTAAAAGACAACTCAATATGTTAAGCTAGTGTCTGACCCAATGTATATTGATAAGGTACTTATTTCAACCAGCAATCTAAAAAATGTTAGCACTATCTACTAGCCCACCTGCCTTTAATTCTCCATACCTTGTAACTACTAAGCATGTGCACTGTTGCTTAGATACAAACATAAAATCAAGGATTTTTTTTTATGTTGTAGATATCACCTGGATAAGAGGTCATAATGCTTCACACAGTTCATTTACCAAACTCCTCTCTAGT
Organism: Heliangelus exortis; assembly: GCF_036169615.1. NCBI lineage: Eukaryota > Metazoa > Chordata > Aves > Apodiformes > Trochilidae > Heliangelus > Heliangelus exortis. The sequence goes on from NC_092423.1 coordinate 122,311,012, forward strand.
GTGCTTTTACTATTTTTTTACTCAGATGAATACAAGAAGCTCTGTTTAAGCCAGAACTCCATTGTGCAGAAGCACATCACCTTAAAGGCAGCTGAGACAATACACCACATAACCTGACACCCAACAGTTAATAACTTTCTACTTATAAGTAGTGTAACAAGCACTACCAGTTCAAGAGTTCTCCTAAATTTATCAGAGAACAAGCACTGAGATTGGCTTTCACCATTCCAGATTCCCTGCACATTGAAGTTCTTCCTAGAAAAAAGGATGAAGACTCAGGAGGAGTGTGGAGAGGACTGACACACGACTACAGTGACTGAAATGTCAACATACAAGCAACTACAGCTCAAAGTAACTTCTCTGGGTGCCACTTTTTTTTTATACGTTAAACTACTTGTTCTGAAGCTCTTTACTGAGAAGTTCAATATATCTTATCCTGAATATAAACTCAGAATATAATCACTCAAATTTTAGCCTCATGCCTTTAACTCATCTCAGAGACACACAGCTCTAAGTCTCCCCTTGAACAAATAAATTCAAATGCTTTCTACACATCCAATTTTGAATATGTTCATGATTTTGTGTCTAGGATTAATCAGTGACTTTTGAGCTAGCTTTCTCAAACCAAAAGCTTTGTTCCCTGTATTAGTAGAAATGTTTAGGAAAAAAAAATGTTTTAAAAGAGCTGACAATAATACTTATTAGTTATTTACTCTTAAAATATTGCCACAGCCTCTACTAAGTACCTAATCTAGATTCCTTAAAAACCAACCCAGGCTGACACCTTCAGGCTGATTTCACTGGACAGCTATTGCCTACCAAGATATCATTCCCACTAAACTTACAGAGCCCTCAAAACCTCCTTCAGTCACAGACTTCTTGTCTCCTCTTCTAAAGCAGCTCTGCACTGGGCAAAAAGCCCTGCACTGCCTGCCTGGGGTCTCTACCACTCACATCTCCACCCAGATGGGCAAAGTGACAAAGAATTGTTCCTTTTCTTCCTTCAAGTTTTTCAAACACTATCCCACAGTTTATATACACCCCAAGATGCAGAAGACACCATCAGTAATTGCTTCAATATATAGCCCTAACTACAGTATTACGCAGCCTACTCCTTTGCAGAAGTCTTGTGCCTACCATTGTTTTTTCAGACAACACGAGCTATAGCTCTGCAGGCCAGGGGATCACCTCCTTCTTTATTAACAAGAGATGTACACTATAAATAGAAACAAGATCTGATAAATACTTGTACTTGGCATATACAGTGTATAACTTGCTTATATTTTGTAGTACTGGGAGAAGTCAGAAGCCTAAGACAAAATACGACCATGGAGCATCACCTGTACTTCCATGTGAACAATACTGCAAAGACAGGAACCATCTCTTCAGTATGACAGATAACTCTTTTCCATCTCCTTTCTATTATTTGAGAAACAGACATTTGCAAAAAAAAAAAAAAAATCAAATTATTTGTTATTCTCTTATTTGCAAACAGCATTCATCTCAAGTAATATTAAAGCGGAAAATTTGCAAATTGCTACCTAATGTATTAGTCACATAAGGAGAATACATACTATAGACATCAGCTTGATGCTTCAGTGTTTAAGAGATGTACAAGGCTCTTTGACCCTTTTTTGAAGGCCAATAACTAATTCTGCAATATGTACAAAGGTAAATATTTAAATGCTGTTACTGTAAAACCAAAAATGTTTATGGATAAAGCTGGGAAACTATGCACGAAGTAGAAAACACGGAGACTATTCTTGTACAGCTTTGTACAAGGAAACCTAGGACATGAGTTTTAGCTAGAATATATAGATTTTCTACGGTTTGTTTCTATGAATTTCTATGATTCAATGGAATTCAATGATTCTATGAATTAAATGGTTGAATTTTGTGGCAGTTGTGTTACGTCTCAAAGGAACAGCACTCCACAATCCCATCTACGACACACAGTTATAACCAAAGTCAGTATGAACTCAGTTTGTTCTTCTGAAGTCCACCATCTGTTTTGCATTTTTTCCCCACCATAATATAACTTTCCTCCACAACTACTGGCCTGATGATTTGTCCTATTAAAAAAAATATCAAAAACTGAAGTTCATATTGTTCCCCAGCAGATTCAATTTACATCCCATATGGGTTACCACGAAGATGCTCCTTATCCCTTCAGTTTCCTTTAAACAAGAGACTTTTACATTTTATTCCATGCCAAAATACAAAAGTCAAAAACTAATACAAACTTCTTGCTAACAAAGGATTTTGAAAACTAACTACTGTATAAAGCTAAACAAAAGCAAGATTTGTATTATTTAATAAAACTACTGAAGGAAAAATGTGCAAAGAGAAAGCATAAGAGGAGGTTCTGTGATTCACAGGAGAAATAAAACCAGTCATTTAGGGAAAAATCTAACATTAATGACTGCAAAGTCACAAAGCTGAGCCCTGGAACCAGGCAAGGAGAAAACTGGAAGCTTTCCTGCTGGTAAGCAAGAAGTTATTTATAAGAAGCTCCATAAGAATCCGTTCCCATGTGAAGATTGTCACAAGGTTCAATTTCTGTAAAGACATCACTTGCACACCAGCTTCAACTGTGTGTGACTTGCATTCTTTATGGACATTATTTTAGCTTTAAGGACTCTAATACGAATTATCTAACATCTGCAGTCCAGTAGAAAAAATATCTAAAAATCCCTGCAGGTATTATATTCATCTTTTTCTGTTCATACCCAAGTAATGATTTGAAATGCACATTCAACAGCAGCAAACTCCAAATTATATAGTTCTGAAATAGACATAAATAGTGTATATACCCATTTTTTTCCAAGTTAAAACTTTAAAATTTGGAGGGAAAAATCTCTGATTTTAGAATCAGAAAACACAAAGGAAAACAGCTCCTTTTACCTAGAAAAGGATGAGTGAAATGGACGGCTATGTTTTCATTCTTACTTTTATTAAATCTTTATTAACTTTCATAAACCTTGCATACTTCAGTTTTTAACTGTCCTGAGTTATTTCCCATCACAACCTTAAAACTACAAGCATCCCCAAAGAACTGACAGAAATTAAATCAAACTTCTGCTGCTCCAATCAGAAGGATCTTTCATACGTCCTTCTCAGCTCAGTGAAGAAATGGTTTTATTTTAGAAAGCAAACAAACAAAACTCTTCAGCCAAAAAGGCTGTAAGTAAAAAGCTGAAATTAGGCATTTAAGCATCCCTTGGTGAGAAGCAGCTAGTAAGTGCTTGGCAAAGCTTCATTTACATTTCTCTGTAGATATTAAGATTTCTGGTGACTAATTTCCTGTGCAGGTTTAATAATATTTTGTAAAGATCTCTTCATTACAACTCTGACTCTTGGGGTTTGTTTTTTTTTCTTTTTTTAATACTGTAGGATTAGACTTTATGGAGCATAGGTACAGGAGCTAAGGTGTCTCCATACTCACTTTTAACCTGAAGTGACTTTGCTGCATACAATGTGCTGGAAGCCCCAGTGTCCCTCTGTGACTCAGGAGCACACCCAACCCAAGTCTCTAGAGAACAGCACCCCCTCCCCTATGGAACACCTGAGAGAGCATCATCTACCCTGTAAACCTTCTATGCAGCTTGGACAAAATTCCAGTTACAGTTCCTATGTACCAATCTTTCTCATCCCAAAATGAGAAAAACAAAGAAGGACTAAGCTTTAGTTTTACTGAGAATACACTACTCATATCTTGTAGCATTATCCACAGGGAAACATAGTTATAGGAACTTAAAACATTAATAGCTCTGCAAGAAGCACTGGAAGTTTGGTTGACTACAGTTAGTTTTTTAAGCCAACTTCACATGTTGAGACTACCCTTTTTTTAAAGTGTTTTAAATCATATTTTAACTGGAGATGAGTTAAGGATTACAAGTGTATGTTAAAAAACAATTAAATATTTGTCACACACTACTTGATATCAGTTTATAATCATCAACATCCTTCCATCAAGCTCCACATTCTGGTAGTCACTGCAACGCTGACTGGTGAATACAGAATATATCAAACCTAATTTTGCATACAAAAAAAGTTTTGCATACAGAGTAACTTTTAATTAGAAGTATCTCTGCTGTGCAGAGAACATGTAACATACTTGTATGTATATGTTTGTATCTATATAGTCCCTGTAATAATGAACAATGTAATACTGTGAACTAAGCATACTGTGAACTAAATTTTTAAAAATGCAAGTAACAACTGACCAAGAATTTAACCTGTAAAATATGATGGTGAGAACAATCTTTGTCTCTCATAATTACATTTTTCAAGACCATGCAGGTACTAAATAAAAAACCACAACCAAAACCCTCAAATCAACCACACCAAAAAACCCAGAAAACCCCACAGGACAGGATTTGTATGCTGTGCATCATAGGCACCAGGTTTTCTTGAACTGCGCTTTTAAATATCAAAACTTTTCTGTTATCTAGAAGTCTTTCTATGTTGTTGTTAAGGCTATTTGAAGCTTTTTTTCTAGTAGAAGATGGATACTTCTTAGACTTATCACAGGAAAGCTGGGGATGGAATTTTTACAAGGGCATGGAGTGACAGGACAAGGGGTAATGGCTTTAAACTGGAAGAGAGTTGATTTAGGTTAGACATTGGGAAGAAATTCTTTAGTATGAGGGTGGCAAGACACTGGAACAGGTTGGCAAGGGAAATTGTGGCTGCCCCCTCCCTGGAAATGTTCAAGGCCAGGCTGGATGGGGCTCTGAGCAACCTGGAATAGTTGGATGTATCCCTGCCCATGCAGAGGGGTTGGAACTAGATGATATTTAAGGTCCCTTCAAGCACAGCAACTTCAAAATTATTCTGTTGACTGAGCTAAGAATTTATTTCATAACAGAAAATAGTACATAATTTGTTCAAAATAAAGCTGATTAGTTTTCTTGACTTTAATTAAGTTCTATATATAATTTAAAACATGGAGTATTTACCTATAACTTTCAAGAATTATACACAAAGAATTATAGACAAGGAAACAAATTCAGATCTTACAGTTACCTCAGTATTCTTACTACTCTGTGCAATGTAAGGAGAGAGACAAAAATAGCATAATTCTGAACAGAAAGCCCCTAGTCTCTAAACTGGGGAAGCTGAACCTACTGCACATACCATGTCAAAACCAAAATTGTAACAGATGAGCACACACAATCCTAAAAAAACCCCACAGTGCTCTAAGCCCAGCACCTGCCTATGCACCTACACTACTTGGAACTCAGCACCATTTCTCTGAGCAATTATGTCTGCATCCTCACATTTCAGGTAGCTGTATGGGGTTGCCATGCTTAAATGGGACACAAGCAATCCCACACAACAGCACTGTCTGACCTCCAGCCTGACAGTTTCTCCATTTATCACCACCCTGCATTCCCAGGCTCTTTTTTCCAGGCTCTTGGAGGACAGGACACTGTTTCAATAGCCGTAGTTAAGAGAGTAACTGGGATCTCCCACAGCAACAGTGGATGTAAATATCCTGTTGGTAACAATAAGCACCAGGAAGGATTTCCATTCCTGTTTTACTTTTACATTATGGTTCCATGCACCTTCTTCCAAGCAGCCCGATCATGAGCAAGCAGCTGGCATTCAGTTGCTTTTCCCCATGAAACTGGTGGTGCCAAGGCAGTCTGAATTTTGGGATTCCACCCTGACTGCCTGTTATCCAAGGTGCATCACATTAAGTCTACCTCTCACAGATCTCCAGCAATGCCAAAGCAATCACTTGCTGGCCCAGAACCATATGAAGGAGCAAACTGGAGAAGATAATTGAAGCCTGCTGCTCCTTGAGCACTGAGGCCTTCCTCACACCAAGGACAGAGCTGTGCAAGGTGCTCAGGACCTTCCCACAGAAATCAGTGTGCCAGAGACACCACCACCTATCACAACCATGTACAATTTTACTTTACTGTAATGATTTCCTCAAAGGGGCAGCATGCATAGCTTGTTTGCTGTTGACCAAAACAATTCAAAATCCTGCCCACTTCATATACCAGGAGAGGGTTGCTTCACCACTACACAAATTCAAGAAAATCCCATCGTGCGAAGCACTTTTGCCATAAGCAAAGCAGGTCATCCAACAGACCCAGCAGGGCTGACAGCTGGGACAAGCCCAGGTCAGGGGAATCAAGTTTTGGTGCCCCAGCAGAGTATTATCAGGTTAAAACTGCTTCTTTGCAGAGGTCTCAAGGACAAAGGAATTCATTCCCACTGCATGGAATCCAGCTTTTCAAGCAGATCCAGCTGAGAGGATGCTAAAGAAGCCTGTGATCCAATCCTTATTTAGCACAAACATGGAAAGCACCAGGAGCTGTTCACAGTGCACCAGGAGCAAACACAACCCAAGTTTCTCAAATGCAGCTGTACAAGATGGCAAAGTAAGCCAAGAGAAACCTTCAGGTAGAGAAAATTCTTTCCAGCTCATGCAAACCCCACAACTGGGCAGTCTGCTCCAGTTACTCAGCAGTTCCTAGTACTTCAAAGCAGGACAGGAAAAGAGTACCTGAAAGAGTAACCACTATGATTAAGGTACAGCTTTTATAAAATGCTGTTACATTTGTAATCAAACAAAAAAAGTTTTAAAGTCACCTATTAACACTGGAAAAGCACCCCATCCACACAAAGATAACAGGTGTCTGAAGAAATGCTACACTATGAAAATTACAAGTGAAAATAGCACTAAATATAAATAAGCATCTTTGCTTTCAATAACTTCGGTAACAGTCTTCTAAATGTTAGCCTTGATGGGAAGACTGATTGAGAGAAATATTTCACATCAATAATTACATTAAGAAGAAATCTGACTTTTTTTCTAATGCTTGATTTCCAAACATTCAGTGCTACACGTTATTTTACAATGGGGCTTTCAAGCAAGATAGATATACATCCCTTATCAGAGAATGCATTTAGTTTTCAGAAGAAAAATGTAATACATTGCTTTAAAATTATCACTTCTGTGTTTTAGTTTTTAATCTCTCCTCTAAAACATCAACAGATGTGGCAACTCTGTATCCCACCTATTAAAACAGTTCTTATTTTACTATCTTTATTAATACTGATATTTTATTTTTTAAAATAATGACAAAAAATTTAAATACACAGACATCCTCCTCAAATTTCTAAATCCTTTCACAAAACAACCTCTGTCTCTCTAAGCAAATTTTATTCTTTCAGAAACATATGTTTTAATTTCTAATATATTTCAGGCATTGGTTGTTATTATGTACAGATACCCACCCGGTCCCTTCCATCTGAACTTCAGAGAGAGTCAGTTATGTTTCTTCTTAATAAATGCCTTGCCTTAAAACGCATTTTCCAAGGAACTAAATAGGAAATTCCTCAAATGTACTCCTTTTCCTGTTACATCTAGAAACGAGCATTGCCCTCTGCTGTGCCGGGTGTGGAGGTTCACCCAAACTCCAGGGCAGGATCCCTGCCCTGCTGCCCCGGGTGGACCCACAGCTGGAGTTCTGAACACAGGTTGTGTTTCTGCTCACACCACAGATGTCTGACACCCACCAGATGGTTTGAGCCCTGGGACTGTGAAGTAAAAAGGTACTAACAGAAAAATTTTCTCACATTGTGGCACACACTGCAGCCCAGTAGCAAAGCTAATGTAGCAATAACCCATTTCTACCTAAAAATGTATTTGACCAACTCCACCAATCATTAAAAAAAAAATAATTTTAGACCATTTAGTTCACAATGCACTGAAGTATGCAATTTATTCTTTATCAGTCACTTCATTCTTATATTTTCTTCAAATGTTGGTAATGTAGCTCAACAACCACTTCTCTATCCATATGAACAATAATTATCACATCCTTCCTAAAAGGGAAGGCTTCCTATTTTGTTAGGCGGGTGGCTTCAATCTGCAAATAACCTATTTCCTGTCCATTTAAAAGATTTCTTCATGCAATTCCACGGAGAAGAACAGAACTTGAAACTTGTCTTCAGTACATTTAAGAATGTAAAACTGAAATGTTGTAAAAACACAGAAGTAAAAAGCAGCAAGAAGGAAGCTGCCTGCTGTAGACAAGGTTATAGTCTACAGCTCAGAATACTTTGCTTAACATGTTGCGAACTTTTTAACAATTTTAAGTAACATTTACTTGCCTGCTCTGTAAGCTTCAGTATTTGCAAAACAGTAAAAACAGAACAGTGAACTGCAGGTGAAAAATAAAACACAAGCCCCTAAAAATTACCAAACACAGCCAAGAAGTACACCAAGCCACTACAAAAGACGATCAGCACCACACATTTGCTGCTGGGCCCCCAAAAACTTAGAAAACTGCCTAGGAAAAATACTATCATCCTTCTTGAATGATATGCATGCCAGCACACTCATTTATCTATTTTCCTGCCATTCATACAAAAATGCCACTGCCTCATGCAGTTTCAAAACTGAGGGGGAAACAGCTGACATAGGAGACCAGTGCAGAAAATCAAACCTCCATATTTTTTCTCCTAAAGAAAGAGGAACAGTAAAGACCCAAATAATATCTCTACTCTCACAGGGCATAAGCACACCAGAACCCTGACAACACTTTGCCCCTGTCTTTTTGGCAGCACTGATAAGGAACACAAGCTTTCCTCTGGCTGCAGCTCAGGTAGGAATGAGCGTGACCACATCCCTCCTGCTTCTAAGTCCAGGTCCCAGACTGGAACTGCAGTTAGGGCCACTTCACCCTCTCCTGAGGAGAGCATGGATTATTCCCCTTCGAAAGCTTTTCTCAAAAGGTCTTCTAATGCTTCGTGGTTTTCCAGCCACATCCAGTGTCTTTTCCCATGAGCATCACCCAGCTCAGGGTCGCTCCCAGTTCTGCAAAGTTTATTTATCAAATAACACACCTACTAACAATCAAAAATCAGATAAAACTGGTGAAAATGTCATTTCAAGAAAACTACACAGAATCAACAGATTCAATTGCAAATCAGCTCCCTTTCATTTTCCTTCTTCCAGTATCCCATCTTCCACTGCTAACTTGTTCTCACCAAAACTCATTTCCTCTTTGGCACACTCTTAAGAGCAAACAGTGAAGAATCATTGATTACACCTGGGTTCACAAAGTGCTGTGACAACTGGGCCAAGAACAGCATGAAAGCAGATGCATGACAACCTTACTTCACCTCATTGTTATGCTTTTAACATGACTGTGACACTGCCAAGCAAGCTACTGATCTTCCTCCTGCTGAAGTGAGAAAGTAATTGAGCAGTGTGTAGAGAAATCCAGAGCTGTAGTCCAGTACTTCATCTTACATTCCTAATTTGATTTCTGTATTGTGTTATTTACATTTGTATATACAATTCCACATGGAAATGATCTTGTGAATACTACATAACATTTGATTTAATTAAGAATCTTTAAAGGCCTGAGGAAGAAACAGAAAAAAAATTGCTTCTAGCTTCTTACTTCAACAGAAAGAAAAAAAAAAAAAGCAACACCTCAAATCCCTGAAGCAGCATTCAGCATCTTCTACAGCCAGATCAAGTGAATCCACTTTTCTGTGGACACTCCTCTTGGACAGCAATTGAGGCAGCAACCTCAGTCAGGCATATCCCTGATCTCTGCACAGGCAGCCTTGCTAGTGGGGATATTCAATGGAAAATTGTTACAGATTATTCACTATTTCCAAACAGTAAAAACAGAACAAGCGAACTGCAGGTGAAAAATAAAACACAAGCCCCTAAAATTATGCAGCGATTTGGGAAATCACATCCTAAATTCGGTAACAGAGGCATTTCTACTTCTATGCTCCTGGTACTAAACCAGCCCTGCAATATTAACTCACAGCATTAATCTCTACATCATATGGGGCACACTCCAAGTAATCCCAGCCCCCGATGTTGTTCAGCAGAACTGGACAAGCTAGAAAAAGAACCGTGACAAGGATGAAGAGGTGCAAAGAATCACTTCCTTCTGAGGAAAAGTCAGAAGTCATGGTTTCCCAGCCTAGAAGAGATATTCTGGAATACACTGCTACATACACATATTGCTTTTTTTTTTGTGATTCCCTAGAAGTCCATTAAAGGCCATTGTAACAACAGACACTAGAAGAAAATCAGCAAAAATGACGAAAATCAACAAATGCAATACCCAGAGAAGATGATCTTTTTAACAAAAGCTCCATATACATTTTACCCACTCACATTCATACTTTCCCAAGTTTCATTCATTCACATTCTCATACCCACAGGCTCACAAGAAGCACACAGCAGAGTGGTCTGGGTAGAACCATTTGAGTACAACACCAACAACAAAGGATGGACCTCTCACCACACCTCTGAGATTCATCCTGTTTGACAATGATAAACCAGGTTTTGGAAAAACCTTTTATATCCTTCAGGAATAAACAGCTGTTTACAGAGTGGTCCTTTACTCCAAAAATCTCACTTACTGCAGCCTCAATATATAGCAGACTGCTGCTTGCTACCTGTCTCCCCATGTTTGCTTCCATGATGGAGTAACAGGAAAACAAATGGCACATAAGATATGTTACAAGCCTGTTGCCCTATTCCTGTTGTTCAGAAGCAGGATCTGCTCTTGACAAATGATCTATGCTCCAGGCTTATTCACAGAATCACAGAATGTTAGAGGTTGGAAGAAACCTCCAAGATGATCCAGTTTAACCTTTGATTAACCCCATAGTCAACTACTAAACCATGTCCTTAAGGACCAGGTCCAAACACCTTTTAAATGCCTCCAGAGATGGTGACTCCACCACTGTCCTGGGCAGGACATTCCAATGTCTGACAACCCTCTCAGTGAAAAAATGTTTCATAAAATTATTAGAGCACAGGCCTTGACAAGAACATCATGATCCTCAGCTTTACTCCCAAGAACAGTGTCACAGTGTTATAGAATCACAGAACCATTCAGAGGTTAGAAAAGACCTTTAAGATCACCATGTCACATCATTATCCTAGCACCACAAAGTCCATCATTAAACCATGTCCCTAAGCACCTCATCTACACAGCTTTTAAGACCTCCAGGGATGGTGACTCCACCACTTCCCTGGGCAGCCTATTCCAGTGCTTAACAACCCTTCTAGTGAAGAAATTTTTCCAAATACCCAACCTAAACCTCCCCTAGCACAACTCAAGGCCTCTTCCTCTCATCTTACCACTTGTTACTTGGGAGAAAAGCCCAATCCTCACTTTAACCTCCTTTCAGGTGGTTGTAAAGAGTGATAAGGTCTCCCCTCAAGCCTCCTTTTCTCCAAACTAAACCACCCCAGTTCCTTCAGGTGCTCCTCACAAGGCTTGCTATGAGTTTTTGCACATTAATATACACAACCCTTTCAACCTTTGTCCTGCTGTTTCTTTTGACACCTTCATACAGGTGCCTTTCAGTGTTTCACCAGAACAGCCTCCCACTACGAATCTCTGTCCAGCGAACAGGTCTTTAATCTGAAATGCGAAAACTGTTTTAAAAGCTTTTCCACATCCTCCCTGCTAGCCTGTGAAAGCCAGAAAACCATTTTACCTGAAGGGCTGCACCTTGCATACCACACACAAAAAACTATTTGCACATTTTTCATCTTTTTGTAGGAGTATGTTAAAATTTTTTTTTTTTTAAAAAGGCATGAAAACTGTCCGCATTTCTGCTGCGCATTTGCTACACGGGGTGCAGCGGTGAGAATAGCGACAAACACACCGGAGCAGCCCGGCTGCCAGACCCGGGGGCTGCGCATGGAGCCAGTGCCTCCCCAAGGCCAAAGCGATGCCGGCGGGCAGCTCCTCGCCCGCACCCGCCAAGCGGCAGAGGACAGCGGGGGCGGCACTGCGGAGCCGTTCCTGCCCGGGCATCCGGGTCAGAACCGCCCCCGGACACCGCCCCGGCCCGGCCCCCCGCCTCGCCCTCACCTGCCGCGGGCTGGGGGCCGCCGTACCGCTGCCCGGCCGCTTCTCCGTCTGCTGCGTGAGGCTGCCAGCATCCCGCGCTTCGGCCGAGGGGGCACCGCTGCACCGCCTCACCGCCAGCCGCCAAGGCCGAGCTGCCAGCCGGGCGGCGGCCACTGCCCAGCTCGGCGCCGCCATCGTTCCCGGGGGCGTGGGGGGGAGGAGCGTCAACCCTGACCCCGCGACACGGGCGGGCGCAAGCGCCCCGGGCCCGGCTGAGGCGGGGCCGCCATCTTGGCTGAGGGACTCCCGGTTCCGCTCTGCGGGACGGCTGTGCCTCGTCCCGCCGCCCCCAGGGGCCAGGCACAGCCCGGCAGCTCTTGCTTGCCTCCTGGCAAAGCCGTCCACGGGCGTCCGCTCTGTCCCAGGCGGGCTCGGAGACGCTGTTGTGGCCGGTATGCGCCATGTGCCCCGTGACCGGGGAGGCGGGCGAGGGGAAGAAGCGAGCCCAGCGCCCCGGGGCGGTGAGGAATGGGATGCGCAGCGGCCCGGGGAGGCGGCCGGGCAGGCCGGGACTCAGGAAACTGGAAACAGGTGCAGCTTTCGAGAGGAGAACGCACTGCCCTGGAGATAAAGCTAAGATTGTGACAGGCACCCTAAGGAAACGGGCGCTGGAAGAGAGAGTGCAGGCCCAGCGATGTTGCCACTTGGACTTAAAATCTTCCTTTATAACCCAGAAAGCCTAGATAACCCTATTTGCTCTTCATTAGTTAGATAAATAAAAAACCTGTACAACAAGGATCAGATCTCCTCCCTGGAGATACTCAAGGTGAGGCTTGAGGAGGCTGAGCAACCTGATCGAGTTGAGGGAGTCCCTGCTTACTGCAGGGGGGTTGGACTGGATGACCTTTATAGGTCCCTTCCAAACTCAATTATTCTATGATTCTGTGTTCCAGAAGGGCCTGTCCTACCTGCTGTTGACCCTATGGAGGAAGAGCCCACCATCAGTTCAGCCCACCATGCCTGTCAAGAGGCTGAGGGTGCATCTCAACCCATTTTCTGAGCTTCCCAATGCAAACAGGGTGGTTTAAGTTGTCAGCCACTGCAAATCAACCTCAGCCTTCCCCTCTGTAGAAATGCCAAGCTCATCCCTGCAGATTGCCCCCTAGAACAGTAGTATATATCAGCACTGCTACTACTGTTTCAATTAGAAATAAATTTCTTACATACATAATCTTCTGTATTCACAGGACAATAATTTCCTCATATACAGGTTTTTATTAAGTTTCTCACATGTAATTAAGCATATATACTACATCTGACATGCAAACAAGGTTGTCAGGAGCCAACTTTTTTTCCATCCAGACATCTGTGGCAGTTGAAGTTTCACGGAATTCACACTGATGATTCAAAACTTGTTTCCAGTTCTAAGCACAGTGATAAAACACTTGCCAAAAGCTCTAACCACACTGACACCATGTGCCATAAGCATACAAAATACAAGAAATTTGAAGCATACATCAGATAAAGCAAGATGTAGGAGAACAGATCTTGTACGAGAGCTATGACACTGTGCACCTCTCAAAACAGATTGCTGGGGTCTTAGACAGGAATAGGTATGCGAGTGATACAGGCCTTGAACACTTAAAAAAAAGGTAAGGTATAGCAGATGTTTTTGATGGTCAGCCTATAATGGAAACAACATTAGCATTTGAGAGGAATTCTCTTGCTACCTAAAGAAGAACCACTTTCATCCTCCAGCTTGTTGTTACAGCCCATGCTTTGTTAGTGTAAATGTGTGTGAATTAAGACAAACCTATTTCACGACTGACTAGAAGTTCAGAAGAGTGTATCTTAGCCATTAACGTCATGTGCAAAAAACCAAACTGCAAAATGTTACTGTAACTGAACCCAACCGGCACTACTAGGCATCTTGCTTCCATTTGTGATGGGTCACAAGTTTCCTAGGTGGATAATCCACAGACAAAGCAGTAACTTTTAGATGTTATGTACTGCCTATCCACATCTGTTGAACAAGGAACATGCTAATAAAGCAATACGCTTCTTAACCATATGTAATGCTGCTATGAGTAACTTTACAACCTGCTGAAACAGAAGTCCTTTCTTGAGCTGGGACTGATCTTCCTACTCCAGTGTCCCAAGTAGGCAACACTTAAGATGAAATGATCACAAGGGAGGGAAGTAGCAAGCTTCAGTTTGGCAGCAGAAGTATATTCACAACGATTAAGTTGAGCAATAGTTACAGATTCAAAAGAAATTATGTATCCACGGTATATGTACAGTATAATTAACTTCTCAAAAGAGTTTTCTTCATTGCTATATTTTAAAGGTTGCCTTCAAATTACAGATAAGTCCTTCAAATGCTTGAAAGGCATAAAAATTCCCCTTCCCACATAAAACCCCAAACAACGTATTTTAGTTTCAAAAATATTTTGAACCCACAAACAAGCCTGGTATCAGTTAATCTGGTAAAACAGCTACGTGCTAAATAAAAGCACATCTGGTGGAGAGAGCGCAAAGAATGTTACAAGTGTGCTTAGTTCTTGCTTGCAGCATCTGGCAGTGGGTACAGCAGGACAGAGGCACAAATCTCAGTGGGTCTCCTCCTGTGTCTGTTCTGCAATAGTTTCTGTGGCACTGGCATTGGCAGCAGAGTTGAGAACTTCTCCAAAGTCTCCTCCAGCAGGTTTGCTTCCTCCAACTTTAGACTAGAACACAGAGAGAGCCTCAACATAAAATGGCAATTACTTGACATGCCAAATATGATTAACTGTATAAAACCAGAACTTCTGCATTAAAAAGTTTAATAACTTTTCAGCAGAGCAGCTTTTCCAGTACCTTCACAATACTCAAAAGACAAGTCTTGAGTATCATGCAGAAAACAATCACCAGCAGAATCTTAACGTAGCAGTCTCCCTTTGACTTCCAAATACACACAGCATGAAGCAACCCTGATTCCAGGGAGCCTGGAGGTTGATACACCCTCAGTTCAAAATGGGTACAGATATGCTGCCCTCCCAGACTTGAGGCTTTCAAAGAGCCAGAGAACCTTGAAAAGTTTTCAGTCTCAACAGCAATTCTTGAGCTCTTCAGTGAAGCATAGCAACTATTTTGCTTTCTCCAGGAAAGGTATTTGCCTGCTACTTTCCTCTATTGCATATATCCTGTGATATGGCAGACGTGTTAATGCCAATTAGTTTGCCTAATTCCCCATGCTATCGCTCATGTGGTTTTCATCCAACCCAGTGTTCTCACAAAAACTGGTTCCAGTTACATGTATTAGTTATTTTTTAAAGTGATTTTTTTATCTGGAGAAGCTATTAATGTGTGGTTCTGGCACTTTAGGCTTTGATGAGCACATTTTAAATTAAGGTAGATAGACCTTGTCACTTTTGTACCAAAATAAGAGAAACCTCACAAGCTATGCTCCTGTGTAGAATACCAGTCCTTATGAAGTTATTGTAGTAAAAGCTTAGAGCATTTTGGGTATGTAATACCAGCTGTTAGTACTTCTAGTTAAAGGCATCCTCTTCTAAGAGGTGCAGGAAGCCCATTTTTTACTTTCAAATCATTAGGCAGAGAAACCATTTCCACAATACTTAGCAAGATGTCATCTAAGCACCGTCAACAGTTTACTCATAAATAAAACACAGGCTACCCAGAGTCCACTTCAGTCTTCTCTCCACATCCACGCTTCCACAATCACCAAGGCATTTTAGTAATGCTTACCTTTAAGCTTTCAACTTTTTCCTCAAAGGATTTGAAAGTAGGAGAATTTCTATGAAAATACAAAAACAGAACCACAGAATTAAAAACCTATCTGGTTACTTTATAAATACCAGAAAACAGACAGACAGTTGTTTCTTCCAATGTCAACAGAAATTTCTTTTCTTTGGGGCTCTTTCTTTGTTTTAAAAGGGCAGTCTAAAAGTCGTTTAGATCTCCCCAAGTACTACAAAACTAAAATTCAAACACACTCAAGTTGCAGCTCATTTGTATCCTTGGCAATGCTTTTACTAGGCTCAGCAAAAGGATCTTTCATCACGACATGGAAGGGATAACTAGCAGGTATTTTAAGTTTAGCTTATTATTCCCAGTGATTTCAAACATGTTCTGGTTTAAAAGATTTGTTTTATAAGTCATCACTTATGATGACTTACAAAAAGATTTGTTTTAGTCATCACTTCTGGATAGCCTAGTACATTATTGCTGAAGAAAGCTTTAGAGTGGCTCTAAGCCATTAGAGTTTTTTCATCACAGGAAAACAAGTTTAATTTAATAGGCTATGTGTTCCATTAGCAAAACATTGTTTGCAGTGGCATTTTCTAGGAACATGTTAAATTTAAGGGAAACTGCCCCTTGCCTTTTAGGTGCTGGAGACAGCTACGATTACAAATCATTTTCCTGCATATGAAGAGCCAGACAGCTTGGGATTTTCAGTGCTGATGGTCAGTGTATTATTTATTAGGGTTTGAAGAGTGACTTAATGCTCTGACTATCTGTCACTGCATTATGAAAATTTGTGCAATGGCTTGTACACCTGTTTCTGCCTTTAGGCAGGATAGAAAATGCTTGACTACAGTGGACCAGGACTGAGGATTCTTAGCAGTCTAAAAAAATAAATAAATTATATATATAAGATGGAAGACAGGAGGTTTTTTCAAAAAGAAATGTTAAGTTTCCTTTACTCCTTTGCTTGGTATTTGTGTAGGTTACCCACATTTAGCAGCACTCTTTCATTTGGGAAAGCACACAGGGACATATATATATATCTCAAACCAGACTCTCTCAGGAGATGGAGGGACACAGTGGCAAGCAAGAGCAGAGAAAAGGCAAGCACTCCCAGTCAGCAAAGGACTTTTTGAGAAACCACCTTCATTGCTCTAAAACAGATGCCAAGCTATTGCCTTTTAAACTTGGAACCATTTAGTAGCATTACATTTCTAATGGGCAGGGAAACTGTTATAGTTCTCCAAACAGCAGAAAAGTGCACTTGGTCACATTTCAGATGTGTGACAACCATTACCATAAAGCAGAAAAAGAAACCAAATTTTATACTCTATATGAGTACAGGAAACATTACAACATTACAAAGCTAGGTGAGGGGCTTTTTATTGTTCTTTTCTTTTAAATCTACTTTAGTTGACTGAAGTTCAATTTTACTTGATTTCACACATGAAAATAAATAAACCCAACCATACATTACCTCATAATAGGCATGCTAATTGAATGTTGTATGGAGCGTATACTAAATGCCAGCATTAAGAGAAAAGAAAGCAAGAAGTTAGTTTAAGTGATAGACTGAGAACAAATTGGCTTAGAAAGCTGACTTCTGGACACTATCTCTGGAGAAGAGCAAAACAGCCTTCTACAGTCTTACACAGTAACTGCTTGGTTTTGTTTTTTAAGTTGCTTAGCCATGCACACACACACACACACACACACCCCAATAAAACAGAGCAAAAGCTGCAACAACTTTTTTCCTTTTTAGAAAGGATCCAGTGCCATGCTTGTTAGTATTTATTTTGCTTAGCTGCAACAGTCTGTTTACTCATTAAGTTTCACAAGCAATGAGAATCATACTGCAATTGGTTTTGAGAATATCAAGTAGCAAGTGAACATTCAGGAGTCCTACCAATTAGCTCATCTTCCTACTGAAAGAGTTATAGCTCATCAATATAAATTATCTAGCAAGAGCAGTCACATCAACCTATATTCAAGGTCAGGCTTATGCTGGGGACAGGGTCCTAATCTCAACCCTGTTCTGAAATTCACAGAGGACTTCTGTAATGTGACAGTGTTGCTGTACAGTTACTGTTTGTTGAGTGACAACACACACCTAATCCTAGAAGATAACCAGGTATAGGTTAAGGAGCTCCCAAAATAACTTTAAGACCATCTGGAATCTAATTTAATTCCATATTCTAGAAAATCACAGTTTACTCTTAACACAAACAAGTCTTGAATGTTTCTTGTCAAATACCACAACAGTAAGTTAGAAAAAATTATCATCACAGCTTTTCCTAACTATAATTGGAATGTCAAATTTTGACTGGGCTTTATGTTGTCTTTTAATCAAGACTTTCAGACAACTGATTGGTGGGTGGTGCAAATCTCCCACATTTGATGCACCTTTAAAACTCCACTTAATATTTCAGCATAATGGAAGATACATTCCAAGAAGCAAAAAGGTTACATATTCATTGCAGAATAAGTTGTAAGAGAATCTTTCAGGAGGTTCATCAATAGAATACAGCGATAGGAAAAAAATCTCCATTTGCAAAATGTTCCCTTCTGGATCCATTAAGGTGCACAACAGAAGGTTGGTTTGAAGGTACTGGAAACCAGATATGAAAAGGCCCAACACTGTCATAGCACACATCAGTAATGGCCTTGTTTCATTCCCTTCACAAGCCCCAGTTCTGCTGGTTTTGATCTTCATGGATGGTTTGGCTTCCACAAGCTCTTCCAGAGCACATAGGAGCTGATCATCTTCTGGATCTCTGTGATGTGGATTACCCCAAGTCCTGGCCTTACTGTGTGCCCAGTTTTAATGCAGAACTAGGCTGACACTAACTGGTTCTCTTTGGTCATGCTCAGCTACTTCCCCTCATACTGCAAGAAGTTTATGGGTAAAGAGTGTGAAAGTTACCTTCTTAGTCCTAGATTTATTTACGATCTGTAGATTCTGCTCACACTGAAAAGCACCTATCTATGGTGCACTGCAGATCTTTTAGAAGGTGTCTAGGGAAGTTTAGTTTAATCACATAGAGATCATTTAATGGAAGAGCTTTTTGTACATTTGTGAAGGATTTACTTGCTGTTGTACAATACACATATACTGAGTGTCCATTTTGTAAAGTGTCACCGTAAAATGGTATAGAGTTTTAGCATAGTGCAGAAGAGAACTGAATTAGATACATCCAGTTGATGCTTTAACATCAAATCACCTTTTCTTCAAGTAGTGCAAATAAACATAATTAAGCCCTTGAAAAGTTTTATAAAGAAAACTTGTATTTCTTTTTATAAAGGACTGAATACCACATCAGAGCACTCACTCAACCAGGACATTGAGTTGGGCAGTTTTAAGAAGCCCTTTTGTACAGTACTCACAAGCAAACCCGCTAACTTTTTAAAAAAAAACAAACTAAAAAAGAGATACAATAAGTTGCTCTCCTGATTTCCACATATTGTGTAGTGCATTAAAAGCTTGATTACCATTTACATGATTATTTTTACAGCTACTACAGTGCCTCACGTTTTGAAAATGCACAAGGAGGTATGCCAGAGTCCCTACCTGGAAAATGTGACTGCATAGGCACTGGTTCCTTGCTTTGGATATTAGTTAAGTTACCAGATGATATATTGATAAGTCATGATATTTATGAGTCTATGATCATAACAGATTTCCAAAGCAAGTGAAGAAAGTTATTCTCCTATCTCAGAACAGGGCAAAGAGAAGGACCTCTGCTCTACAATTTGAATGCAGTGCAAGAGGAGCTGAGTGGAAAGTCATGACTGCTCAGGAATTTTGCAGAACATTACATCTTGGTAGTCTCCTGTTTTGCACATAATACTGATGTTGCCCACACAAGGTTGGCTCATTGAAAATCCAAGACAATCTTATAAGGAAAATGAAGGTGTTAAATCAGACCTAAAAAGGAATCAAGTTTATTTTCAGCATAACAAAAAGCAAACAAACACAAAAAGGAAGCAACAATACACTGACTTCACACTCTTAAGTCCTCTCTCTTCCACTCTAATTTTGTACTTTCCAAGTTCACAGCTCCACCAAATGCCTTACTCCCTTTCACAACTCCCTCCAAAATTACTCTGCAGTGCAAGAATGGAATCATGCACGTGGTAGCTGCTGCACAGAACGTGGAAACAGTCCAACACAGAAGAAGTCAAACCATTACATCTGTGAAGTCCCTAAGCTAAAACAGTACAAGAAAAGCAAAACCACAATGAAGAAGCCACCTAAGAGTTTAAAAATAAAAATGTGCCTGCATATTCAGTACTTGTTTGAGCTGTATTTGTATCAGGTGCATCAGTTCATAATTCCAGGAAAGAACCTGGGCATCTAAAACTTTCTCCAAAGTAGTCACATAACCCTGAGACCTGAATTCACTGGTTGAATCCACGATGAACTTGATACTCATGAAAGCAAAAAACTCAAGTGTTTCTAATCTCCATTCAAGTGCAACTAAGATCTTGAACAGCACTAATTCTTCTCATCTTCATTTTTTTAAACCCAACTGTTCCTGAATTTATAACTATACCTTGAATTTTCACTGCCATGATTCTCCCCAGGATGCACACCAACAGTGTGGACTCCTCTGGCCATATTACATTCCCTCCCAGTGGCACCATTTCTGATACAGAGCACTCAACATCCACTTAGTCACTAACAATTCATCAGGACACTCTTATTTTGAGGTATTAAATTCCTGAAGTGAGCTACAATGTGTGCTTATCTTTATAAGTAGTCTAATAGTAGTAGGGGAGCACTATAGCCCAAAGGAAGAAAGGAGAACCTTGTGAAGTGAGCTGCTGAGCTCTGCATCAGAAAGGTATAGAGACATTTTCTAGGCTCATTTTGTCTTACTGATGCTAAGGGGGAGGGAGGTATTTCAGACAGGCTGCTGCTATTCTTAGACTTTAGCAAACTAAGCTCACTTCAGTGTGAGTTCTGGTAGCACCCTATGCCACTGCCCATCTCCTCCCCAGGCATTCATTGCCCCTGGAGCTATAGCTCACAGTCAGATCCCAAGCTCTATATAGAGATCCTACAGATGCCCTTAGCTACTTGGTGGGAAAGTAAAGAAAAGATGAAGACTCAAGAGGTGTACATAGATGAGATGAGAGGCAATGGACAGAAGTTGCTACACAGGAATTCCAGCTATTGACGACTTAACATTGATTATTTGCTTAGACTGAGCAGATAAAAGGCAATGCAGACAAGGTAGCTAAATACTCTGTCTGGAGTCACTAAAGTAAATCTGCTCATAAGCACTGTTTCACTGGACAAACTATGAACAGAGATGCAAAAATCATTTCAAATTTAAACTCCAGTGATTTGATTAGAGTCACAATGCTAAACAATGGTAATGGACACAAAAAAGGAAAAATTTCTACTTTCTCAGGGCATAGACACTGTACAGACAAGGAGAAGGAGGAATTCTGCATGCCATTGACCTCAAAACCATGTCCTGTCTGTTCAGAAAAAAACCTTTCAGAATCATTTTAACAGATTTCTTTCTTACAAGGAAGAGAAACTAGCTGATTGTTGAGCATTCTTGACATTACATGTTCTAGGATAGTTACCAGGTGAGCATGAAGAAACATCTTCCCTGACATTAAGAGAGCTTCAGTTTTATATTAACTAACACTGGAGAAAAAAAGAAATTACCTTTTACAGAGAAAACTTAAAAGATTTTAATGGAGACAATCTGGCTACATGCTTAGTTTCACAAAAAATTCTTGAGCCCACCTTACCTAAAGGAATGTGAAAATGCCTGTAGTCTGCACAATGCCAGAGTAAGCATTAAAGAAAGAAAGGAAGTTCTGATAAATCTAAAGAAAAATATTTAATTGTGTATCTACAGCTCAAAATGCTTTCTCAGTAGACTTCAAAAAGCAAGAAAGAGGTTAATGGCAGCACTTTGAAACAGAGGGCTGATTTTATTACACTGGTTTCCAATGTAGTGTGAATTTTTATTTGTCCAATAATTGAAAAATAAGTTTGATTAACTATTCACAACAAGTTATAAGCAGAGATGAGTAGCTGCATATGTTCCAGTAGTAAAAATTATATAATCAAAGAATTTTAAGCTAAGGATATGATTGTATTTTTGCACGCAGCTCACAATGGAGCTTAAAATGGCCAAATTTACCTAATTTGCATGAAGGGCTGTGTCATTTGACAAAAAGTCTAAATATGTTGTATGCCAGTATTTAAGAAATAAAAAGTGCCAATAGTCTGTTAAAAAGGTAATAAAACCAAGCCACTGCTATAAGGTAGAACAACTTACAAAGAAATAAAACATAAAAGTATACACACACAAGACATTAAAAAAACAAACAAAAAAACAAACAAAAACCCAAAACAAACACCAACAAACAAACCACAAGCAGTTAAAGACATTAGTTGCTTAAATGTAGCATTCTAAAAGCTGAGAAAGTCAGAGAACAGAAAGAACAATGCTGTGGGCAGATATGCTGCCACCTCCAACCTTACCAGAAAAATAAGAGTAGCAGTGGAGGTAAAAGCTTACATTACTTCTCTTGCATATATAAAATACACACTACAGAACTCTTCTGCATCACTGAGGACATACAAGCAGATTTTGCAGCATCACTCATTACTCCCAAACCAGACACTTAACAGTTCTTGATAGACTTTTAGGAATGCTGGCTGTGCTAACTGCTTAAATCATAAATGCAACTACTTGGGAAAAGCTAAAGAAACCTACCTGACATCCTCAAACTTCTTGGTTATGACTGAACCAACAGATGAAAATGCAGCAGAAGCCTTCTGGCCAGCCTGAGACAGTGTTTCTGAGGTCCTCTTGTATCTGTGTTCAAAAAAGATTAAGTTTGTAGTTATTTTAATAGGAAACCTCTGGTGTGTGTAAATTTGTATGGACAAGCTACTTAAGAGATTATTTATCACTGCAGTCTCTTCTGGCTACACCATCGCTGCGACCTCAGATTTCACATCAGGTTCACAAATATGCACCTACTGCCCCACCTCCAGAACAGACACTCCCTGATTTTGTAGGACTTTAAAAAAAAAAAAAAAAAAACCCACAAAAAATATGCAACCAAAAAACAAACAAACAAACAAAACCCACCAAAAACAGAAACACAAAAACCTAAGAAAAACACCAGGCAGACATCCTGAAGAAAAGAGGTCTGTTTCTTAGTGCCAAGCATCTAAGATCTTGTACTAAATGGTTTTATCAATAAACTTCACCATGAAATTTTTGAGATACATCCTGTTACATTCTGCATAGTCACTAATCACAGAAAGCAGTTTGCTCTAGACCTGAAGCTAAAACTTGTTTGGCAAGAACATTTACTGTGAATTTGCATTCCTTCTGCATGATCTTAGTTTAGAACGACTTTTCAAATTAGAAAAGAAGAGGATTTTGTCAGATGTAGGACACCTTGGAATCTCAGTAATATATCTCAGGTAAAGTATCTCAGGTCTGTCAGAAAAAGTGTATGAATTGCCCATATTATGGTCAAATCATTCTTATTTTGCACGAGCACTATTTCCTAATAGTGACATTCTTGAAAGAGATCTATGATGATTTATCCACAGATTTTAGTGCAACTTAACTTTGTGTTATCTAACTCTTCTCATTTCACAAGAACAGAGATGATATAAGAACTACATAGTTTTCAGCTCAAAGTTCAGAAGAGCATTATCATGAACTGGTACATACGCTGTGGTTGATGTAACATCTTGCCAGCCTTTGGTGATGTTCTGCTTTAGTTCCTGTAATGAGTTAATTCCCAGCTTTCTCTTTATTTCTGCCAGATGCTTCTCTTTGGCAGCTAGCACCTGTGAGAGTGTCTGGATTTCCTCTTCTACCTGTGGCAGGAGAGTTGATGAGATCAGTAATGGGAGGGCTAACGAGTTTTTAACACAGTTGTCTAAATGCGAAAAGGGAAATCCAACATAGTCTACAACAAGACTTAATGAGACAATAATCTACCTGCAGCTTGCTCTATTACTGGAATAGACACAAAAAAGTTTGTAACTAAAACACTGCATATTTAGAAATCATTACCTTTACACATCATTAACTTATGTGGAGCTTGAAGATTAGTCTGGCCTGGGACACTTGCCAAACCTGTATTCTCCTTCCACATCAGAAGAAGTATCAATGTATGACTAGTGTCAGAAAGCTCAAAGCATGTCTGCACCATACCCAAGTTTTGTTTTCTTGCTTGAACAGAAAGATTCTTTAGTGGCTTAAGCCAGCAACTGCAAGCTGGATCCAGACACAGAAGTGCTCTCCAGAGAACGGAGTGGAAATCGTAGCAGACTGATCAGTTAACAAAACAACCAAAAAAACACCACTACAAAAATGCAGCACCTGTTCAGCAAGTATTGAAAACTATTGTTTGTATACTTCCCTCTACACAGATGGTCACTTAAGCCTCTCAACAGCACCATGACCAGACCACGATCAGAGATGTCAAAACAGTTGTAGAATGCCATTCTGTGGGCTGTACAGATATGGCAGAGACACTAAGGCCCTAGATACAAAGGTGAAGGAATACATCCAACCCTACTTCCTCATCCAGACCTCACTCACCACCCTACTTGAGTGTCAGGCTGCCCACTCATTTAAGCTCCCTGGAGGAAATACCAACATCTTCAATGCACCTTTGTTCTGGATACCTGTCTGAAGTCCAGCATGATAACACCCTAGCAGGATCAGATTTCATTACCACCTTCAGCTGGTGAGTTTGCCATGAAATAATAACCAAGACTACCAGAACTGGTACTATATTAAATGTGCTTATTTCATAGTTAATCTTCACCTGACAATTCTAGGCTTATTCACTAGTGTCTTTTATTAGGGTTCTAAAGTCACAGAGAGCTACAAAAGAAAAAAGACTAGCAACTCAATAAAGTTTGATTTGATAACTTTTAAAATACATGTATCAGGCTTGAATATTTGACTGTCTTTTAAACAGCCTTTACCTGGCTGTTAAAAAAAAAATTCTGCTATATCAACTATGGACAAGACCAGTTACATGGTTAGCCATTAGCAAAACGGGACCTACATGGATATTACTGTGAAGCAGGAAAACAAGAGCTTTAGTTACTCTACACTATCTGAGACAATACTTGATTTTGGCTTCCAAACGTGTTCTCTTTGACAATTTATTTACCCCCCTTCTCACTTCTAGGAAAACGAAGGGTCAGGCATTTATGCATCTTGGTTTAAGATCTGTACACTCAGCACTTCTGGCTTAATTCTACATAGCTAGAACTGGATGTTCTTTTCTCCTCAATGCCTTCCCTTTCCCTCCCCAGAACACATGGGAGTGCCCTGCACAGCTTTAGATACTCACTGAATAAATATGCAAAGCATTAACATTCAAAGACAGCATTATCCTAGATTTTCATTCGCAAAACCAGTTTAAGAGCTATTTTCAAGAGATTTACCTTAGCAAGCTCTTTTCTTAGCTCATCCTGTTCTTCTTCTGAGAGTGTTTCTGCCATACCAACTGAAGCAGCAGCATCCTCTCCAACCTCAGGTATAGAGTCACTTCTCAGCAGCCCTAGAGGTGAATAAAACATTAAAAGTCAGATCATCAGGTGTCTGCCCAGATAGCAGCTAAGATTAATATACAGCACTTTTGTGCCAGTGCATCAGGAAAACATGAGAGGACAACAAAGTCATGGTCCCTGAGTCCCTAACTATGATGTCTAGGAAACCAGAGGCATTTTACTGGCTGTTTCATTCTATCAACTTGTATTAAAGCTCAGTATGATTGCAACTGTGGATAGAATAGGAGACTGGAAACAGACAACAATTTGCTGGGACAGAATTCTACAATAATTCTTCTGTTCAGAGAAACTGCAGTTTTAAGAGCTGCAGAATCCATTTCTGTGAGGACAAAAGGGGTAAGGTGCTCTGGTATGCAGGTTTCTGTAGTGACCAAGAGCAGTTTGAACCATGCAGGTGCAGTGGGCTGGGAGTGGTGAAGCCCAGAGCAGCTGACCCAAGCTGGCCAACCCATATATTCCATACCATAAACATCCTCCTGACTACAAATTTACAGGGGTGATTTTTATTCCTCTACCATGGCTGCCTTCTCAAGAAGGTCCTGTCCATCTCATTGGCATCCCATGCCTGAGGTCTACTCTGCTCACCATGACTATCAGGATCCCCCTGGAGCTGCTGTGCTGGCAGGGTTGAGCATCAGCCTACACTGCTGGATGTATACAGCTTGTCACTGCTATCTGGGGCTGAGTATAACTTTGTATCTTGTTAGCATACGGGTTAAGATTCGTTTGTTATTATTATTCTTTTAAATATGTTTTCACTTTAACGCACAGGTCTTCTTTACTTTTCCCAACTCCCCACCTGGCAGGGCTGGTGATAGAGCAATATCCAAACCAGGACAAGGTGCCCCATGGACAGAATCCAAGGCACGGAACCCTAAATCACAACCAGTCCTTCCTACACAACCCCTGCCCAGGAACCCTCTGCTCTCTTTTACTTACGCAGCACAGAAATTCTGGAAGTGCTGTAGGAGCTCAAGACCAACTCAGAGCAAGAAGCTCCTTCCCTACTCTCTACATCAGATCATGGCAACAAGCAAGCTCAGCAACAGCAGAGAAAAAGGTTACACTGCAAATACAAACCCTTCCCCTGTAACCCGGCTCAGCTCCTACGGACTAGGAGGTGGGAGATTCTGTGGAACCAGAAGTATGCTGATGCTTTGTGCCTGCACACTTACAAAAATGAGAAACTCAGTGAACGAACTTGGGAATAAAAGGCTTTCACCCCTGAGAAAAGAATTATGAGGGTGTGCATCCACTCACACTGATGCCTCTTCCCTTTCCAAATCCAATAACCAAAACTCTGCCAAATTCCTCTAAATCGATGCTGAACATCCCTATGGTCTTTCTCATCTTTCACCTTCATAATTTTAGGAAATTATGACATTATTTACAATGTATTTATTGTAAAATAAATTGTATTAATATTGTAAATTTTATTGTAAATATTAATATTGTAAAATAATATTGTAAATACAATACATTCTATTATTTACAATACAATGACACTGTATTACTATGATGCTGTCATTTTAAAGATTCATTTATTCTTAGACCTTAGTGCTTGCACTAATATAACTTCAAACACCTCTTAATGCAACGCTTTTACCAGCATAAGATTTCCCATTTTGGATCTTTGTGGCTGACACTTAAACATTGTTTGCCAGAAGTAAATACTTCTGGTTTAATTTACAAAGAGATCAGTTTGCAAAGAAAAACAATTCTTGCTAGAATTGTTGCAGTTCCAGAACTTTTTCTCTACTTAAGAGGTAAAATAGATTACTACATAATAAAAAATAAATAAAGCAAAACTCTTAAAATAGATTTTTTTAAAAATGGAAGGGACTGTTTGTTTGTAAAGGAGTGTATATAAATACAAAATTTAGAAAGCTGAAGACATACTAAGTAATGTTCCCTTACTGGTCACTGTAGTAATTAACCAGATAAAAGTCCATTCTCATCTCAGCTTCTGATGGCATTGCATAATACCACTTAATCTGGAATCCAAAAAACTCATTTATGTGCAGTCAGACCACCACAATTTCATCATGAGGCTTGATATATCAAATAGATAATCAACAGAAAAGTCAGGGGAAAAAGATCCTGCAAGTCTATAATTAGTTGTGGTATTCTATGAAATGTGCTCCTAAAAGCTGTCAAGCCTAAGAAAAGGAGAGGCCTTGTCCTCAGTCAAGTTACTGAACTCAGGTGAAGATCAATTCCACAAATTCTTTCCAAAACAGTAGGTTTTCTGCATGTATTTGTCTCCAGAACACTTGTCCTCCAATACACTGTTACATAGGCAGAACATTTGTAAATTACAAGTTACATGAAGTACCCTGAGAAAGAAGCACACAGAAATGCAGAATGGGGTTTTTATTTATGAAATCTGTAGCAAGTCTTCCCAGAGATTTACATCTATGTTCTACACAAACAATGTAGTTCTTTCAGGTTTCTCAACAAACAATTTTCTATCAGATATATGACAGAAAAAAAAAGTTCAACTCTAGTGCCCAAACCAAAGCACAGCACTACAGCACCACTAAAAAATTATGGCTCGTGTCTCACTATAAGATTTATGTGTTACACATCAACGTATCTTTCTTTTTTTAATATCAGATGGTTAAGAATGCCATGCTTTTTTGTTAACTTGCTATTTATCCTATTAATTACATACACCTATACTGAAAGAAAACTGACAATTTAAACTGCATTTTTCCTTGACACTCTATGACCACCAGAACATTGTCTTCCTACTCCTGACCTTGTTCTCCATCTGTGGTGCATTCAGGGACTACAGAGCTTGCCACTGCAAAAGCCATTTCAGAAAGTTTACAAGCACCAAACACTGACTCCGAGAGCATTAGCACATCTAGCTGAAAGTCTGTTCAATCTGGTTATGAAAAGTCATCTGGATTATCTCACCAAAAAAAGCTCAAATGAATCCAGCAGTAGGAAAACATGCTGGATTGTCTCCAGCAGCAATAGCTTCTGTTTGAGGAATACACTTTGTGGGAATCTGGTGTTGTAAGGGGGTCTGGGCTGCTTGTTGCCTACATTGAACTTCAGACACAATGCTAAGAAGTAAGGGAATGATCTCTCCTCCCCCTTTGCATTTCAAGATCTTTTGGGAAGACAGGAAATCACACCTTCCCATCAGTCTTTATTCTGACACCACCTCTCACCCCCTGCTACTTATCACCTCTGTGCTCACTTTTGTCCCATCCCTCAGTTCCCTTCAATACCCACAGGACACAGGGTTCACCTCTGCTGCAGCGAGTCCGTGCTGGGAAGCCTGACCAAGCAGCAGTTGTCTACACAGTTACAACCACAGACCCCCACAACCCAAATATACCCCATAAACTAGGGCTGACAGACAGATCCTGGCTTTCAGCAAGCTTCGTAAGGAAAGGTGCACAGCCCACCTTAGACATTTTTGTGGGCTGCGGGGCACAAAACCAGAGAAATCATAGTCAGACAAGAGATGGAAATACTCTGGCTCAATCTGTTATTAAAAACACATTTCTTGCTTTTGGTCTTCTCTGTTCACCAGCAGAACTGTTCTTTTTGGCTTCCAACTTGTTAACCTGTCAATTGTATTAGTTCTCTTGCATCTTCAGAGCTGCAAAGGACTTAAAACCCAGTCATTTAGTACTCTGGCTGCTATAACCAAGTTTAGGAGAGAACTGCATGTCTCTTAAACACAATAAAAATTCTTTCAGGGGAAAAAAATGGGAAGACTTATCTAGTATTGGGAAACCTTGTAAGTTTTAAGGTCAGGTTTTAGGTGTATTTCTAAGATTGAAATATGATCCCAGCAGTTTATTAGATCTACTGAAATGAAAAAAATAAAGACACAAGCAAGTTAGTTGATTCAGGCTCCAGGGATCCTGTTCAGGGAAACATCATTTAAGTCCCTATTATTCTGCCAGGGTGGGCAAAGCATTAGAGTCACTCAAGTTACACTCAGGTTTTCTGGCTTGGGGTTTGCTTTGGTTGGTTTCAACCCAAGTTCATGCTCTTTTTTTGCCCTAAAGTGCCTACCTCGTTCTGGCCTGAATTCAGAGATGGGCAGTAAATACGAGCTGGTTAAGGAAGCACTGTTCATTTTGGATGAGCAGGCTTTGGGCTGGGGGAGGGTTAGACTTCACAAAGCATTATCTTTAGACAGACATATTCTGTGTGACACTCAGAATGAGCACTTTGGCTACCACTATGCAATCTGGCAAAAAAAGGCACTTGTTAGAGCTCAGAACAAGCTGTTACAAGATTTTAAGATTGCTCCAATGTTTGACTAATATACAGCACAACAGAGAATACTTATTTTGATATATATATATGTCAATATATAGACTTATATATATATATATATATATATAAATCAGATTTAAATGCTTCCCATTTATCTCAGTGAAAAAGCCAAAGCAAGACATATTTCTTCAACTTGGGGAAGGAAGTTCTTGGGCTTCTCCCAAACACTGTTCATACAATAATTCAAACTGAATGAAAAAGAAAAAAAAACACAGCAAAGGTTGGTGCATCACTACCAGATATGAAAGACTGCTCCCCCCCTGTTAAAAGAGGTGGGAGATGCAGTAATTGCAGAAGTGAAAGCTGACCCCTACACCCCAGAAGCCCCTACCTCACCCAGCTCACAGAGGGGTTTGTTTTAGGTCACATGGAGGTTCCCCAAGGGATGCACATTTATAAGGTTGTAAAAAATAAGCCCCAAAAAAAAAAGTCAGCATTTTGTAACTTTTCCTTGCTCTGTCACATCTGAAGTAGGGCTAAGCTTTCCATACTTTAAATTACACTGGATGATTACACCTGGCAGGGAATGTGGTAAAACCAGGTTAAGATGTGGTGGTAGGCATGGCTGTAGGTGTTCTGTACAACAAGTTATCAGCTAGAAATTAGTAGGATTAAACACTGGACAGATGCCACTACAGCACACAACAGCTGCTTCCTCAGGGGAGTGCAAGTACATTAATTATCTACAGATGTAAGATCTACAGCAATCTAAATGCTAGATGGAACAGAGTAAAGGTTTTAGAAGGCATTTTTGCTAATCAGTGATATTTTCATCACTACAGCAAGAGCAGATGTTAGTATGACTTCAGAAGTCAATGCCTGCCTTCGCCCTCCAACCCCTCCACAAAAATACCCCAAACAAACAAAACAACTAATAGTCAAACTAGGCCAATTTTTTCCTCATTTTTTCCTCATTTAATTTTCTCACAAACTGCCTTTCTGCTGAGGTAAGAGTTACTCATATCTGCTGATGAGTAAATGCATAGCACGAGGTACATGACACACCAAAGCTAATACACTTCCAGAGTCAGCAGCAGGTCAGCTTCTGCCTTCATTTACATCCGCATTTCAGGCAAATCTTACAAATGCTTAAATTAGGATTTTTTTTTTCTTTACAGATATTCATCACTAAACTTTCCACATAGAGGTTTTTAAAAAGAAAAAGCAGGAAGTTACCAGACTTTGCCAGTGTAGGAGATCCAGGTGGAGAAAGGTTTATGCTAGGCGACAGGTAAAGATAATTTCTGTTCACTCCAGCATTGAAATCAAAAGGTGATTTGTAATCCTCATACAGATCCATGCCAGAAAATTCAGAGTGTGCAGCCACCCTCTTCTTCCACCAAAGCATTCATCTTCACTTTCTGAGGTAAGCTGGACAGCAGGATTCGTAAACCCTTCATTTCTTCACATGGCATTCTATGTACCTCCTCATAAAATTCAGCTCTTACTCCTCTGCTAGATTTGATAGAGCTGTCTGGCAAGTGATTTCTTAGCCATCTTGTAGCTGCTGCTGTTTACATGGCACAAAGTTAAAATCCTGTAAATTTATAACTGGGGCTGGACTTAAACAAACCCTTCCTTTAACAAACATTCACAGCTCACCATTTCGTGGTTTCTGGAAGAGGCTTGGTCCTCTGCAGAATTGCATCAAGAATTTCCAACCATTTAAATAAAAAAAGGTCAGCTGACTGCAGCTACACCAGGATATCCTTAATCTTCTAGGACACAAAAGGATTACTAGCCATAATCTATCCTATACACCATCTGTGTAGGACTTTTTCCTCTGATTAATGGAAAATTCTGCGTATGTTAACTATTTCTCCAGCTGTTTGAACCAGTGCAAAAACCAGTAGCCAGAACCCAATCCCTGCTGCCCAGGTACCACGCTGTAGAGTGGGCTTAGGATTTAAGAAAGCAGAACTCATGTCTGAAGGTTACACTGTAAAAAACACCTCGTCTATTTATGAAAGGATGATGTGCATTATAATTTTTGCCCAGAGAGCTAAACATACCTGGGTATAAAGGTGTTTTTTGTTGGTTTTTTTTAAATTTAATAAAAAAACAAAACAAAACCAGGTTTTTTAAGTGCTCAGTGCTATGTCATTGGTACTTCAGAGAGAGTCATCTAGATCAGTGAGTTATGCCAGGAATCATGGCATAACTGGAATGCATGGACCTGATGAAATGTTTATGATTTATGTTTTGACACATATACCATGGAGAAAGACCAACTTACGTAAGCCACCTGACTTAGCTCTGGGTTTTTTAAGACCTAGCTGTGGGAAGCAGAAGTGTTTCTTACCTAAGAGACACACTCAGCACAGTTCCTCCACGGTCAGCTTCTTTCACTGAAAAAACAAGCTCTCTGCCACTGTAAACCACCTTTACAGCAGAGCTGTAAACTCATACACCAACACCACACTTTCACCTGGGCTCTTCACTGCAGCCTGCACCCAGAGGAGCTTAATCAAATGAAAGTTAATCTTTCCCACCACGGTAAGAACGATGCTTAAAGACAAAGCTGCTCAGAGACATACAACACCTTCTGCATAAATCTGTAAAAAAAGTGAAGGAGCATTGCAGCAAACCCAAGTCAAGCCTGGACAATGTATTCCCTGGGGATAGCAGAGGAGAGCGTACTGAAGTTTTAACTTTCCCTTTCCACTGCATTCAGGGGTTGGAGGAACAGACTTTCCAGCTAATTAAAGAGCAGTTCCTTTAGACTACAAGACCTACATTGGTTTCTGGTGCAGACTACCTGCAGGCTCTTAACAATGAGTGTGCGGAAACACAGATCTCTGCTATTTTCTGGACCCACTTGAAAGTGGAAAATACAATGTCCCTCTGCATTTCTGACACGTGGCTGTGGCCATCAGCCAGAAACACCATGAAGTTCACCTGACAAAGGTCAAAGCTTTCGTCACAGACTCTTAAGCATCCAGAGGGTGCAGGGAACTGTAACATGGCTGCAGCAATAATATCCTATCAGCTAAGCACACCAACAGGAATAGCTACTGGTCCTGCTTTGCAGCTTTCTCCCTCCTGTAACTGCAGACAGGGGCTGCCTCTGTACCAAGGCTCAGGCAGGAGTTGCACTGACTTGATTAAGCAGAATGACAAGTGACCAGATGTGGCACACTGGAAGAGCTGGGTGTTTTCTACCACCACTCTCCCAACACAGAAAAAGGAAATAAAGGTGAGGCTACCACCTAGGACCTTTTCCCAACCCCAGAGAGTCATTCCATGCAACACTGATAGCACAACAATCAAAGGCTATTACAGGAAAAGAACCCCTTAGGAAGATGTGTTTATCTCTGCTAACGATCAGGAATACCATTTCCTGGCCAAGGGCACTTACTGGAGTGAACACTTTATTATCTTATCATTTACAGGAAACTCCCTCCAGTAAGTTGTGCCCCATATCCATCCAAAAATCCACCGCTCTTCCCACATATTTACTGTGTAACAGTTAGTTTTATGGTCCTAGAAACATCTGCAGTCAGCCTAAGGCCTTGCCTTGCACCACCACAGATGGAAGTGTGCACGGGCCAAGATCTTCAAACCTTCAGTGTAGGCAGAGACAAGTAGATTGTTCTAGTCCCTCACTATCACATACATTAAGGGCTTTGCAGAGTTACAAATCTGAGTCTCCACGTGAGAGGCTGATTTCTGCTTTTTGCCCTGGCTTACATGCATAGCTTAAGCACAAGCCCAGAAGTCACCCAAGACAATTCTTTAGCTTTTCTAACTACTGCCCTAAGGTCATTGCTAAGAGAGGGGCTGTACAAGCACTCCCTGTTTCAATTAGTGCATCTTGTTATGTGGCTTAAAGTAGTTGCGCATGCTCGAGGTTCTTTTTCCTTTGCCCTGCATAGCAAATTCAATTGCTTCAGGTATACCTTGGTTGTTACTGCAGTTATCCACTGCAAACCAATACCTGAAGAGATCTTGAAGCCAAAGGACACACCTGCTCCAGAGACGAAGTGCAGTGAGGTTTTTTTCATTATGCAAGAGATTAAAACTCAAGATTTTGCTGTTCCAGAACAAGTACTCATTCTCCCTTAACAACTCAGAATAACTACAAGTCTGGAACTGAAGTAATCTCTACCATTTTAAAAGCTGAAGTCTGCGAGACTGGCGTGAAGGAAGGCAACTTCTGTCAAGGATGCTTGAACCAATTATCAGCAAGTTCAACTGAATGTCACAGAGCAGCTCAGGAAGGCTCAACAAGCCTCAGCAAGGCATTACAGTCACAACTCCTACCATTAATCATGTCGTAATCTCCTCTGTTAAGGTTAGATGAGTGTGCTTAAAGCTTTCCCAGGTAACTATTCAGCATCAACAGTCAGCACAGTTGGTGCACATATGGGAGGGAACTTCCTGCACAGCTAGAAAAGCTTTTAAGTTTGAACAAACACTGTTAACCAGATATTTGCCTGCCTTGTCTCAGGCATGGTACTTTCTACAGATACCACCTGCTACCCACGTCTGCAGCTTACACCTTAGCCCAAGGAGCTAGCAGCAATGTAAGACAAAATAGTATTAAGGTATTTCTAGCTTGTGGGTAACTAAACAAGGAAAAAATGTTACGATAGCCTTGCAGTGAAGCTCCTTTTCCCACTTTTAGATCTAGCAGAACATTAGTTTGCTTATATATGAAAAAGGTATGGCCTCCTTTCCCTAAAGAACCCCAACCCATCTCAAGTATGAATACCATCTCTGGGCTTTGAAGAACCTAAGCTGTCTATTCATCAGTAGTGTTTCAGACAAAGAGTTAAATCCAAAAGGGAAAGGCTACCACTAATGCCTTGGGATTGGAGGAATACCCTAGGACAAGAGCCAAACAGTACCTTGGATAAAGCTCCCTAAATAACCAATCCACAAGGTCTGTGTCTCATCAGAGTTCTGCTGTTACATAGGCAACTTCACTATCTTGGAGGCCCTGCATTTGTCTCCTGTTTGAGCACAGAGATGCCAAACTTGTGCACCACAGCCCATACTTTTAGGAAGCTTCCCATGACTCCAGCACTTAAATCAGCAAGCAAAAGAGGATGGGGGAAGACAAAGAGAAGAGCTTGTGGACAAAGACAGGGTTGAGGCGCTTGCTATTTTGGGGACATAGCAAAAAGATTCAATCTTACTTCAAGGTTGATTATTAATACTTAACTGCCTGCTCAGCCTATACCTGGTTTGAATTTGCATCCCCTGCAGTCTGCTAGCAGGCAAGGCTGACTGAAGGTCTTCCAGTTAACTGCAGCTGGGGTAAAGACTTCCAGCCCCATCTTTCCCAGATAAATCCCCATCAGGCATCAAAAGTCAGGGCTTCTCTTCCTATTCCAGCTGAGTTTTATAGGCCATAAGCCATTTTAAGAGCTATAAAGCTACTTAACCATCTTAAGCCAATCTAAGTTCTGCAGCATCAATATGATCTTCAAAGCCTTATCAGTTTACAGACAAGTAAAGCCTTTCAGCATCTGATCCAAGGCCTTAAAACTGAATTAAGAAAGATGCTGTTAAGCAATACAGCAGAAGCCCAAACACTAAGCAAGCCTTCAATTAGTACATTTTTGCTCCTATTTCCAAGTCTTGCTCTCTCTTCTCCCTTTCATAGCAGATACCTCTCTCAGCACCTAAGATTTGCACATTACATGAACAGGGCTGCACAGTTATATCAGTTGCTGAACACTATGAATGCAGGTTCTACAGCCCTCTTAGTAATGGTCAGAAGACTGGCTTAAGGGTTTAGACATTTGCTGTCTTTTAGCAGAGTCCAACTCACCACTACTCCCAGGTTAATCTCATTACTTCAGCCTCCTCCCACGTGCTTTCTCTGGACTACCTCTCCCTGATGCAAATGCACTGCCCAGTATGGTTCTACCAATAGAAATACCACTTTCTGAAGACTAAATGCAGCCTTCACTTGCTCATATTAAAAAAGAAGAAAAAAAAAAACCAACCAACCAAGCAAACAAACAAAAAAACCCAAAAGCAAACAAACAAAAAAAACCCACAAACCTCAGAAAAAACCTCTTACAATTATCAGTATTCTCCCAAGATGTATCACCCTGCAACACACTTTTGAGGATTATGGGGTTGCTAGTATTGCTCTTAAACCCAAGTCTCAGCCCACAGCATTTCAGAGAGCTGATACACTGTCTTAAGTGAAGGCAACAGTTCTCTACTCCCCCCAATCCAATTACAAACTCAAATTAATTTCCTAACATCCTGTGAGGGAGTAGATCCACACTGTCATGTTTTGCCACATGAAAAGGTGATACTACAGCAAGACTGTTAACCCATTCATATCAGACAGGAGTCTCTGTATTTGCACAGGTTCTCCACTACCTTTTGAAGGTACTGCTCCAGCCCTAGCAAGTTTTGTGGGGGTTTTCTGGCAGAAATCCCTGATTTACGGCAGAGTTTTCTGTCTCAAACCCTGGTCAAAAACAGTCACATTTGTCTGCTCCAGCAATAACAGGTGAAAAGCATTTCCAGTATGAAAACCTATGGGAAAAGGACAGAGCAGTCAGCAATCATGTAAGGCATTGCATTGACTTTGGAGAAGTCAGGCCAGACTCTGAAAATACAAAGGAACATTTCCAAGTGAGATTAACAGAGTCAAAACAGTCAGGTAGATTCTAAAGGAATATATTTAGTTCTTTGGCTTTAGCTGCTTATCTCAGTTATGCTGCCGTTCTCTGGGGACACTGATCCCTGGTAAGAGACTAAACTTGTCAAAATTGCTGTAGAAAAAGTGCTAAGCTGCAGCCAGGTGACAGTTCAAAAAGATTAGGAAGAAAAGGCTGTACTACAGGATTGTTTTAAGCAAAGTTTTAGTATGTAACCCTGCAATCAAATTAAAAGCTTTACTTGAGTGAGCTTGGAGCAACTCCCAATCTTCCTCAGAAGACAGATGTGTCCTTCTGCACTCTTGAAGTCAACCTCCCTCCTCCAACACTGCACTCCAGAGCTTCCATTGCTGAAAAGGAGTTCCAGAAAAGCCCACCAGTCTCACTCCACATTATCAGGTCCCACCAAGAAAATGATACTGAACTTTTAAGAACAAAGCAGATTTGATTAAATATCTGAATCACATACTCTGATATCTGAAAGGATAATCACCAAAACAAGCACCATCTGTAATCTTAGCAATACCATAATAATACCACCAAACACTCTTCAGTGCTTGAGGTACACACGAGCTCTCACCACATAATTATCAAGTTTCTGCCTGGAAAAATTTGATGCAATGGCACTCAGGGTAAGCACCTCATAAAATCCATCTGGACATGGTTCTGAGCAAGCAGCTTTAGGTGGCTCTGCCTGAGCAAGGGAAGTTGGACCTGATGACCTCCAGGGGTCACCTCAATCATTCTGTGGTTTAGAAAATGGCTAAACACAGTTACAAGCTGCTCACCCACATACTCCAAGATCTGCAACCATGGAGAGGCCGTCCAGGAACAGGAGTTCTTGGTGCCCTGCCCCACAGGAGCTCTGTGGCCATCCCTTCATCCTGTGCATTAGATTGGCAAATACCTACCTGCTGATAAAAGTTCTATTATCTCCTATACTTTCTAAACTGAGGTATGGACAAAGGCTTCACAGAAAATCTGCCACTTCCACACAGCTCCCCAGTGTCCAGGAGTGTTTTGCCATCTGAAAACCAGGCAAGAGCCCTTACAGCATTAGAGTCTGCAGGACAACACAGCTGACCAGTCCAGTTGGGCCAGATTCTGGGGAACAGTCCTGTGCTTACCTAAAAGGGACTTACTTACATTTCATTCACAAGAGGAATGAGCAAGCAACTTTGTGGGCCTGACATGTGATTCTAGACCTTTAAAACAGAAGCAGCTCTTAGCAAATATGTTTTAGAAAGTCATCCACTTCTCCTTGAACCCCTTTTCCCCAGAAAGGAAGTGAATGCATGTCTCTGCAGCAGGAAGAGCTCATTCTTGTATACAAATTAAAACCAGGAGGAAACCAATGAGCTGGCAGTGTCCCTATAGTGTCCCTGTCTCTCTTTTCAGCTTTAATCTATAGATTAAACAGAACCCAGGGAAACTAGATTGAAATTAGGTCTTTCAATTCCCCTCTCAGAATCCTCCATTTATTCTTCACCCACTCCAGAGCAGTATCCTTCATTCCTCCAGCAACTTTCCTTTATGCATGCTTTCAGGTTCTCCTAGCAAAGCTCCTCAGCCCAGACAAAAGCTGGCAGAAAAGCTTCCAGACATGGTTCAGCTAGAGATGTTAGCTTGCCCTTCAAAAGCACTCAGAGCCACTTCTGTGTTCAAGATACAGTAGTTATTAAGGTTGTCATACAAATTGCCCCAAAACAGTCAGAGTACAACAATCTGCAGGTAGACTACCACAAAAGATGCACAGAGAATACCAACTGGAATGAAATTTGTTAGAAGCACTGCTAAGTTCATCACTAGAAGACAACTAAGTATGGAAAGCTCCAGCCTGTGAAAACAGCCTTCTCCTGTTCATATAATTGCACTCCAAATACCCCTAACACTAATGAAGAAAACAGGGCTAGCTGTCTGTGCTCTCCTGTAAGATCCTACACAATTTCTAAATGCAGGCAGTGTTCAAATACCTCCACTCCTGGCAATCTCACAGCAGATTTGATGGCACTTAATGGAAACATCATTTTGACTTCTGTTGTTACACATACACACACTGCTCCGTGACTGCCTTCACATGAAAGTCTGGCAGCCAACTTCTGGGGGTTGTTTGGATACCTTACTTTCTCTTCTATGTTTTCTGCCTGATCCCCTCACTGGGTTACCCTGCCCTCCTCCAGGCTCACAGCATTAGACAGCTTAAAACAGATCCAAACAATATACCAGAAGTCAACTGAAGGTACTTGATGCTACCCTGGAGCTGCTTCAGTAAGCTACAAAAGTAAGAGCCCAAGCTTCTAACTTGTGCTTTGTGTCTTCAAACACAACTTTAAGCAGTAGCAGATTGGGAGAGAATTGCACCCTTCCAATAAATGCATATTAAAATGCAGAAATCAATTTGAACATTTACAGCTGCATCTAGCAGTACACACTCTAACCAGAGGCAGCTACACCCAAATGCCTGGGACATCAGTTTGTGCCCTCCTGAGAGGCACAAACATGTCCAATTTCTCAAGTCTCACTGCTCCTTGCAGTCACATCATGTTCTTGAAAACTACAAAGCTGTAAAACTGTACAATTTTTTTTGCCAGAACTACCACACACAGATTACTGGTTGCACAATTAAGCTGCACTTCTGCTGTAGCCTGGCTCCTTATTCAGTTATCCATGACAAAGATAAGCTTTTTGCTTAATAATTCAACCACCAGATTGATACTCTCTTCCCTTCTCAGGCCTTGACTAACCAAGTTTAAGAGCTAGACAGGTGCTGTCTAACAAATACATAACACAACCAATGCAAGCAACTGCAAGTAGCAAGCTGTGCAGAAGTGGTAGTAACATTTTTGCTCTTGGCTCATCTGAGAACACAGACTGCCATGAAACTGTAAAACCTCATCTTGGCAGCAGTAGAAGTGCACTGGCACAATAAATATGCAATCATGTATGCCCCAGAAAACTCTCAGGTCTTAAGAACAAGCTCCTGATCCCCCTTTCCCAGTGAGACCAAATCATCTTAGACTAGTAGTGCCTTTTTTTGCCACAAACCCTTCAGAGAACCATGAGGCACATAAAAACTGACAACAGCCATTGAGCCAGTTCCATAGCTTATACAAGCAGATGAGTCCATGACAAAGGTAAGCTCATACTATTCATCTACATTTCTCATCCACCTCAGAATTTTGGTGAGCTCACCCAAGCTTAAGAAAATGAGACCTAACACAAGGACTAATGGCATCTCCAGCTTGCTGGAATCAAGTACCCTTGCACACAGATGCAGCATCTCACTGTTACTGGGTTTATCTCATTTTAAATAAGTTGTGCCGCTTTCTCTGCAGACAACATACATCAAGTATTCCTTTACAGTCCACCATTTTACCATCCAACCACTCTAAGTTCCTACTCCAGAGAGAGTTGGGCTGCTACTTGCCTGTATCACTTCACACCATACCCACCTGGGAAGCATCAGTTCCAGCAGTGCTTCCAAGTTGATCTGAAGCAGTGGCTGCTGCTCCCAAAGGGAACTTGGACCACATTCTGCCAGAGCTGCAAATTGGTCACATTCAATATGTGGGGCCTGTATTTCTCTGCACTGCTCTTAATCTCATTTAAGAGACAAGGGGGAAAATCCTGCAGCTATACAATCCAGTGAACCAGGAGTAATTCACTAACAATCCAACTGCACTGACTGGCTTATTTGTTTCTAATATAATGCAGAAAATGCATTACCTTTAAAGTATTACTATAAAGTGTTATTAAAGTATTATGACCACTGAAGTTCCCATTATATTAATAAGTATGCTGATATTTTAGCTGATTGATATGTCCTTGAATTACTTTTAATGCTGCTCAAAATGAGTAAATCCTGTTAAGAGACACTTTGCTCCTACTCTTAAGTCAGAATAGGACAGTAGCCTACAGGGATACTGCTGTCACACAAATCAACAGGCAGACACAAAACACTTCATCATTCCAAAACTAGAGGAAGGTAAAGAAAAGGGTCAAGAAAGTTTGTCCAGAAATTATTCCCCACAAGGAGATAAAAGTTCTCAAGGATTTCCAGACCCTAAAAAAATTTGAGCATACCCCCTTCCATCAGATCAGGCTTCGGACACAAGACATCACTTTTGGCCTCTGGGTGACATGATAGGCAATCTGTATTTGATTTTTTACAACCTCCCCAGGTTCAGATCAGGGAAGCACTTCTCTCTGTTTATAACAGTATTAATCTCTCAAGATTTCCAAGCAGAATTAATATACATATGTGTGATCTAGTTGTGCCCAGTCCATTCTATACAAGCCTAAGTTTCCCTAAATATCAGCATGCTTGGATAAGCTGACCACAGAATAGAATCACAGAATGGATTGGGTTGGAAGGGACCTTAAATATCTAGTTCCAACCCCCCTGCATGGGCAGAAGGTTGCTCAAAGTCCCATCCAACCTGGCCTTGAACACTTTCAGGGAGGGGGCAGCCACAGACTCCCTGTTCCAGTTTCTCACTACCCTCACAGTGAAGGATTTCTTCTTGATGCCTAACCTAAAGCTATCCTCTTTCAGCTCAAAACCATTACCTCTCATCCTATCACTACAGGCCCTTTTATAAAGTCCCTCTCTGGCTTTCTTTCTCAGGTCTCCTCCAGATACTGGAAATCCATTCCAAGGCTTCCCCCGGAGCCTTCTCCAAACGGAACAACCCCAATTCCCTCAGTCTGTCTTCACAGGAGAAGTGCTCCAGCCTTCTGATCATCTTTGTGGCCCTCCTCTGGACTTGCTCCAACAGCTCCATATCCTTCCAGTGCTGGCGGCTCCAGAATTGGACACTGTACTCCAGGTAGGGTCTCATGAGAAAGGAAAGAATCACCTCCCGTGACCTGCTGGGGTCAAGGCCAACTTCTTTTGATGCAGCCCAGCATACGTTTGGCTTCCTGGGCTTCAAGCACACATTGCTGGCTCATGTTGAGCTGCTCATCAACCAACACTCACAAGCCCTTTTTCTTACAGCTGATCTCAATCCATTCTCCTTCCAGCCTGTAACTGTGCTTGGGACTGCCCCAACCCACATGCAGGACCTTGCACTTGGCCTTGCTGAACTCCATCTCTAGGCTTATCACTCAAATTTCACAGACAAGCAAGAAGAGCAAGTTAAACCTTGTATTGAAGTATATGAGAGTGGACAAAACTGGAAAGATGAGTTAGTCTAGTCTAATATCTAGATTAAGACAAAGTTGAGCAGACATATTCCCTGATTCTGCTACAGCTGACTTGATGGAAGCAACAGGATGAAGTGCAGTGGATTTGAAGGATGTGTATTGAAGGATATTGGGCTTCAGCTCTAAAGAGGTGGGGGAGGAAGAAAGAAGGAGAATTTGTTAAGGTTTTTTGTTTTATGTGGTTTTGGTTGGTTGTTTTGGTTTATTGTTTTATTTTTTTAAAAAGCAAAGCTCCACTACTTTTAGTGCACAGTTGGTTCAGAACACACTCCTTTCTTCAAGCTGTCTCTTCACAGTATTTGACCTGGAACTGAAGGTCACTGCAAGCCCTAAGAATAAAGTTTTGCACTGCTAAGTCTTGGTTTAGCATTGTTCCCTGTTGCACAAGCTAACCCATCACACACCCCATTTCACAACTGTAAACAAACAAAACCACATATATTTGTAGCCACTCTTAAGTAGTGGTCATGCCCTAAACTGAATGTAATGGATCGGTTCTGTCTAACAGATTAGAACTTTCCAAACTTAATTCCTAAATACTGGTCCAGCTGATATCCACCAGGCTACTGTTACATCAGGTTTGGCACATCACAGCTTGGCCATCAGCACAGAAACCCCTCAGAATACTTCAGAGCTTAAACACCTATTAATGCAATTCCCAGTTTTTAATTCTGCATTGCCATATAAAAACTGAATCAGGATACTGAAGAGGGAAAAGTCCAAGCACTGACTTGCACACTGCTTGTTTCCAGTTGTAAATGCCCAAGTGTGCACTTTGGTTAGGGAGTTGTGACGTGGCATTATTATTGAATCATCACACCCCTCAGAAATGCTGCTGCCACCAACCTGAATGAAGGGGAAACAAAACCTCTCCAGTGACATTGCCTTGGAACAGGCAGACTACTGTAGCTATTATACTTGATGGCTGCTTTGCTCTCAATTTACCAGTTCTCCCCCACAAAGGGCTTAAGAAGTCTACTCAGTTCCTCTTGATGACACACAGAGTTCTCCCTTTGACTTCTGTATCCCTCTTCCCATTCCATATTTTCACTTTCTCAAAAGATGCTTCTTGAGTAGGAAGAGACCTTTCTGTGATTCACCAAGGTGAAGCTTGCTCTTGAATTGTAAATAAGAAGCATATTAGAGACTCCACATAGCAGTGTGCTAGAACAGAATGAAAGATGACTAAATTTATTCCAGTAAAGGTCTCCCTTTTGCTGTTTACTCCCAAAACACATCCTCGCCAGTGCAGGAAGCACTTAGACTGCTCTGCAGATTCCACTAACACTTGCTTTCCTTCTTACACAATCTCCAAAAAACTTTTCACACCAAAAAACCTGCTCAGTGACAGGCATGCAAGCCAACCAAAACCATCCAGCTTCAGCTGTTAATTCCAACAGTTTTCACTTGCTACTATTTAGAAATATGCAGAAACTAATTCTCCCTGCTCATCACTGCTCTTGTCAACCCTAGCAGTCATGTTTGTTCCTCTGCAATCCACAGAGAAAGCTATCAGAAGAGGATGCCTCTAATGCTCCTTAAGGGTGGCATAACCTTCCCAATTAGACTATGTAAGGTGCCAACATGTTTTCAAGCAAGGCACTAAACCCACAGAGGACCATTCTTTAGACTGATCTTCAGTCCTAGCAAAGGTCAGGGTCATCAAGGTCAGTACACAAAGCTCAAGGTCTCAAATTCACAAGACAGAGACAGGTCTCACTTGCTGTACCTCAGCTTTTGCTAGAAGCATGCTAAGAAATGCAAATGTATTTCAGAAAAGGCTAATATTTAAGCATGATTCCTAGAAACAGTTCTTTAAATGGTAGCAACAACTGTTTCTTCCTTTCTCACAAGTCTTCAAAGAAGGAGGCTTAAAGTGTCTCCAGAACACACCTTTAGTGCAGTTAAGGATTGATTTCCAGGAGAAAACAACAATAAATCTTCCAAAATAATGCATTTAAATCATAAAACAGAAGAAGCCAGCTAGAAGCTGCAGTAGTTTCTGGCATTTAATCTATGTAAATTAAAGGCCAGCTTCTGTGGAGCAGAGGATCACACACACACATCCTTACATTAGGTTTGGGGTGTGTGTCCCCTGCCCAAGCCTGGGGATGAGGTCCCCATGCACCCTGGAGCAGGAGCTGGTGGGTAGGGTAGCAGGGACCCAAACACAGCCCGAGATGTGGGAGAAGTGGGGAGCACGACCAATACTATGCTCAGTCTTACTCAGTAAGAAGATGAGAAATGAGCAACTGCTTGGTAGGCAGCAACACAACCCCCCCTTGCCATTTCAAACACATCACTCTACTTTCTTCAGATATCCAGACAGTTATCCCTTTGGGATCCTTCTGCTTCCTGGTCCTTCAGGTAGCTCTGGAGGTGGTGACAGGCCACATGGCAGGTGGATGCATCCACACCACATCCCTCGCTTGAGGGCACTAAATTTGCATGGCACCTGAAAAGTCTGCCTAGGCAGTGGACACAAAAGGTTGTCACAACCCAGAGGACTAGAAAACAATACAAATACCTGCCAGGCAGGTACCAGAGCAGTGCTGGGAGAAGAGAAAGACAAGACCACGCTGCAGGTCTATCCTTCTTCTCACGACCAAATCCCCACTAAAAAAAAAACATTTTAAAAATAAAATAAAAAACCTTTTGGATCACAATGCTGCAAGTGGCTTTTTAAGGAGATGAAACACACAGTGTGAATGATGCTTCTAAGAGCTCATGACTCAAATCAAAGCACACTGCAGTAAAACAGCTTGTTTCTCCTCTCTGCCAAGACAGTGACATCCAGCAACAGGAAAGTATATAAGGCTCCTTCCCCCCCCTGCACACTAGGCTGATACTCCCAATGCTCCTCATCCCTAAACACCTCAGATGCTCAGCAAGTCTCTCCAGGGACCTCTGAGCCCAATCTGAGTGGTGCTATGGAAACAGCCTGCAGCAGCCTGTGATCCACACCTGAGGACTGGAGCCTGTCTGTGTTCAGGCATAAAACTAAGCTTTGCAAAGAGTAAATCAAAGCCCACAAAAGAGTCAGTAGGTTAGTTAAAAATAGGGATTGATTTGGGGGCTTCTGCTCTACCTTCAGCCTGCTCCTGGAGATCCCAGAGATGCAGGCAAAA
Source organism: Heliangelus exortis (assembly GCF_036169615.1). Taxonomy (NCBI): domain Eukaryota; kingdom Metazoa; phylum Chordata; class Aves; order Apodiformes; family Trochilidae; genus Heliangelus; species Heliangelus exortis. The sequence continues at coordinate 122,355,488 of NC_092423.1, forward strand.
CACTTGAGCTGTGCTGAAGGAACTGTCTTCTACAGAACAATACTGCAACCAGAGAGCAAAACACACTCCAGTCTGTGTGTGCTGTGCCCATTTCATACCACTGACTCCTCTTTTGGGTTGCAAGTACTGGTTCCTACTTACAGGGCGACTTTAAAGATGCCTATGGGCAAGTCCTTGCTGTACAGCTCCACACCTGGGAGCCTGTGTGAGAAAAAACAGAACACATCAGGACCCTTGACTGCTCTGCAGAGACTACAGGCAACCAGAAGCTGCAATTCTAGAGGAATGTCCTTCTTCAAAGGCAGCCTTTATTGCCAATGGGTGCAGATATCCATTATTATACAAGTATCTCCAGGGACTGGACTGCTATAGAGCACAACAATGATCAGACAGCAATGACTCAAGTGGAAGCACCAAGGAGGTCCTTTCAATTCTGCTATTTTGATCAAAATCAACACTTGCTAATGCCATGATGTGATACATGTTCAGGTGGAACACAGTCAAAGAGAGAGGAATGAGTAGGGCTGCTTTTTGCTCGCCCTAGGACTCCTGCAAGAATTAAAGTACTTCAGAAAAAAAAAAAGTTAACAAAGCAAAACAGACACAAGCCACATCCCCAGTGCTCACAGCTGAAACAGTTTTGCCCTACTTAAGACCAGCTAAGAAGCATTACTTACAAAGCATCTTTTCAACATTTTTTAATTTTTCCTCATGAACCGAGATGATGCCAAGCATGGGCTCTGATCGCAGCGAAGCACAGGGGAAGGACCAGTCTGAAAACACCAACTCCAGCCCAGCTTGCCTCCCGTGGTACATCTTTTCATCGGGCTTAGGGGGCTCTGGTGAAACTCCACTCCCCTCTAGCTGCTAGGAAAGGGAAAGCAGAACAGGAAAAACGCTGTTCTGCCCCTCCCACCCCCCCTCAGCATGCTGCAGCTGCTCACCAGGCTGCTACCCCAGGGGACAATATTGCCATGGCTAGCAACAGCCCATAAGCTTTGAACCAAGCTTGCAAGGCCTCAGGACTAGAGGCTTGTCAGGCTTGCTCTGTCTGAACGCTTTGATTTGCCTGCAGCTTTGTTTTGCTTGGTGCATCTCTGAGAGCAGAAACACAGAATGTGGCAGCCCGGGCATGGTATGATAAGTAATAGGGCACAGGGCTGACACTGGAGACCTCACAGCTGTAAGAAAGTCAGCAATTGCCAATGGAGACCTGCAGCTGGACAAAACTATTTTAGAGGTAACAAAGAGAGCAAAGAAATAATATCTAAAATACAGAAACAGTACTTTAGATAATAGATTTGGATGCTTGCTGAGGAAAGAATGAATAAATGTGTAAAAAGCAAACATAGCAGAAGGACCCCAGTGGATCCTACAGCGAGAAACAGCCATCAACATTCTATTCCTTCCAGCAAAGGAGTCAAAATACTGATAGCTTGCTGTAATACCCCTGCCACCACCAAAGTGACACTACCAGCCTCAGAAGGTTGCTAAGTTGGGAAGGACGAGAGTAACACCAGGAAAAGGTGCAGAAACTAAGTGCATACAACATTACTTTTATAATTTTTAAGACTTCATCAGAATAGTCTTTTTCTGTAAGAAGATCTAAACTAATAAATCTCAAATTAGGTTGTTAAATTTTCTATTACACTAAATTATTTGCTTTCTTTTTAATGTATATTTATACACACACACACACACAAAGCGTGCTTCCTCTTTGCCTATGAGGTTTTTAAGCTCAGCACACATTTGTTGTGCTGCTGGTAGGCAGGAGGGGCAGTTCAGAAGCCTCTCATTCTGAACTGTGTGTGGCACTCTAGCATGTCCCTAGAGACTTCAGTTCTGCAGAAACCACCAGAGCACCCCAGGCTCAGCCAAGGCAGTGTATACATTTGCTGGAGCACTCCACTGTCAGCGAGCATCTGAGGATGTTTTTTTTTTGTTTTTTCACTCTGCTCTGTGCAATAGAGAAGTCAGCTTGTGAAACAGGAAAGCTGCCTCTTTCAGTGACAGTATTCACACCACAACAGTAGCACTGGCTCCTAGTTAGATAGCATCAATCCAACCCTTTCTGTTCGAGGGCAAGTAACAGCACAATGAGCATTTTTCTGCAAAACAGCATTTGCTTGCAGCCTGTGTAGTCTCTGCTGCACTGCCGGCACCCCCAGGGGCAAATGGCTCCAGGCTCATGCGAATGAAGGCTGCCACCACTTGTAGCTGCAACAGCAGAAAAATCCATACAGCTGTCTACACCTCTGCCAGAGAGAAGTGATTTCATAGCAGGGCTATGAATTTTTTTTTTCCTATTTGTTATCCTAGCTCTCGGTAGCACTGCCACTATCAGCAACACAGCTACACATTCTTTCAGCTCCCTTGACCAAGGGCAGAGGAGAAGGTGGAGCAAGAGGAAGTGGCCAGTGTCACTGAACCTCCAGGAGAGATCCAGAAAGTTATGGGTAGCTGCTCTAATACTACAGCTCCTTCCAAGAGAGGGTTTGTGATAGAAATTCCACCCTCAGAGACAAGGTTTTTTAATGAAAGCTCCCATACACACTCAAATATGAGGAACCTAAAATGCTTGCTACCTTTAACAGGAGAGAAAGCTGTCCCCCTGGAATCTTAATTGAAGCTGACACAGAGTGACAGTTTTGGCTCAAAAAGAGCATTTCAATTTAGTGCTTAATCTCACATAATGCATGCTTTCCCTTTCAGTTACCCTTTGTTTGACATTTTTTCTGCTTACTCACTGCAGGATATTAAAAGGACAATGGCAAACAACACCTTTCCTCTATATAGCAAAACTCAAATCAGAAGTGTCAACACAAAGACTCCAGTGGAGGCAACAGCAGGGTCATCGTTATCCTACCTGGAGGTGAGCTTCTTTTAAAAACATGAAAAAAACCCCACACCCACCAGACACCTGCTGCTGAGTTCAGTAACACTGTTGTTCCTTCCTATTAAACTAAGAATGGAGTTGTTCGGGCATTTTTCTTCTGAGAGCTGGTCAAGAAAACATTTGCTTTCAAGAAGACTCTCTGCACTGTACCTGTTGCCATGGAAACATCACTTTTTGAAGAGATAATGCTAACATCCTCCTTGCCTCTAGTCATGTCCAGCACCCTCAGGAATCAGCAATCCCCAGACTCACTGATTTTACATGGCAAACCTAGTCTCTTCACTTCACACAGGACTCCTCTGTCCTGGCTGAGGCGTTCCATCCCCAGGAAAATTGTCATGACCTCTTCCTATTAAAGGAGCAGACAGTTGTGAAGGAAGAGGACAAAGCCTCCCCAGCACCACAGCCTTTACTACAGGCAGGGCAGCCAAAGCAGCTTTTAGGGTGCCCTCACCCAGCAGGGTCACTGTATGGCAGAAAGCTTCAGAAGCTCCAACAACTGTTTCCCTCACCAGGCAGCTCCTCCCAGGACCATGCTGACTGAGATCTGGCTCACGAATCAGAGGCTGTTAGTCAAGGGCTACTGTATTTCTATTTAGCAGCTGCAGAAGACAAGAAAGAGAAGTGCATGTAGAAGATAGATGGGAGCAAGAAAATTAATACAAATAAGATTTCCAAGGCAGACTAGTGCACTACATGGTTACTACCAGCCCCTGCAGATGGAAGGTGTCATTCTCTGGAGCCTCCAGGCTCAGCTGAGAGCATCTCAATAGTGCTGGTGCCCAGGCCAGCTTTAGGAGAGGTGTTAACATATGGCAGCCAACCTCAGCCATAAAAACCAGCTGTTCCCACTTTACACACAAAGAAATCGGATCAAGCAGAGCACCAGCACAGTTCTTAAACCACAGATGAGGCACAGGGCTTTGTTTTGAGCCAGCAAGGTCAGAATGAGCTCCCCAGGCCTGTTGTTGCTTAAACGGGCAATTGCAGTGGGAGAATAGGGGACCCATGGGCTGCTTTGCAGGGCTTCAAAGTTCAGGAAACTGGAACAAACAGAACTTGCAACAGTTTAATGTCACTGGGATTTTAAAAGCCCCGAGCACTTACAGCTTGGAGGATCAAAGGAAGCAGATCCTTAGCTAAGCTTTCCCAAAAGTTCTGAGCTCAGGCTTTACTCGAGCTGGGTGAAGGGTTTTCTTGCCTGCATGTGACAGTACTGGTTGCAGCCAACAGGGACAGAAGATCCATGCATACCACAGACAAGCAAGAGACTCTTTCCACTGCTGGAAGAGTCAGGCAGGCTCCCTCCACCTCCTCTCAAAGCGGGTGCAAGCATGGATGAAGTGTTCAAGTGACCCTCCAATGCCCAAGCACAGGAGGGGACAGGAAGAGGTGACACTGCCCCAGCCTCCGGCTGACCACCAAGCACCAGTGTGTGGGCAGCTGGTTGTGCATCAGCTGCTCCAGCCTCCCTCCAACACAGCACACCAATCCCCTGGGCTCCAGCATCTCATTTCAGTCGTGCACTGGCTGAGGGAGGAGGAGAGCAATGCCATTAAATAACTCACATAACGTCACCCTGTCAAGGCAGTACCCTCAGCCTGAGACAGAACAATGAGATTTCCCCCCTTATTCCAGAGTTTTTCATGCAAGACAGTAGAAGCCTTGCTTCTATTCAAGGGACTTACTGGTGTAACTGTTCTCCATTTTTTTTTCCTTTCATCTTCATGTCACTGCTACAGACACTCAGTTCAGTGAAATCATTCTTCCTTTGCAGTTCTGACAAGAGCTGTCTGCTCTTATTTACTTAGGAGTGTTTGATTTCACAATTGCATGGTAAGGAAAAAAATTCTTACCTACAGTTACTGCAAGCACCTAGAGATAAAGAAAACAAATAAAGCGGTAGAAAAAGGTGCAGCTTTGTCCACTAGGACAACTGAGGAAATCTTGTACTGCTGCCAGCAACAAGTTCTTTTCTGCAAAGAAGGAACATTAAAGTCCATTTTGTCAGGCCCAGAAACCCAAGTGAAGGCTCCAGGAAAAGAAAGGTTGACATACTCTGTCAAGAAATCAGGGGTAGTGTTTTGGGACTCCTGAGTCCCACAAAGCTTTTGAAATACACCATGTTATGTAAGTGAAGAGTTAACAAAATGTAAGAGGAATCTCCCAAACACACTGTTGGAGATGTAGTATTACCAGATGACTGTGCTGAACATCTTCATGAGAGTGCTCAGTAGCATGGTCTCCTCATTCAGAGCACATCAGCACGTTGCTTCTACTGTTGGGGTTTCATCCTTTTTTGTCCAGTGGTGAACCATCCCAGCACTAACAGTAACAGCGGCAAGCCACAGAGACTCTTATTGCAAGCAGAAACAGGTACATTAGTTTTTTGGGTGCAAGAGAAGCCAGAATCTTTGTGAAAACACAACTGCAATTATCAGTCCATTCACTGAGTCCACAAAGTGGAAAGCCCAAGTTTTTGTTCATGCTGATTTAACACAAAGCAGTAAAAGAAGGGACTCCTCACCTCAGGAGAGTATTATATCCCTTTAGCTTGAGTGAACATTACTGCTTTGGTGCTTGAAATCACAAGCAAGAGACCCCACTTGCAGCCTAAGCTTTCCAAAACACATGGAGCACAGTGAGCACCATGCAGAGCAATACAGCCAGGCCAAATATCCCTTTCTTGAAAACAAAGACACCTCAAGTGAAAAACTGCTCAGTGATTCTAATTCTGCTTATGGTAATCTGATAACCACTGTCTAAGGACTGCTACCAAATCTGACTGCTCAATAGAGAGGGAAGACTTAAACACAGCACACATCTGGAGGATTAGCCTCATCTAGTTTGGCTGAAGTCTTAACTGTAATCTAGATTTTTTTTTTTTCCCCACACCCTAACTTTCTCTAGCTGAGAAAGCTGTCATCGTAACAATGAAACTGCAACCTCTGACTCACACTTTTAAGCAAATAATTTTCTGGTTAGGAGGCGGCAATTCAGGATGTTTAAGCCAGCCCCAGAGACAGGACCTTACAACTTGGATTTTAGCAAAGTAGGTGACTTTCATAAGTAATACCACATCATCAAGCACAGTGTCCAATGCAAGCACTTCAGTTTGCCAGGGAAATGGGTCTTTGAGGGCTAACTAGCAGGGTATTAGAAGCCATTGACAGAACAGGCACAAGTGTCTTGGCTATTCTAGATTTTCCTGCTGTACCTGCAGGTCTTCACCTCACCCAAAAGAGAAAATAGCATAATCACTGACAAAAATAAGACAGTGGAAGAAAGTGCTGCACTTTGCACCGTAATAGTCACATAAGTCACAGTTGATACACTATTCTGATACACAACACGAGGTACAGCACCCTCTTCATAGCAGTATTTATGCAAAAAATTAATACCATAGCAAAACAAGCCTCTAGAAAGCATCAACATTGTCACTAAAGTTTTTCAGAAGACCGGAGTATCTTACTTTCCTTTTTCACTAGAAGTTGTTCATGACCCTACAGTTTTAATAATGGTGTTTGTCTTTTAATAGGCTCAAACCAAGAAAGAACTTCAGGACAAATACTGAAATCTTTGTTAATGCTCTTGCAGTTGGAACTGAAATCCTGATCAAACTGACAGCTGTTTTCTGGCTGACTGGTTCTGTTTGTCAGTCCCCAACTATAGGGTGTGGGGCTTTGCTTATTTTTTTTTAAATTTGTATATATTGGACCTCAAAATGGTTGAAGGAACTGCCCTGAGGAGGTACAGCCCCACCCAAAATTACCTTATCCGAATAAGCCATTGCTAATTGCACAAGTGTACTACAGGAGCCTTGGAACACTTAAAAGAGGGCAAGGATAGATCAAGGTTGGTGCCTTAACCAGCTCACCTGGCAGAGGAGAGAGCTTGACTGCCTGGAGCCAAGGGTTACACCCCCAGCACCCCCTGTGCTTCCCACACTGCTGCCCACACAAGCACACACTCCCGACCCTCCCGAGCACACTGAGCGGAATCGGTCCAAAGGCACCGATGCTGAGCTGGGCCGAGCACACTCAGAGTAGGTTGCTGACCGTGGCCTGCATCACCCCCAACAGTGGAAAGCAGGTGGTGCGCAGTTCAGTAACACCATCATGTAACACCATCAGTAACGCTACCCAGACCCCGACTGCCGCCTGGATCAGCAGGATATGTGCATTACACCTTCATGGGAGATGCCCTCAGAGCAAGGCGTCCTGCTTTGCCCGCATTCAGGTCAGCCGCCATCAAGGCACCAACTACGCTCTTGGGCAGCAGTCCCAAGGTTTTATTGTTTTAAATGAACCACAAAGTTTTAAGGAGAGCATTGTAACAGCAGCAGCGGTAAGAGCCTTCCCCGCGCAAAAAGCACACCGGGGAATCACCGTCGCCTTCCGCAGCCGACGGAGCCACGCAGGCGACCGCCCGGAGGTGCCACCCCCTGGTACCGCTCAGGAGCCATGAGGCAGCTGCCAGCTGCTGGGACAGAGCGAATGAAGAGGGAATAAGCCCCACTAACAGTGCTGCTTATTCAAAAAAAGTTACACGCTGCTAAAAAGGAAGCGCTCTACTTTTACTCCTGGCTCAAACCAGAAAGTTTATTGTCCCCTCCGGGAAGGCCGGGATGTACCGCCTGTGCCCGAGGACTGGCGGCACTCATGGCGGAGCGAGCCCCGGGCTCTGCCGCCCGCCCCGGCCGGCAGCCAGCACCCGCCCCCCGGTTCCGCATTTTCCGAGCTGAGGAAGCGGCGGCGGCAGCCGCAGCCTTGCGACAGGCCGGGGGACCCCTCCCGGGATCCAGCGGAGCCACCTCGGCGGGCGCGCTCAGCTCCCACGCCGGCCACGGGAGTTAGCTCGCGAGGGGATTCGCCGGGAACACGGAGGGGGACACAAGGTGCGCCGAGCCTGGCCCGAGGCGGGCTGGGCTGGGCTAGGCAGGTCCGGGTCGGGCGTGCCGGTGGCGGAAGGGCAGCGAGAGGAGCCACCGTCCCTCCACCGCACGGTAGCCCGGCCGCACGCCCGCCACCCGCCGCGCGGGGCCGCCTCAGGCGAGCCGAGGTGCGACGGCAGCGCCCGCCCCCACACCCTACCTTGGTCCCTGGGGGGCTCCATAGCGGCCCCGGCGCCGGTCCCGGCTCTCCTCGCCTCGGCTCAGCAACAGCCGCCTGCCCCCCCCCTCCCGCCGGCGGCTGCTTGGCAGCGGAGGCACCGCCCGCGCTCCGGGAGGCGGAGCGGCATCACGTCAGTCAGGGGGTCGCCCCGCCCCGCCCAGGTGAGGCATCCCGGAGAGCCCTGCCCGGCCCGGCCCGGCCCGGTCCCCCTGCTAGAGGGGTATTGCGGACCCCCACCCGATCCCCGGACCCGGCCCGGCGCTGTTTACGTTTGGAGCGCTGAGGATCTCAGAACCCGCCGGAGGATTTGATGGGGTATGGCGTCTTGGCGACGGCAGCGCTTGCAATCCGGTACGAGGAGTCTCAAAGCCGGACCTCGGGGCCGGTCCCGCCACAGCCACAGTTTCTCCAGGCGTGGTGCTGTCTCCCCGGCCCAGCCCTGTTCGGTAGGCAGCTTTCCTCGGTGCAGGCAGGAAGGGGCTGTGGAGCCCCAGGGAGAGATGCCCTGGTGGTGTTGCCGAAGCCTCCGTTGTCAGCGGTGCTCCCTCCTGCGTGTTACGTGTCCGCTGGCAAAGCATGAGCCCCCTCTTCCCCCCCCGCCCCCCGCCGTAAACGGCAACGCGTTGCAAAAATTAAACTCTGAATTTATTTTTTGCTTCCGAGGTTTCCCCCGTGAGACTTAGTCTAAGACTTTTAGCAGCTGAAAACCACCGGGTTTCCAGCAAGCTGGACGCTTTCTATTAAAATAAAGCTAAGTGCAAAGAAGTTTTCATTTCGAAGTTTGCCCGGCAAGCTGCTTTGCCGGGAAGACTACCGGGAATATTAAGCTATCAAGTAGATCTTTTACTCCACCCTTTTCAAAACCCTGGCCGTGACATCTATGGATTCGTTTGTTGGAAAAGATCAATGTTTGTGCAGAACGAGCAGCAAGGCCTCCGCAGCGTGGGGCTGTGTGAATGGCCAAATTGTCACCAGCCTTCAGCATGCGTGGTCACATGCTAAAGCAGAGCACAATAGCGAGCCAGGAGGTGCCAACTCAGGATGCCCTTGCTTTGGATAGCAAACAGCTGCAGCAAATCCAGGTATTTTTCAATCTGTGAAGTAGCTGAGGAATGCCAGCTTTTGGGTGCCCTCCCTTTAGGGTTAAGGAATGCTTGCTCATATGCTTTAATCAGCATAGCTGCAGCAGGATGTTGTTATAACAGTGTTGTAAAAATAGCAAGCAGATCTGAATATTTCCCTGCATGTTTATACCTTGTTTTATCTCCTAGCACAGAAATTAATTTGCTCAAATATACAAGTCTCACCACAAGCTCAACCCACATATCTCAGTTAAGTTTTATGAGGGTTTCAAAAAATAAACTCAAATGGATGTCTGAGAAGGTATACCTGCTTTTTTTTTTAAGGAAAAAAATTATAGCTTTTTTCCCCCACAGTACTCCACTTGAAATCCCAAGCTTTCCCACTGAGTAGCTGATATGTGATACATGATCTGTAATCACAGTGATAGAATATCAACAGCATTAAAATTTGCCTCCCTTTGCAGCTACTTCCCACTAGCAGCAGCCCTGGGAGCCCTAAAACGCCTGTCAGGAAACAACTTGCAGAGCAGTGAAGCTGTCAGCATCTCACAACTTCTTTTAGGGGCAGGGATAATTCACCAGCACATTCCAAAAAGCAAGAGCTCGTGATCAGTATCTGGTGACCTGATTCAGTATTCTCTGACAGTGCAACTCCCACCAGCCCAGGTGAGTCCATGGCACTGCCCTGACTTGGTCATCACCCACCCTGCTGAGGAATGCCACGTTGAGTACAGGTGTAGCCTTAATGTGTACAACCTGCACCAGTTTTGCTGAACTCAGTAAGTTTATTAACCCCCACTTCCCAGTCCCCTTAGGCACAGTGCAGTTCAGTTTCCCCAACAGCTCTGTTGCCACCCAGAGTGGCAACGGGGCAACTTGTGGGATCAGAGCTCAGCCAAGTCCCCAGCTGTCTTGTGTGAAAAGATTTTTCCTAAGAAGACACTCAAAACCCACCATCTCCAAATAGGGTGACATATTCCCTTTTTACACACAGCCTCAACTAGAGAGGAGACGGAATTGTTGTAATGAGCATCTGTTACTCAAACCAATGCCTGTTAAAAGCAGTCTGAGTGTTGCTTACGGTCTCCAATTGTCATCATAGAATATAAACACATGATCTGAGAAGAAAAGACTGAATCTGTCCTGAAGGTCTTCTTGTATTTACAAAAAAAGACAAAAGTGAAGGCCACTGGAGCTAGGGGTGTACTGAGCTACTGAGCTCTGTGCCCATGACTTCCTGTTTCCTTCAGTCACTTTTAAAGATAAAAATAAATGTACATGTATAGAAGGCAAGACTTTTTGGCCTTCAGATTGCCTGCCTCAATACAGGACTTCAAAATACTTTGTCTAGAGGGGGCCTGGGCCTGTCCCATGCAAGGGACATCTATCTTATGGAAATACAAGGAAGAGTGGCAAGTGCAGAAAGAGCTCACATTATAGCTGTGTGTCACATTCCATTTCACACTGAAACACTTGAGCCTTCCTGTCCTCTGCCATACAGATAGGCCAGATCTCCTGCTGTGTAGCAGAGCCCCCTTTTTAAAATATATTCCCTGTAGATCAGCTGTTTATTGCAAATAACAGGCAAGGCAGTCAGAAGTGAATAAAAGTCAAGGTTTCAAAGAATTAATACTGCCAAGGTCATTGAGGAATACAGATTTAAGACAATTAATTATTTTTCAAAGAACCTTGATGCTCTTTAGCTTTCCGGCCATAGCTACAAATGCAATTGCCTCCAAATTACACTGAGCTGAATGGGACAATGATAGTTTATACTAGTCCAGGGTAGCTGTTTTGCTCATCTAATGGCAAACACAGACAAGACTATACAACTAGGAATGTGCTAGGTGGGCTGTCTACTGAGAAACCCAAGTCCTGAAGCATTTTAGACCTGCATCATGTAGGCTGCATAACCTCAAGAGCAGAAAGTGCTAAGGAAATCAGTCCCCAATTCCTTTGCCTCACTAGAGCTGTAGTACTTTACTTGACACAGAATGTCCTCCATTCATTCACAGCTTTGAGTCATTTTCCAACTGAAACCTGTGTTCAAGTCCCTTTTCTAGGTGGGGAATGAATCCCTTGTCTCCCATAAAGCTGTCCCAGGCTCAGGGGGAACCACCCTGCTGTGGGGTAGGAAGGGAGTTCAGTTCCTTCAGTGGAAATGGTTCCACTGCACATGAATAATTAATTCACAGGATCAAGAGTCTGACATTAAATTTTAGTGAGAGAAAAGCCTAGTCACTCAGCTACATCCCACTAACATTATTACTGTTCAGTGTGACATAGCTAAACACATAGAACCCATTTTTTCCTCCCTGCATTACAGCCCTGATAGCAGGGCAGTATTCAGCTGCTTGCTGGCTCACCTGGTAGCTCCTTCCTCATCACCTGCTGGCTTGGGCGCTCTCCAGCAAAGTGCAAATTCAAAATCCCTTCAGTGGGGGAGACAGATACATACTGAACCAACGGTGTCACAGGTAATTAAAAACTGTAGCTACTCAATTAGCTTGTATTTGTCATATCTTAGATGAGTATGAGTGGGGTATTAAAATAAGGAAAACAGACAGCACACTCCCTCTATGCTATTTCCTGATGTTTTAGGCATACCCTGAAAGCACTTCCTGGATCAAAGTCCTGACAGCCAAAGAGGGATGTACTTTAAGTCAGAAATCCTATGCAACATGTCCCACCTAAGGCAGTATTTAGAAACCCCTACAAGCAGCATTGCTTGTGGCAAATTAACTCTGCCATCAAAAAGAGGTGCTGAGTACCTCTTTGAGGCCGGGTATCAGCTGACAAGCAAGTCAAAGAGTCTATAGTTTTGACCCACGTCCTGCTAAAGCCCATTGTGGAAAATAAATCTTTCACACCTCACAGTGTCTACAGGTCAAGATCATACCAAAGTACACGCTGGAATAGATAAGCAGATGCCTAGTGGGATTCCAAAATCCTACCTCCCCACAGGCAAAGTACAGCACACTGCTGAAAATATCTGCAGATGCCTTTCTACCCCTTTAAATACCCAAGTGTCAAGTCCAAGGTCACTTTTGCAAGTGGGAATTAAACTGATTTGGTTAAGGGCTGTAGAAAACAATTACTCCACAGTTCTAATCATTTGGTTGTCTATATATAGGGCAGGGCTGTTAGAGATGGCTCCAAAAGGAGCTGGAGATGTTCAGCAGAGTACTGAAGCTTCCCTGAGCATTGCACGGTGGTAAGACATTTATTTGTCTGGAGCTAAATGCCAAAATTCCTACAGGAACAAAACCTTCCATCAAACGACCAGGCTTGATGACACCCACCAGCACAAAGCTCATTTCCTGTAACTAATCAGACTGGGTGCATGCAAAAGGCTGTTAGCTGGGAATTCGTGCCTCCCAACTGTTCATATCAGTTCATAACACTCACTCTGTACAGCTGTTAGCAAGTGTGGGATAAACAGATTCGTGCGGGGAGGGAGGTAAAAAAATCAAAATAAATAAATTAAAATCAAGCCCTGTGTTAAATCAAGCCCTGTGTTAAATCCTGCAGAGGCACTAGAGGGAGAGCTAGAGCACCTCATGGATTTGCATTTGGTCTGTGTCCTGGTTGTTTCATCATTTCCCGGTGGAGGAAGAGTACCTACGTGTTTATTTTAATTAAGACCCAAAACTCATAACAAGGCTTATTTTATATGAGGGAGAAGAAGTTTGGCATAGATACACACACAGGCGCACGAATGCTGTAAGCTTCAGCACGTGAAAGGCAATGATATAATGCAACCATTAATTAAATGTTAATGTCACTATTTTTCCCTTTTGCAAAGTTCCTAAAACTCGTGTATATCTAGGAACACTTTGTGTTTCTCCTTTTCTTCCCCCCTTTCCGATCCCTGCTCTTTACTTTCTCTTGTGAGCAGAATAAATGTTTCTAACTTCTCATTACATACTTAGTTTTGTACCACAGCTTCCTTTGACAGCATTTGCTCAACTACAACTCAAGGAATTATGTGTTAAAGTATATTCAAGACATAAACATTACTGGGAGCACAGTCCTTTCTTTGTCACATGCATTACCATCTGCAGCAAGCACCTTTATTGCTGTAGTAAGTAAGCTGTGCATAAAGCTTGAGCTAAACTACATCCATGACAACTAATTGCTGCTAATTAGTCACAAAAGCTGTATTTCTGAAAATGTACTAAACGGAATATTTTCACGTTCTAAAAATTGATCCTGGGAATAGAATGAGGTCATGTCTGCAGTAACTCACAACTATTTTAAGGCTGCAGTGCTGTACAGTCACTACATAGTAATTAAGACAGAGGATCTACAATTGCTTTTCAAACTATAGTTAACTATCAGTATACTCTTGTGAGATGACTAGGTACTACCAAGATGGCTTTATTATTGGTAAAGTGAAACACAAAAATTATAAATAATTTGCTAGAAGCAGACAAAAAAAAAACCAAAACACCAGAACCAAAAGACCAAAAGAAATACATAGGAGTCCAACTAAAAGGTTACAAAAGAGAAAAAAAAGCTGGCACAGTTAACTAAAACTGCTGCAAATTGTTTACGGATTTTGAAAGCAGAAAAAGACTATTGCGAAAGGCTGCTCACTTGCATAATGGAAGCTGTAGAACTGTAGAACTCCAGCCTTTAAATTCCCTCAGTAGACGTTTTTTCTTTTCCTATTTTTCAAACAAGAAGTCAAGCTTTGTAGTTCCCTGATAATGTGGCATCCAGCCTCCTAGAGAGAGATGATCTTTGGTTCAGGATTCTAATATATCACTGTTTTCATTGATAAGGCCTTTCACTGAGCTAGCCAGTGTAAGGGGAACACAAGAGCAGCAAATTAAACTACAAACGCTGAGCTTAAAGATTCATTCATCTCATTAATCTTTTACAAGTAACACTGTCTGCTGCCAGAACCCAGTCTGTAGGTGGTTCTAGCACAAGCTCATTTAGAAATACGTTTCCAACATGAGATGCACAAAGCAGATATAACTTGTGTAAGTTATTTTTTCCTTCAGACTGTTGTGAAGCCAACTACTCTACATCTCTTAACATCGTTCCTACCTGAGCTTACAAAGCTTGTTTTGAAACTCCTTGCAAAATCCTGCCTTGAAATTTCACCAAAGCAGAGAGGCTGTACTTCCAGTTTCAGCCACAACGAAGCATATAAACCAGACCTCCTCAGTTTCTTTCCCACCATGTATGTATTTGTTTAAAACCAGCACCGGGTTTAGCTCATTGCTCAGCGAGCCTGAACTCCTACCAGAAGATCTCAGAAAAGAAGTCAGCCACCTCCCTCCCAGCAGCAGCGAGGAGGCACAGATGTGGTTCTGCAAAGACAACCGCCCGCTGTCCCCAGCTCAAGCGGGTTTTGGTTTTACTTCTTCTCTCATCAAAGAGAAAATCCAGGCACTTGCTTCATTTGCAAAACCCTCTATATTTTGCACCTAAATTGTGCATCAGTGTCTGTGCTAAATTCAAAGATGATGGTGCTTGTATTTGCCCACACCATCACTGGGGCTGTGCGTGTGTAAGCTACAATCAAGCAACACCTCTGGCTGATTGCAAGCAGTTACCTCAACAGTAACTTAAGGGAGAAAATGTGCCTCTTAGGGTAGTATCCTGCCCTTCTACAGCACGAGCAAGGCCACATCTAGATGTCTAAACCCTCATTCCAAATTTTTGCAGCTCTCAGCTCTTTCTTGCAGCTCAAGAGCTCCAGCATCAGTCCTCACGACAGCAGCAGCTCTTCAGATGGATAAACAAATATGTGAACTGGGTCAATAGCTGTGAAACCTCTGTGCCTGAAAAAATTCCCCTACTCTCCTGAAACTGTACTTTTGCATCATATGCTTTTCATTCCTATTACTTCATTAAATAAACAGTCAGAATTTCTAGTATGAATCTGATAAATAGACAGACTTGGTTTCAGTACAGGTTCTGCTCCCTGCACAGCAGCAGAGGCTGTTGAGCATTCTTAGGGTGCTGTCAGCAGGGTGGTTTTCCTTCATGATGACTTTGCATGGAAGCCCTTGCAGGCATGTTGATGTACCACACTGCAAGAGGCTGGCTGCCTCTTGGTGCTAGCTGGAAGTGGCTGGAAACTAAATCATTTACATCTCTTTCCAGAACTCACAGTGTGCAGTACAGCAGGGGATGGAGCTACAATCTGGGTTTGTTAAACCTCCACATCTCCCTCTGCAATGTAGCCATTCACACACCTGTCCCAACCCCTCCTGTGCACAGTTATTTTTCCAGGCATCAAGTCCCAGCTGCTCCATTTTTCCCTCACACAACCTCGAGCGCACAAAGTCAGTGCAACTCAAGTTATTCTTATTTCCCACATCCTCAGAGTTGAGTATGGCAGCAATGGGATCTTGGTCAGGTTTCCAGAGACAGGACCCAGCAATGCAAGCCAGAACTTGGGTCACAGCCTTGTCCTTTTAAACCTCTGCCAGGTGGGTACATTGGGCTCCTTCCTTGGAGCAGTGATGTGGTACCCTTAATGCACTCACTTTGCACTGTGGTAAGGGACTACTGCCAAGGAAAAATTTATACTCCATTCTGAAAAGTGCTCCTCAGCACCAGTACGGAGGTCTTAGAAGATGGACAGGTGCCTGTTCTTTTTCTTCCTTTGAAAAACTTGGTAGGTACCCCCTTCCACACAACTAGGAAAAATCAATGCATCACAGCCCAGCTACCCACACAGCTCTTGAGGTGTTGTAGTTTGAGGATATAAAAGAGTGTGTGAGTTTAAAAGCCATAAGGCAACATGTCCTGCAGTTCACCTCCTAACACACCCATGATAATTAATCATTTAATCAGGTACCTGCTTACCTAGGTGAAGAACTACTGTTTGCAGCTGTACTCTCTGAACACTGGACTCTGGATTTTTATTTCTCTTGCAATGACAGTACACAATGGTGCCTCCAGTGTGCTTTCTACTTAATGTATTATCCACTGCTGTCAACTTAAAATAGCCTAGGACGAAATTTATTATTTCTTTTGCAGGTCTTCTATGCTTTATCCTTCAGGTTTATGAAGTAAAACATTAGATGGCTTTGTGTTTTCAGTCAATTTCAGCATTAAATGAAAATATCACAGATAACACACCTCATTCTCTTCTTCTGTATACCAAGATACAGTCAGAGTCAACAAATCGGTGTGAAGTATTCACTGCTGTCCAAAGAGAAAATGAGAGGGGAATTGGGCTATCTATATAACACGAGTCTTGAAGAAATTAAAAACATGCTGCACATTATTTTTCCTTATCGAACAGAGCAGTGACAAAGAGGTTTATTTAATTGTGAAAAATCAATTAAGTCTTGAAGATATTTCCTTCTCCTGTGACAAAGCTTGATTTTGTGCAGAGTATTTCTTTCAAACCAGAGTCCTCAAGGGCCTTGCAGTGTTAAATACATCAGCTGAGGAACTAAATAATAAATAAGAAAAGGAAAAGGCAGACCTTTTAGCAAAGCTTTCCTCATCTCTAAGTAGTCATTTCTTTCATTTTTAAAGAGGATGTACACTCCCCTCCCCCCCCAAAAAAAAAAAAAAAAAATTAAAAAGTAACTTCTTAAGCTGGCTGATGATAAATACTCCACCTATTTATATGCTCTCTGTATCTGCACACAAACGTATACAAGAGGAGGGGTGGGTGCTGAGGAAATCAGTTTACACATGGATGATTGCCGTGGTTTTTACTTGCCTAATTGCTTGGCTCTCCCAGCACCGGTTTCTGTAGCAACTGCCACCTCATGCTGCAATTATGCTGTCTCGCAGTCACCTGGCACCCTTTGGAAGGGACATATGCACATTTATCAGAGCGGGGGGAAATGCTGGTTCCTTCCACGTGATGTTTGTCTGCTTCACCCCAGAACACCCCCAGGTGCTGTGCAATTAATGTTTAGAGGGGCTGTAGTTCAGCAGCCTGGTCTGTTGACAGTGAATTCCCTTCTCGCTGCTCATTATGCGGTGCTTGCAGCCTCCCAGCCTGCAAACCAGATGGATCCCCCACCCAGAGCAGAGCAGGAGGAAAGCAGAGGACATCAGACCAGAGAGCAGAGACCTGTGAGACCAGCAGCCAGAGGGAAGCATCCCAAGATGGCTCTGGAGGGGTAGAATAAAAGATACAGCTCCAGTAGTCTTCCTTTCTCACAGGACTTCATACATAGCTTTTCTTAATTTACCTGGTCTTTTCTTCTTCAGGGACAACAGGACAATAAACACTAAAAGGAATTGGCAAAAGCATCCCCTTTCACAGTGTTAGTGCACTTGTGTGTGCTGGGAAAGTGAGCAGTGCAAAAGAGCTGATGTGCTCTCCCTAAATAGCCACCTTCTTATTGTTGAAGACAGGATAAAAGCTCCAAAATTGTGAAAATGGCTATGATAAAATGGTATTTCACATCACTGTGACACAGTGCTGGCCTTGTCTAGATTGCATGCACATTAGACTCAAAACAGCTTGACTCTATAAAGAAAAGAAAAAGAAAAATCAAAGTGACTACCAATTCATAATCAAGAACTGGGAGGCAGTGGGGCTTGGAGGAAAAACACCTAATACTATGGCTCACACATCAAGCTGCAAGACCTGCTTACCACAAATCTCATGCCTTATGCTCAAAATTAGTTTTCCAAGCCTGTTAGTTTTGATTTCCAGATCACTCCTACAAGCTTACTGCTATTATCTCTACTCTTGTTGTGCTGTCACCCTGTTGTGCCACGGCAGCCTGAAGGACTTGCTGTGCCAGACCACTGTGGTGACCCCAGGTAAGCTCTCCAGCACCAAGCTTTCAGATTTTCAGTAATGTAACTGTAGAGCAAGGAATTAAATGCAGGCTGTAAAATCTGCCCAAGGAAGAGCATAAATACAGAGCACAGTGTGAGTCCCAGGCTTGCACAGATACACATGGTCAGTCCCTGAACTAATCGGGGTGTGCCTCCTTGACACAGTTTTGGTGGTGTTTCCATTATGCAGAGAGGTGTGTTTGCTTTCTGTGAGGTACACGCTGCAACAGGAGATGTCAAAGTGGTCTCCACACAATTCATCACAACTGAGTTAAAAATTGAGTTCTATAAAGCGGGTCAATCTGAGAGCGTTTATTCACACAAGAAAAGGACTGACGCTGATGGCTCTAAGATATCTGTTTATTATTTGATATCTGGAAGGTAACAAGCACTGCTCTCAAACACTGCTATAGTCCTGTGTTTTGCCCAGGGTCACCCACAAACCTGGAGGGGTGGCTTTGAGATTCACGGGTCCCACTTCCCTTCTCTCTCTCCACTGGCGTTGTGCCCTTACAACCACTGCAAAGGCCACGGTGGAAGCAGAGACTATTTGCACACATGACATTGTTTCACTGGAAACTCGTGAGTATACTTACACGTGACATTACATGACAGATGAATAATACTTCAAATAAAAACATAACCCAGTCAGTGTCTTCAGCCTGTTGTTTTTTGTAACACACTTTATCCATGTCACGAAGCTGTCAAAAGCTATAAAAAGCGCTGAAGGAAAACACAAAAGCCATTTTCCCAAGTCTCTGATCTACATAATAGGAAGATACTAACACAGAGATATTAGCCCAAGATATTGCTTCTTCAAAAGGTACATGGATTTTAACTTGACTGAAGTGTTTAGAAAACACTTAGTGGACAATTTTTTTAGCCACTATGAACAAGCATAATTTATACTGACTTCAGCTTAAACAAGCTGACTTACTGAGGATGCAGGATAAATACTGGCAAATCTGCTCTTATGCATTGGAAATAACAAGCTGGGCAGAAACAGCTTCATTGCGTGACCACACAAGGCCAATGAAGTCTCACTTGAGTTTTTAATTGGAGGGAATATTAATGAATAGAGTTAAATCCTTCTCTGGAAAGCCAAAAGTGGCTCAGGGTGCTGTGAGGACCTCAATGCTGCTTCATGAGAGGACAGCGCTCACCGACATGGAGCCAGGATGCTGAGCAGCCTGGTGCAGGATCAGGTCCAGGGCAGTGACTCTGGTCAGACACAGCCCTGGTGATCATCTATCTAGCAAGTCTCCAGTGGCAGGACATGTCCTAGGGCAGGCCAGGAAGCTGTGCCCGTGGAGCTGGGTCAGGGCCAGAATTGTGGGAGCAGGAACTGTGGTGCAGGCACCACTGTGGCACAGCAGTGATGTAGCACAGGCAGCAGGCAGGGATAAAACCTCAGCTAAAAAGCAACTCCCCCAGTGCAGGAGGAGCAGGTCCTGGCTTCTGTGCTTCTTCCCAACAGCCCTTATCAGAGGAGGAGCTGACCTTGGATGCAGCCAGCTACAGTCCAGAAGGCCATGTGCCCAGTGCCCCATCAAGGAGGTTCAGTTTTTGCATTCCCATTTTGAAACATAATTTTCCCCATCTTCTCCTAATCTCCTTGGACAGATAGCAGCAGTCAGAAGAGAACTGTATCTCATTAGTGTCAATTTTCCAAACCTTCATCAGGCTAATTGCTGAGTGATTTTGTGATAAAAGAAGAAAGAACATTTTAATTTCAAGACTAAAACTGACAGATTAGGAGAAAATAAGCTTAGATAAACTATCATTAAGATCTTTGTAACACTCTGCTCTTTCTTCTTTGCAGGAACATGAAAACTGAGGGAGTTATTCTTGTAGATTAAAGTAATCCATTTAGATGAGCTGGTCTGACCCTGCCAAAAAAAAAAAAAAAAAAAAAAAAAAAACCCACACCAAAAAACCATGAAATATATGTTATTGCTACTTTGCTTCCACTACTAATCCAATCTGCTACCTTGTCTGAACTATGTGAAGGGACCATGCTGTTATTGTGGCTTTAATACTGGCTGAGGACAAGTATCTGAAACAGGCTTGAAGTGGATGGGCAGCCCTGCAGCTTCCCTCACCCCTTCGAAGTTCCCTGCACAGAGACCCCAAGGAACAGCTCTGCACAACAGTTCTGGCCCAGACCCAGCAACACTGTATGGAAATGTGTATGGTACAAGCTCTCTTTCCCCATTCTTCTACACAAATGGTAGCACCTATGGAAAGGGGAAGAAAATCTCTGTTTAATGGCATTGCTTTCATTTTATTTATTTTATACTCTGTGCTGGCGGAAATGTGTGTGGTGATAAAAAATAGTAATGGGGAAGACAACAGGCACATTGAGAGACAGAGAGGGGACATATGTCTCAATTTTAATATTAAATATCCTAATTTTTCAGTTCCTGTTGAATTATATGAATATCAGCATTTTGCATGTGAACAGTAACATGATGCACATGAGACAGAGCCTAAGGTAGGTCTGAAGACAGGAGGAATTAGGGAGTGTGCAGAATCAGACAGGAAAATCCTGAGCCAGAAGTTAATTTTGATATTTTACAGGACTCCTGACTACCCTAAGCACCACCTACAGCTTCTCAGTGACTGCCTTGGGAAGAAGGAGAAACCTGACAGGTTGTGGAGGATAGTGATTCCCTCCTGAGCCAGAAGGAATCTGATATCAATTACCTGCCTCTGAGAGACACTTATGAACCAACCAGTGAGAAGTTTTTTCAGCCATGGTGCTCTGAAAAGCTTTAGGAGCTTCTGCCACAAACAAAGATGGGGTCCTAGGGGTGGATGGACCATATTGTGCACAGGAGTGTATGAAACAATCACTGTCAGAACATGGACATGACATGATGGAATGACCAGAGCTCTTTTCTAGATGTAGCAGTAGACATGTGGTTTGTGGTGGAATTCAATAACAGGAAAACTTAAGTATATTTTCCTCCCATCCTCATTCCACATGTTGCTAAGATCTAACAGCAGAGACCCATAATCAACTCTTTCTCAGCACCACTTGGTACCACCTGAAGCCTGGATATTGCCATTTGATGTACAGACCCTACAGAGATCCTACATCTGCTGGGGGAGGCATTTGGTCCGTGCTAGCTTGCTATATGATATAGGAAATTTTCAGCTCAGAAACATTTCGGGAATGTGCATTTGAAAAGTTACATGAAATGATCAATGTGAATGTGTCCAACCACTCAGTTTTCAAGCAATCACTGAGCAAGACCTGTATTTCTGTGTGCAAAGCTTAAAGCCATGACTGGATATTTACTTATCTAGCAGTTTACATGTTCCATGAGTTGGTGAATTTCTGTGGGATATAAGCAGTTTGAACTCTCATGTATTGGTCATGCTGAGCAAGATTCAAGTATGGCAAAAAGGCATTTCACTGCTGCAGTCTCACATAGAGAGTATGTGAAGAAAAAAGAGACAAAAGTGTCTGTGGAGGGAATTTTGCAGTTAGGTACCACTGAAAGAGACTGCTGGCCCAGCATATGCCAGAATGGAAGATCAGATGGATTTAATAAAAGGAAATAAATCACAATAATCTGTGCCCTATGTTTCCATTTTCTCCCATAACAGGTGTTTTTTCAGCCTATAGCAGGAAATAATGGTCCTGAAGAGAAAAGAAAGGAAGAAAAAAAAAGAGGGGAAAGCTCTTGAGGGAAAAGCTGTTGTGGATGCTGCTCTGGTCTGCAAATGGACTCACCTCCCCAAAGCTTTCAGAGCTAATTTAAAAAGAGCTAAAACTCTGAAAAAGTTCACCTTGATTAGCTCATGTGGAATTCCAAAGAGATCAAGAAACAGTTCCTTATTAAATCCAGGGGGACTGGGTAAATTGATGCTTTAAAGCTGATCTATTCCAGTCTGGGTATCCTGCAAGTCTTATACCAAGTTACAACAGGCTAAGGCAGCTTCCTCAAGCTGCTGGAAAGAGGATTGGTGTGAGATGATGGCTGATCACATGGAAAAGATTCCAGGGACCAAATGCCAGGCCACCAACTCTTCAGCTGAGAAGAGATAAAAGAGGTCTCAGGAAAAAAATTACTGAGGACTAGCAACGTGCTCAAGCCACAGAAAAGAAGTGACAGTCACAGAAAGGAAATGACTGCAGGGACCCCTGTTTTACTTGACCGGAATACACATGTATTCATTCTTTGAATATTTTATATATACTCTGGCTTGTAGCACACATTCCACTCCTGGGCCCTGGTTTGAATGTTGCATTTCATAAGCTGTTTGCAGCAGTCTCAAGAAAAAAAATACACGAAAAACATTTAAAAAAAAATAAATATATGATCCCCTAAAAGAAAAATGAGCAAAATGGGCATTTCCATCCCTAGTATCTGGGGCAACAGATGGGGTGGTGAAAAATGTGCCTGCAGGGTGAAGTTCTGCTCCAATCACCCTCCTGCCCACAACAGTTTTAATTTAAAGCACTAGGGAGTATGCACTTTGGAGCTACACTTTGTTAATTTATTATCCTTAATGTTAATCTGCTGTGTAAATCATCACAACAGGCATAAGTATGTAGCAAAAAGTGTAGACTGCTTTGTCAGCAAACAAGTAGAGTTAAATTAGGAGGTTCAAATACGAAGAAACATCTGCATGTCAGTTTAGGGTAAAAAAGTAGTGAGAACTAAAGGAAAAATTATGGAGACCCACTTTTTAAACAGTAGCCATGAGTCAGAAGAAAACCTTTTTTCTTTATTTTTTTTTTCAGTAATTCCATGTTGTATTGGTGTGTACAGTGATGAAGCTTTTTCTTTGCTATTCAACACACCAATGAAGTTTCATACATTTCTGGATTAGGTTTCCTTCATAGATTAGTTGGCTTAATCCTTTGGAAATATATCATTCTTCCTCCTGACTGAGTAAAATGGAGTAAAATAGATGACCTACTTGTGACCAGGTCATTGAACTTAGTGGTGTCTAAACCTAAATGGGACATAATAGAGCATCAATCATTTACATTAAGCAGCTAAAATAAGCAATGTAAGTTCCCCATGAGTAGTTCCCTATTTGAATACTGTCTATAGACACATACTTTTCACTAGAGCAGGAGTTTTACCTCTGATTTCAAGATAGGTGTATCTTCAGACATGACAAATCGGCTGAAAAATCACATGGAGATTTCAGAAAAGTGTGCAAAACCTGTTTTTCAGGATGCTTACTTGGAGATAATGAAACATGGAATCATAAGGTAAAGCATAAACAAGTTACTGTGTCTAGAGATGAAATGATACTGTAAGAAAACACTGCCTTGCTGGAGGAAAAGTTCCTGAATGTTTCCTGCAATCTGTGAAGAACCAAAAGGAAACACCAAAAACTGTAGAAACATCTGTGTGGACAACTGGTGTGCAACCACATACTGAAATTTGTCAGCTTCACTGGACTGTAGTAATGTTTGTGTCCACCTGTATGTGGACATACAGTCCACCCATGTGGTGTCCATATTATGATGCATATTTAAAAGACTCTTCTCCTTGTTTGCACAAGATGAAAGCAGGAGCTCCTGCAACACAACATGCACAAGGGAAGTATTGCATGGAGGTGGCAATCAATAAAAGATGAATTGCTCTGGGCACATCTCAACTCTAACAACTCTGCTTATCTGAGAGGAAGACTTTGCTTTAGGATACATCAGTGAAAGCTGCATGCACAGAATTTGTGGGATCCATACCAAAAGGCTGGGGGGAGCATGTAGTAGAGAGCAAGCAAAAATAATTAGAGATCTGACAAGCTTTTGAAAATGAAGTTTGCATATCAATATAATAAAATAAAAAACAAAATAGAAATTTAAAAAAAAATTATAGTAAAAAGACATTTTAAGAGATTGCTTACATATAAGGCTTATTAATTGTTCTAGGGGAGGTGAATTAAAGAGTAGAGTGCAGCACAAGTGGTTGAAGGTATCAAAAAATGTAGCTTATTCCTGGGCTTTGTGCATCACTGGTATAATAAATGCAAAATTCTTTTATTGTCTTGGGCCATGTTCTAGAATTCCCAAACCTAATAGTTTAAAAAAACACTTCTTTCTTCGTTACTAAAATCTCAGTCCAGTACCATTAATTCAGTAATTTGTTTGAATGTTGCTGAAAGCAGGCATTCTCTTACATCTGTATAACAACTTTCTAGCTATTCACCCTCAGTTGATGTGCAGGCAATAAATAGGTGACCCACCTACCCATAGGTCACTGTATGATTTAGTTATGTTCAAAGATAGAAGATTTCATTGCCCAGCATTCCCCTGAAGATGTTTGGAGCAACAGTAGCATCCAGTGGTCAAAATGTTAATTACATTATATGAGGGCATTGCATGCTGACAGCATCTTATGACTGCATCTTCCTTGTATTAAAAAAACAGGTGAGAGCAAACCTTGAAAACTTAGGATGGTGGCAAAACTGCACAAAAGTAAACACACACAGTAACAAGTAAATTTTCCTGCAAAGTTGGTGAGTATTTCCTGCTGATGCCAAATGAGATGTACTGCCCTCTAGGTTTATAAATACTAAACACTTTGTGGTCAGAGGGATGTCAGGGCACAGGGATGCCATGCACAAAGTCACGTCACAAAATAAGAGGGAGGATGGGGACAGGGGGAAGGTTCCATGGCCTTGAGCTGGTGTCTGGGGATGAACCTCTGAGCAGAGGACACTGCAGGGTAGCTGTGCTGCAGTGCTCTGATTCATCCTTGGCTCGGGGACCTCAGCCACCAGGCACAGCTCAGAGCAGCACAGAAGCTGCAGCTCTGTCCTAGAAACAGGATGCCAGCCCTGCAGGGTGACACAGGTGGAGCTTGAGTCTTATAGTCAGGGAGGTAGCAGAGGTGATGTCCTCAGAGGAAGCAGACACCTATCTGTCCATTGGTGAGGGCACACATTATGGGGAGGGGGAATCTGCATTCCTCCTCCCCAAATGCTCTTTTTCTTCACTTGGGCTGGGGAGTGAGAAATGGAGGCAAAATATGAGTTCCATAATGAGGACGATCCTTACTTGCCCCTTTTGTACTACAAGAAGCAAGAGACCTTAGATAAAGAGTGTGTACTCCAAGGACATGAGGAAGGGAGGTGACTTTCTACTGTCATCTAGGAAAAGAGACCTCATTAATTGCACTGCAAGTGAGGGAGCTGCCAGGTGTGTGTGGGGGAGAGCTCAGTTTAATCTTCCCAACCTAGAGAGCAAGGACTACATTGTCCAGCTAGCAAAATGAGACCTTGAAAACACGGTGATTAGAGTTGGGATGTCAGAAAGGTGTTAACTATAGTTAGACATCTTGGGCTAATTTTCCACTGGAACTGCAATGGAGAAAAAAATAAACATAATGAAAAAAAACCTTAAAATTAGATAAACAACTTTTTCAGAGGTCCAACGTTCATGTGCTTATGCTGTGTCAGCCTCAGGGATGAAGAAACCCAGGAGCAAACTTGGTTATAGCTTTACAGGTGTTCACAGAACACTGCCTTCCTTGAGCAAGGTGCTGTGGGTCTCTCAGAACCAACAGGGTTTTTATGCTCCACTCCTGTAGTCTTCCATTGCACCATTGCTCTGTGAACCTGGGAACACAAAACCTGACAGGGTCAGTTAATGATTCTCTGAGCCCCACCGACATCTCCCTGCTCCTTAGCAAATTTTAGCCAAGGTAGAGGGGGACCAGCTGCGAGGGCTGCCTCATTTTCTTTTTCCCCCCTCCTTTTATAACTTTAACAGCAGAAATTTTGCAGGTCTTGTGCAGAACCACGCTTGCCCAAAGTGCTGGAGAGAGGAATTCTCCCTCACCATCTTTCCTGATGTGTATGCCTCCCC
The DNA here is from genome assembly GCF_036169615.1 of Heliangelus exortis. Lineage (NCBI taxonomy): Eukaryota > Metazoa > Chordata > Aves > Apodiformes > Trochilidae > Heliangelus > Heliangelus exortis. Next base: position 122,381,201 of record NC_092423.1, read on the forward strand.
ACAAATACATTGTAAAAGGGTCAGATATTGAGGACATATGGAGGGAGAGCTTGCCCAAAGGGCAGGTATGTTATTTAGACTCCAGTCTGCCTCACATGCCTGTGTGGATGTGCTTTCAAAATTATTTCCTTTAGATTCACACTATCTGACATGACATGGAACATTTCCACAAACAACAACCTTCTACAGAAGAGCTTTCCATGATAAAGTATTGGGAGTTTTCCACCATCTATGTGCTGTGATGCTCACTGTGTTGGTGCTGAGCATCTCATGCCATGGGGTCACTGGGTGAGTCTTGGTGGGACGCATGGCACTGCTGGTTGCATGCTGGAGACATTCTTTGGGACAAATCAAAGGGTTCTTCTCTTCCCACCCCAGCCAACTGCTCCCATAGGCTGCAGCATTTTCAAGCTGCCAGCAGACAGCTATGGGCATGGCAGCTCTTCATGCTGTGTTGGTGTTAGGGCAGTGAATGCCATTGCTTTGTGTCTCAAAACCTCTCAGGTGTTTCTTCCAAGGGAGAATGAATGCCATGCACAGCAGGCAGTTGTAGCTCCGTGAGTACAGACTCACATGAACCCCTGACACATGGGCTCATCCTCTTTGGGTGTCAGCCTGAAGCATTATAACCTCTTCTTCTGTCTGATGCATGCTACCAGAATCAGCCTTCTTGCTCTTATCCTGAGGCACCCCATCCTCTCCTGCAGCAAGCAATGAAGCTGCCAGCTGCCTCACAGAGCAAGACTTGTTTAACTGAAGCCAAGCCTGAAAGGGGCTGGGAAAATGAGCTGTGCATAGTAGCTATTAAAAGGAAGATCAAAGCAACAGAGCAATGCTTGTTTCGTATCATAACTGTGCACTGTATCCTGCACAGAACCTGGGAAAGCAAAGGAGAGAGCTTTGACTCAGCTGGGACATGAAGGCTCAGTGACTTTCCAGAGGTTTCGATTTTCCTTGTGAAAACCTGACCATGTGGGACATATTATATGGGATGCATACATCCTATGGTGCATCATGTTTGGCTGTCTTATGAATCATCAGTGGGGCCCACTGTGATTTTGGTACCCCATGGACACTGGGGTACAAGACCAAGGTAGGTACATGGTCCATACAAAGGCCATGCTAAAGCTTTATGAATACTGTGTGGGGATCCCATAGTGTTCACAAAAATACTGCCACAGAAATATTCCTACACTTACACAGAACTTCAGAGCAAACAGCAGTAAATGCCCAAATACTGATAGCATGTGTATTGTGGAATCAGAGATTTAAGTTAATAGATAAAAGTGATTTACAGTGAGATTATGGAACTGGCTCACAGCTACCCTGGACACTTTTTCTCTTTGAGACTGTGCAGCAGCCTCTTGTGCCTGGAGGTCTGAGCTGGCTGCTTCCAGGTTGCTTAGTTTCCATAGTAACGATGCTAAAAGTCATATCACATCAGTTATGGAAAGCCATGTCCAAAGGACACTGCACAGATATGCAAAACCCTAGAGGTAGGGAACCCTTTTCTGATATTCCTCTCAGGTTTCTTGGTGTATATATATATATATATATATATATATATATATTTCTTAGTATATATAGGAAAACACCCTGGCATGAGCATCTGGTACTTAATGGGCTGCATACAGGCTGCCTGCTGCTTTGCATTTTATTGATTCTTGGCAGAGGCTGCATTGGTTCTGGGGCTGTAGGACTCGAAGTCTAATTACCAGGATAAGAAAGAGAGGTCTAAGAGATCATCTGGGTGAGGACTGCACATAAGGATAGGCAAATGGGTGTTATGTGTTTATACTCTGTAAGCTTTCTTGCCTGTTAGGCACCATATTCTGAACCATATAACAAACAGCAAATTAAGAGCACTTAGGAACAGTCATCAGAACCAGGCACAGTGGGGTGCTGGTGCTCATCAGCTCTCCAACCTGCCAACAATGAAAATCTGACCAGCAATATGCTCATGACTGAGCCTCCTCTGACTTTGAAATCCATATATTGTGTGGCCACAATCATCGTAGTTCTTTTTCTGATCATTAGTTCTGTTTTGCAAGAAGTTCCAGAGTCAGAGAAGTTTGTGGCTTGGCTTTGCAACGTGTTCCTTCCCTGTTACCAAAATAAGACCAGCAGTAAATCTAGTGCTACACAGGAAAGGCTCTGCTATCAAAAGCTTTTTAGCACAATAATACTTTAACAGAACACAAAACAACTTCCCAGGATTTGTGAAGGTAATAAACTCACCCAGGCTTCCTACACTGATTTCCTTCTGAATTCCCAGCACAAGCAAAGAGAACAATTCACAGCTCTTTTATCTGTAAACACTTTTCAAGGCCATTGGGATAGAATGAGGTGTGGGTGTTCAGGCTCATTTGTTTAGTGTTTCCCAGCTGGTCCCATCCTCCTTTCTGTCCTTGAGCTTCTCTGCTATGAGATAAAGTGTGATTCCCTTCCAGGATCTCCCACCAGAGTCCTCTTGCAAGGCACCAAGGGTTGGTTTTGTCTTGCAATGCACCTGTGAGCCATTTTCCAGAACTTTCTCAAGCACTTGCAGATGTAATGAGAAAAGCCTGGGAGTGCAAAGAGATGTAGGAAAACACTTGTAGCCCAACCAAATATTGTGGTTAATAGTTGCCAGATAAATGTTTTCTCCCATGTAAATTGTTCCCAAACTGAATAGCACTAAAATCTCTTACCAGGTCTCCACTTCCACTGGTGTCAAGACATGTATTTATACTTACATCACACCTCTGCCTCCAAAATGCAGAAGTCTTTGATGCAAAGGGCATTTAAAGATAAGCCCCAGGCCTGCAGGTGGAGCAGTAGAGACATTGCTTATCAGCATCAGACACTTCTGACCTTCAAATTCCTCTCCAACTACAGCTGCAAAGTCGAGCCTCTCAAAACTGGAGGGCAGCTGCGGGTAGTTGGGAAGTATGATACAATTAATTCTAAAGGAAAAAGAACGAAAGAGGAGAAAGACTAGCTGCAAAATTTTAGAATTCTTTCCTGAAGTCGATCCTTTATCTGAAAGCCTTGAAAGTAACACTTTATTTCTCCAAAGTTTAAAACTATTGCTTAAGCAGTCATAAGAAGGCAACACAAAGGTTTTGTTGCTGCTTGTGATTCCAAAAGATGTGTAGCTGTTCAAAAGCTTTGTACAAGCCCAGGATTTATGACACTTGTAAAGCTGATTTAACTAGACTGGCAAAAGGTCGAGGTCTTGCTTTCAGAACTGAAATTTGAGTGTTATCCTGCACTAAGACATTCCTGCAAGAAAGCAGGCTCTGCAGTGCAGGCTAAGTCTGTTGCTTTTGCTTCTATGAACAGATGTTTCGTGACTCCGTGTTCTGTTAAAGGATTTCATACACTTCTATTTTCCAGGTCAGATGTTCCCCAGGGAAAAGAAATTAAAGGGGCAGGGGACTTACAGCAGAGGCTGACAAAATCGTGGTTGATGTGAAAAATAAAAGCAAAGAATAACTTTCTTTTTAAACATAAAAAAATCAGAAGGCACTAAAAAAATATTAAAATAGTGGAAAATACTTCTTAGCACAGTATGACATGGCTGTCACAGGACACTGGCAGTGTAGGAAGTTCATGTTAGTTCAAGGAGTAATTGGACAAAAAAGAAATAAAAATCCATTACACACTGCTTAATACAAATTGCCCCTTCTGTCTAAGTTGTAAATGGTTGCAGACCAGGAACTTATTTTGATTTTGTATTTTCCCTCTTCTTTTATGCTTCCTTAAGTATCCACTATTGTTCAGTGTTCAGCTATCTGCAAAGAAGGGATGGAGATAGGGGTCAAAAGAGCAATTCTTTAAAATGATAGAACCACAGAACTTGAACGTGAGCATCCTCATCAGTGACTGCTGCTCCCTAACAGAGCCCAGTGAGCTGCTGGAAACCACCTGCTGGTGTTCTGACCATTGCTATCAGTGGTGCTATCCCCTTTTAGAATGACAAGACCTAGCAACATTAAATGCACTATACTTACCTCATTCCACCCAAAAAGGGGAAAAGCTGAATCATGACCATCCATAGTGGTTGTCAAGGACTGGGAATTCTTTAGTTTCTCTTCTACTTTTAATTTCCCAATTGACTGAATTTCCGAGTTTCCTGAAACCTGTTTCTATGGCTCCCAGTAATATACATTTTTTATTTGTGATTTGGTTCTTCCGGAAGACAGGAAAACATCCACATTTCCCCATCCTCCACCTTTTCCTTGCTTCTGTTTTAACTGAGATCTGGACTTGAGAGCAAAAGTACATAGGGATGGGATGTTTTCATGGTAATGTATATAGGACTTTTTGGCTGCCTCTTAAAAAAGGGGGAAGAGTTATTCTAGGTGCAATATGAATCTTTAAGATTTTACTAACCTTTACTAGTCTTATGTCTTTTCTAAGACTAGGCCTTGGCTGCTTTGCAGAATAGCTCTGCATTACCTGGGAACGTGTTCCACACTGCAGCACAAGCTCAATTTCATGTGTCTGGGTTGCAGAGGTACCCCAAGACCAAGCAAGAATGGGCCCTTGTGGTGCAAAATCTTCATTGGAACACTAAATTACAAAACAACTCATAGCCTATTGTTTCAGGTCCTTGGCTCATGTAGTTACCTCCAAGAGAAGAATTAAATATTCAAACCGACTATGGGAGCCAGAACTGGAGAAGAGATGTGTGGACTTTCCACACTCAGTTCAAGGTGCAAAAACCATGGTGTGTTTTATCACACTGGTGATTTCACCTCAGTTCCTACCAATGCAGTTGCTCTCCCTGCTCTCTGCAGTCATTCACAGCTGGTTTGTGATGTGCCCAGGGAGCCTCCCTGACATGAGGAGGGCACCATGCACAGGGTACATTCCCCAGCCTCTCCCCTTGGTGTGGGCAAGGTTGGAGCTGGCAGACAAGCAGACCAAAGGCTATTTTTTTCGAGCTGCCACAGAAAGGTTATCAGCTCCTCTCCCAGTCCTGCAGATCTGTAATGTACCCACCAGAGCCCCCGTGGGTTTTCAGGGATCCACTCCAAAGCATGGCTCTGGAAGAGCTTAAGATTGCAGGATGTAGCTAAAGACAAAACTTGGCTCAGGATCTGGTTTTGGTCCTCTTGCCTTTCAAGAATATAGTATGTTAAATTACATCAAACATTTCCTTCTGAATAAAGAAACCACTACATATTTTCCTTTTTTTTTTTTTTTTTCTGTTTGTACCATTTAATTACAACAGAAGAGGGCTTGGCAACTTCGGCTGAAGACTGGCCCCCAAGCAAACAAACAAGCAAGCAAGTAAAGAAAAGAGTTCTTCAGAAGGCTATCTTTATATAAAGGACTATATTTTGGCCTAATTTATGTACAAAGTATCAAAATAAGAGAGCAGACAATAATGAAGATTCTGAGGGTAGCAACACCACACGCAGAAATTTCAATTCACAGCCGAAATACAGCAGAGAGAAACTTCAAAGGATCTGATGAAGCCCACTGCACAAACCCCTGGTCTTTAAAATACCCCCAGATCAATAGATGTGTGAGAAGAATATCACTGTTGTCTCAGAATGCAGGGATATTTTCAGGCCCACCATTTTTTTCCCCAAAAGAACAGATGTAGATATAGATACTTTTTAAAAGTAATTTTCAATACATTTCTTAAAACGCATTTTTAAAAATCCATGTTTTCCAGTGTCTAGTACTTTCTTTCAAGATCAACTTCCAGGTATTTATTTAAATTAATTTTAATTTAAACCTCTGCTTTACAATAAGAATTTAAAGAAAATTCTCCTTCACAGTTGAGAAAGTATGAAAATGGGAAGTCACAGACACTAGAGTTAAAAATTTAAAGGTTACAGTCAGATAAAGACCCAATATCTCCTTTCATCCCTCAAAATCTATGTGTTAATTTTGGTAGCAATGGCTTTGGAGGTTCAGCCACAGTTTATATGAACTGAAAAAGAAGGTATTTACCAGCTCTGCTCAAAAATTACTTTACACTTTTTCAAGATAGGAACCTATTAAAAATGATCAAAATAACAAGCATGTTTCAGAAAATAATGAAGAAAAAATTACAATTTAAATGTGTGTTACAAAGTCTATGGTGCAACTCTTCCAGTATGATGTGTTCCTAAACACTGAATGATTTTCAAAAGCAATAAAAACTCAATAGCTTTGCTGTTATAGAGGACAATATTCTAAACTTCTTCAACAGGCCTTATTTGGAAAGTCTTTTTAGCAGTTTCAGCTCAATCCTGAACACGACTGACTCAGTGGATCTCAGCCTTTTTTGGAAAAATAAAGCAAATCACCACTGTCTCCAGTTGCCATCACTTCCCCAAAATTCTTACTGGGAAAAAGTCTTTAAATTACAGCACTGTGTTGCAGTAAAGTTGCTTTTCTTTAATTGTTCAGATCAAATTGTTTGCATTGCATGGGTAAGGCTTTTTGTTTTGTAAAGTAGGTAAAAGAAACCAAAAGGATGATTATGCCTGGTAATCTAAGCAGTAACAGAGGAGGAAAGAAGGAAGGAAATTATCTTACATTCCAAAATGCTGAGACAGAATTGGTACGATCAGACACAAGATACACCAAAAAGTAACACAAGCTCCTTTAAAACTGGAAACAATGAGTGCTTTAAAATGCTGGGCTTTGTGTGAAAAAAAGAAAACGAGGAGAGAACAAGAACTGAAGTTCTTTTGCTTTCAAATACTTCCAGTAAAGGTGACTCCCTAATTTTGCCTGCCAGAGATAAGAAAGTATTTAGTGAGCTAATTAACCCACCCTTCCCAGGAAAGCTATCACCAAGTAAAATTTCCACCACCGACTCCCAAGCTTTTCCCCAGCCCCAGGAGCAGGGGGATGGAGAGCCCAGGGACCCCAGCCCAGCTCGGCCAGGCCAGGCTGGAGCAGGCAGGGAGCTGGGCAGGAGGGGAAGGGAGACAGGAGGGGCAAAAATAGCAAGTTCAAATGCATAAATAAATTAAATGGGCAGATATTAGGGAGGAGAAGGGCACACATGGGGATGATGTTGCTCCAGTTCCTTGTTTACTCTTTCATACAAAGTAACTGCTTTTATTATGGCATTTGACATGACTGGGAGAATAATCAGCCTTCTGTTCCAGAATTATCCCTCTCACCCACAGACACCACCCCTGATCCATTTCCACAGTACTTACAGCTCCAGCACTGGGCAGCAGGAGCTGGCTCTGTGCTCACTGAGGCCCTGGGAAAATCCCCCCATCCCAGGGGCCGGAGGTGGCTGGGTCACAGAGGGGCTTTGGCCAAGTCCCCCAGGACAACCTGAAATTGAGCAGCTGAGCTCCTGTCTTGCCTCTTCCCTCCCTTCCTGCTGCTCTCAGTCCTCAACAAACCCCTTCTCCCTTGGATCTTTCCTCTGGTGAAAATGAAGGTTAATAGTCTGTCCCTTCTGGGTTTGTTTTTAATTTGCAGAGATGGAATTGCACTTTAGCTGCAGCAGTGGGGCCCTACATGGTTTTTATTTTTTTCCTCCTTGCGTAGCCCAGAAAAGTGCTCGTTCCTATCATTAACCACCCTAAAGGGCACACCAGAGGAGGTTTGAATAGTCTTTATTACTTGGAAGGAATGATGTGAGATTTTGTTCAAATCAAAGTGCTAGTAAATACTTCAGATTATCCATTCCAGCTGCCTTTTCTTTGTTTACAGGGTTTTTTAATAACAGGTAGAAGGCTTATAATGGTGGTTGTCACCTGAGGAATAGGCAGGCTCTTGTCTCTGTATTCTTAGCCCCTAATAAACACATTCAGTCATAGCAGGATCGTGTTTCCACCCTGGATGCTGAGGTCCATTTATCCCATCAAAGCTGAGCCAGCAGAGCACACCTGAGAGATTTGAAAAGTCCTCTGCTGAAGTCTGAGAGAGGATGAAAGATCAGGGATATCTGAGTGAGCACAAACACCTCCCCAAATGAGGGCCTGGACACCTCAGGAGAGGCTTCTAAAGGAACCTAAGAATGCTGTTTCCTTCTATCTCTTCTCCCTTGTTTGAGTTGTTTCTCTCTTTCATCAACAGTATCTCTATTCCAAATATTTTTCTTCTTAACAACACCCTTTCCTTGGGCTTTTGTTTTCTAAAACCACAGTATTATTTTGAGAACAAAAGCCCTTAGCTTCTTCAGGCAGGATTAGTAGCAATGCAGCTTAAATTATCAAAGGTACTATTAGTACAGCTAATATCAATTTCTCTGTTCAGCTATACAAGATAACTTTTGTTACCCCTGTGTAAGTCCACACTGAACCTAATGCAGGTATGTAAATTAATACAGTTTGGGTCTGGTTTTTTTACACTTTCAGCCATAGCTATCCCACCACAGGGCTGCCAATCAACCCATATTTCATATGTCATGTATAGCATCACTTTGCTACTCTATGCTCAGGATTTTTTTTTTTAATTCCTTTTTCTCAGAAGCAGGTGAAGCCTGGTGCTCTGGCCCTCCTTTCACTATGCAGTGAGGCCCTTTCCACATCATTGTGCTCTAAAAGTAAATTTTTACAATACTCAAAGTAAAACTCTCAGCCTACAACCTCCTCACCAGCTCTAACTAAACCCTGGGGTAGAAATTTCCTGAGAAATTACGAGATAGTACAATACCAGACCTGGTGAGAACAAAGAAGTCTCAGTTAAGATTGAATGAGCAATGGAAAGGTGCTGGGTGTTTTTTATGATATCCAGCACCTGGGGGAATGTGGACAACTCTGATAGTTGTATCTCCAGCTGTACTTTTAGGACTAAGGTAAAGTCCTTTCTTTTCTGTGTCTACTGTAGATCTGGTCTATACTTGAGATATGTCAGTTCTCTTTGGAGCCCAAGCTCTTAAGAGCTCCAACTCTACAGCAAGCTGCAGGGTGCAGTAGAGACATAGTGCCTGCTGCCCAGCTTGGTTGCAGTGGGGTTTCACCCTGCAGATGATGTCTTAACACAGCTGAGGCTTCCTGCTCTTTTGCAGGCAGCTCTGTTAATTTCCAGCTCCATGTGCTATCAAGCCTGTTTCTATCTGCTTTTCCCTTACCATCTCTCTGTGCTCCATTTCAGAATATCGATGGAAAAGGATGACCGAGAGCAGCAGGTACCCTGCAGAAATCAGAGGAAAAAGTTAAAAAAGGAATAAGCTATACTCCATACATTTTGCATCCATAGCGTACTCAAGTTTTTTATAAGACTGGTTTTGATATGGGATGCAGTTTAAAGGCTGACTTGCTAGGGCATGGGGCTTCCAAGCAACAAGAGATGTAGTTGAATTTGAGCTGTATCTCCCAACCCCTTCTAGTTTTATAAAGCTGGAGAGGTCCTCTCAGAACTCTGTGTTTGCAGAGGCTTTTGGCTTGGCACAGTGATTTCACTATATTTGTCCATGTAAGTTTTATCTTAATGTTTGTGTGTGCTTAATTTTAACGGCTTTGACTTTGTGACTTTGTGGTGCCTGAAGTGCTGCAGCAGACGAGTGCAACAATATTTTTATTAGAAAGCCTCTCCAATTCGTATTTTAATTCAGACTTCTCCAGCTGCTGATCAGTGACTGAAATTGAAGTCTAGTGCATTTTCTTTTATATGACTGAAAGCAAGAGGACAAAACTTTCTGTGTGGGTCCAAATGGTACCTTTGAGAGCCCACATAGAACCTCTAGAAACATAGCTCCTGTCTAAGGTGATGATCTGCCCACCAGTGTGCCTGCTTCACAAAGGATACCAGCACCCAAGCTTTACCATCTGCCTCTCAGGTTGCAGGTTAGGATACAATGAGCTTTGCTGTATCATCACTATAAAGTTTCCCAGCCTTAATCCTGAAGCCTGTAAAGTGGACACTGGAGCAGGGACTGTGCAGGGATTTGCACCATTCCCTTACTGACCTGGTATAAATGGTGAATAAATGCTAAGCAGCTTGAAGCTCTAGTACTGGGTTTATGCATGCTTTGTTTGCTAGAAATACTCTTCTTAAGCAGGATCCCAGGCTGGCCTGATACCACTCTGGCCCTGGTTGCCAGAGTTTGAGCTGAGAGAAAGGAAACCCAGTGCTGGATTACTTCAACTGCTGTAATTAATTTTGAAGAGATTCAGGTTAAATTGTCTCCAGTTCTACATCACAGGTCCAGCTTCCAGGAGGTATCCTTAGCCTCAAGTTTTATTCAGGCCTCCCTTTGGCTTCTACACTTCAAAAAACGTTTACTGAGCTCATTTACTGTTAATTGATCAAGGCTAGCAAGTCCCTTTTTGTGTAAGCAAGGGATTAGGCAGTTATCTCATTAGCATAGCTGCTTCTGTTTTTCCAAACAAAACATGGTACTCCAATCAAAGTACTTTTTTTTGGCTAACATAACCTCAAAAATTACAAAGTACCCTAGCTTCACTACCCAATATACTGGATGTATTATTTGTCCACATCCCTACCAGTACCATAACAGGAACAAACATGGCAATGATAGAACCAAACTTCTGTCAAGTCTTGCTGCCTTTAGCAAAATGTCTGCAAATTCTTCCCATCCATTACAGTAGAAGGGAAGAATAGTGAACCAGGTGAACATATTAAGATTCATCTCTTTGTGCTTGACAATCTGGGTAGCATAATGCATTCTTTGCATTCTTTTTTTTTTTTTTTTTTAGTTGCTAGCTAATATTCTCACACAATCAGGTAGCTTGGTAAATTTTTTTGTGAGTGATAGTAAAACATCCTTTTATCCTTTGAATTTTTTCTTTTTTTTTTTTTCCTAGTGGCAAATGTTTGCTTAATAGCAACTCTTTACAAGAAGACACTCAAATTTAACACAGGTTAGCATGTCACAAATACAGAAGTGCAGAGATTCCCCCCTAAAATTTCCACCTGAAAGGGAGCAAGTTAAAATCATTCATCTGAAGACAATAGCAAGTCTAGGACTCAAGCTAAGGGAGCAGCAGGAAATAAACAGAACATCATGGTCAGCATATTCCTCAGCATTGCTGTGCAACCTTACAGTGCTGTAGTAAACCTGGCCCTGGCATTTGTCAGTGTTCTTTTTGCTTTGTCCCATATTCTGTGGCAATATTTGCTAGTAATGCATTAACAGAATTCACATTCTCAAGGCATGGGAAGTCTTTTTTTTTCAGCTCCTGACATTATAGACCTATCTAGAATCAATAAAGCTGCCCACTTACCGTGATAATCAGAAACACAGCAGCTTCACAGCAAATGACTTTACATAACTTGCGAATCACTAGGTCACAGGCATTATTCTTGCTGTTAATTCATTGTGATTTATTGTTTGTTTCTACTCTATTTATCAACACATTATTGTTGATAAAGGTTCTTCTTGATCTTTGGCTCTCAGACCCCAGATGCATATTTTGTTGCTGGCAGTTTAAAAAAAAATGTTGAGATTGAATACCAGTTGAAATACTGTGCTCAAAGAAAATATTTCACTTGTACTGTGTCTGGAGGGTTTTCAGGGCAGTCCTCAGTTATCTTTCAATTTTTCAGTCCTTGTGGTAAGGCAAAGGGTAAAAAACTCCCTTGTCTGGAGTAATAGTGATTAGCTTATACTTCACTTCCAAGTCTGGCTACAAATGCTAGCACTGCACCTCTTCATTTTGAAGCTGAGGTATACTGAAAATGTGTCAAAATGTTTTCAAAAAATATACTGTTATTTGATGCTTGTGTTTTCCCTGCTTTTTATGTTTAAAGGGTTGTCAGATTCTGGGGTTTTGGAGAGTGGTTAAAGCCAGAGCTAACTGGCAAGCATTTCATAGAATCACAAAATCAAAGAATGGTTTGTGTTGGAAGGGACCTTAAAGTTCATCTAGTTCCAATCCCCCTCCATGGCCAGGGACACATCCTGCTAGACCAGGTTGCTCCAAGCCCCATCCAACCTGGCCTTGAACACTCCCAGGGAGGGGGCATCCACAGCTTCCCTGGGCAACCTCTTACAGTGTCTCAGTGCCAGCACTAAAGACTTTCTTCCTAGTGTCTAACCTAAATCTATCCTCAATCAGCTTAAAACCATTACCCCTTGTACCATCTACACATGTTTAAAAAAAAAATCCCTCTTCTGTTAATATTTCCCAAGTGAGAGTTAAGCCCTGCAGATGCAGGTGGGAGCCCTCCAGTCCTGGTGCAGGTGAGGAGAGGGAAGAGTGACCCCAGAGCAGGTTCCTACATAGCTTGCCCAGAGCTGGAAGTGGGCTCTGTGCACACACCTGGGGAGCAGGCAATGACTCTTTCCCTGTGGCTTTCCTCCCAGAATTCCTGTGACATACTCTCACAATTGCTATGGTTGTATATGGAATTAGACTTTGCATGAACAGGGAAGAGAGAAGGCTTCCCGCCAGCAAGGTGACAAGGATCAGCAATAAGGCCTTGAGTAATGCTCTTTTTTCTCCCCAAAGGCTATAGTACTTTTGTTGTATTGTTTCACAAGCAGTAAGGCAGGAAGTGCAGGTGACAGCAACAGTGCTAAGTAACCACTGATGAGGCTTCTCCTATTTGCCTCTAAGTAAACCTGAAGTATCTGGAGCTGTGCTGCATAAAGGTTCAGAACTGGAGGCAGCATTTTCACCAGGTTGGAATAAATAACCCTTGAAGATGTAGAAATACACTCTCCATCAATACCAAGGTTCAAACAGAACTCTATCCTGGGAGTGACTTCAATAGCGATGATCATTCATTATCCCAGATGGTGATGTAGTAATCAGACTGCTCACTAAGTTACTTGGCCAATTGTAACCTCTGAAGTTACAGGAAGAGAAGGAATATCTTCCCTCATGCCTTCAGAGCAGCAGGTTTATCAAACTGATGCTCTATTTCCCTTTCTAGTGAATGCAGTTTTCTTTGTGTTATACACAGACTCCTGGCCTATGGTTAGGAATGCGTGGCCATTAAACATACCCAGAAAGATGAGTAAAACTGTAGGCATTTGTTCTGACAGAGATGCTTTCTGTCTAAGTGAGATCTTTGTTTCAGCTCACAATCCAACAGAAGATTTGCTAGTGCTTCCCACCCTTAACATTTTTTGCTAAACCCCATTTGACATGGTAGCAATAGACCATCAGGAGAAGAGCACTGAGCTGTTTGCCCTGACCTTCTGTAATTCCTGTTCCCATTTCTGTAAGTGATTTCAAATGTTGCTGCTGGTTATGTTCTATTTATACTCAATCTGCTCCTTGCATCACTGTTGTCATTTATACTGGATAACTATGAAACTGAGAATCAAGATTTTTCTTTTTCGATGGAAGTTCATTTTAAGACTCCTTATCTAACACTTATTAATTGGAAAATCAGCATTATCTGTAACACATAGTTCCTTTTTCTGTCTTTACTCATTACATGGTATAAGCAAGCTGTAAGCTACTACTTAAGAAGCAATATTCCTACAATGCAGCCAATGGTATTTTGTGACTTTGATAATTTGTGACGGTGTATTTTGGGTTAAGCTTATATTTCTTTCAGGCAAAATGGTGACATAATGATTACCAACAGTGATGAAGTTGCATCCATAGCCTCAGATGTCCCTTTGGCTTTGCTTTCTGTCCCTTTTTGAAGTAAATGTTGTTACAGTCATGGTATCACCACTTTCTGGTAGGATGGGCAGAATTTCCTCTCCCCTTCTGCCCTCATTCCTAAGCCAGAAATCTGAAGCTGCTGGAAGAACTCTTCCTCCAGGCCTGCCTGCCAAGAGCTGGTCTTGTCACTACTTGTTGTCTGCAGGCTCAAAACAATTGCCCATTTGCCTGAGGGATAAGAGTCTAAACATGACACTTGCATTACCCAGAGACCTCCCACTGGCAGGCAAGTCTGTCACTAAATATAGCATTTTATTTCCTCTGCCACAGTTATTCTATTTTTTTTTTTTTTACATAAATGTGCCATTAAAGAGGGTGTTAAAAAATGGACACAATTTACATTATAAAATGAAAGATTTATTGCTTTCTGGAGCAGTGTACACTATCACTGTCCTTGTGGACACAATCTGAAGGGTCAGTGAGTCTCCTCAGAGGACTTTTTAGGAATCAAGACCTCCATCAGCTATGTGCAAACATATCTGCTTCCTCAGAGCTCATTTATATGAAAGACGAACACCCTCCTTGAAGGTGTGTGTATTCCCCCCTCCTTCTTCAACCCCCATTTCATTTGTTGCCCTTCCAGGTGGCTTGGAGTCTGTTGAGACACTGCTGACTAAAAGCTCACCCCATTTCTAGCAGACATCAGTTTGCTACTAAGTTCTCTTTCCCTTTGGATTTACACTGTCTAGGTGAGCAGAGCACAAAGTTTAAAATCACCACACTAAGGTTTGAGGATAAGAGTTTGACCCAGCTGACCTGAGAGGAGTCTGGCTTTTAGTACTGTAACTCCATGAATAGAGATGACAGGAAAGAAAAGTCTGGAAAAAGCTGCCTTGAAGACATCAATGAGAAAATTAACAGTCTTGAGAAGGACTACCCAGGTAAAATTTCCCAGGTTAAACCTGATTTACCCCACTGAAAGCTATTATATTATGTGGGCATTTTTTTTTTTTTTTAAAGGTGAGGTTTTCTAAAGATAAACTCCTCATGGCCAAATGACAAGACTTAATGTTATACTGCAACTGAACAGGCAGTGATATTCTTTTAGAACAGTCATTCTATTATGACTGAATTACATCAGTAAAAGTTTGCTAAATCTGAAACTAACATGTATTTTGCTGGGGCTTGTCAAGAGAGCTGTTACTCAAGACATGATTTCCACAGTGACTCCTGAAACAACCTGAGCTATGTGTCTATCTAGCATGTATGGCTTTGGCCTGCATTTTTAAACAAAGCTCTGATTTTCTTCATGGTTTGTGAGTGTCAAGATCTTGATAGTTCTGCAAAGCAATAACTTGGCACACCAAATGAAACTGAATTGAAATGAAATGAACTTAAATGAAAGTGCAACTGAGGAATCCTCTTGCTGATGAATAGTGTTGTGAGGAACCCTAAGTCATGTCTCTAGTGCTGAGGTGGGTCCCAATTGAGCCCACCCCTTTGAGTGCTGCGTAAAGAAGCACAGAACTTATACACAAGCAGCAGATCCTGGGCACATCCTCTTTGGCATGACACCTTTCTCATAAATCTTTGCAAGCTGCCCTGCAAGACTCTTCTAATATCTTCTCCACCACTCTGACTTACTCAGACCATGCAGATGGAGGGATGCAAGGGTGCACTAAGTCCTTACAGCAATACAGGGGAAGAAGGAGGTCACCCGTAATGACAAGGAGCTGGAGTGGCACCCTGCCAGTCCAGTGACCTCAAAACCTGAATCTATTTGTGCTGACCTGTATGTAAGCTGCAGAGGGCACCCACTCCTGAAGTTCAGCCTACATAAGAGTCTGTATAGATCAGAAAGCTCTAGATTTCCTGTTTGGGACAGGATCTTATCTCAAGCATTCACAGGTATGTGGTACAGGTACGTACAGGAACAGGAATGTTTGCAGTACAGCTTTGGAATGGCATAGCTCTCCCTCACCACCTCCAGTTGTGGATAAGTGCTCCCAGGTTGCTGAGAAATCTTTTTTTTAATGATTTTCTAAGAATGTAAGGCTTTAGCTAAAGAGAACACAGTATGAGCTTCTTACAGAGATCTCAACACAAGAGTGAGCAAATAATCAGCAAGGAGTGGGTGCCCTGTGGCAGTAGTGCTGGCTGGGCTGGCAGTGGCAGGCAGCTGGCAGGCAGAGTGCCACCTTGGCAGGCATGAGGACAACCGAGAAGGCATAAAAACATTCTGTGAGGGTTGTCCCAACCAGTTCATTTCTGCCTTGACCACTTTCTTGGCAGACTGCTCCAGCCACAGCTTCTATGCCTGGAAGCCCACCTGAAAGGATGCAGTGCCAGCCTTGCTACCTGCTTTCAAAATCTGCCTGTGCAGGAATGAAGGCTCCAAGGACTGAGGCTTTCCAATGACTGAGAGGCAGCCAAGGATGGCCCCTGGTGGGAGGCAGGAACTGCTGAATGGACAGGGGATGGCTGGTCATGGACCCCCAAGTATCCTACTTTGTTTATCCTTGAGATATGACTTTGGCATCCCGTCTGCCCTGGGCTATGCTTCTGATGTGTGCTCACAGCCCCAGCTGGGGAGTACCCAGCCTGGGAGCCAAGCAGCTCCCCATGGGTGGCATGGGACTCCTCCAACATCACAGCTTGGGGCTGGTGGGGATGGAGGACAGGGCCAGAGTTTAAACCCATGGGTTGGAGCCGCAGGACTACCTTGGGTCTACATACTACAACAAAGGATTGGAAGGCAAGAGAAAATCCCTGCTTCTGGTGCCTCCTTTGCTTGTGCACAGTGTGCTTGGGAATTCCGGTTCACAGCTGTCCTGGTGCCTGTACAAAAATAAGGAGCACACCAGGAATGCCTCCTGTGCTGGGCAGGGAATGGGAAGAGTGGGAAAAACAGCAGAGCAGGCACAAGCCTCAGTGTATATGGTAGATGCAGAGGAACAAAATGGCATTAAGCCTATGTAAGCACGAAGAGCTTGTCATGTAGGGGAACTAACTGGCTGGTGTCAACACCAAGTGTTAACACAGCCCAAATCTGTCTAACTGCCATCTGTCAGGAAATCAACATTTTGGAGCTGTTATAAATGTTGGAGTAAGGAAATGCATCTAGTGTTTGATAGCCATGGAGGATGCATGAGCTACAGACATTGCAGATGAGCCACAGCATGTTGTTCAGCAAACAATTTTTTGCTTACCAGTGCACAGGAATGAGATAAACTTAAGGGGTGACCACATTTTACAGCTTTTCCATTATGACTTTGGTGTGAGGTTTCCATGCCCAGCTCAGGACACTCACTAACATAGTGTTAGTGCATCCTGCTGCTAGAGAAGTAATGAGGTTATGTCTGGGGGAGAGCTCAGCCTCTCTTCAGGTTTACTGCTGCACCTAAAAATGGTGACTTTCAAGTGATCTTAAAGGTCAAGAAAACTTAACCTGTCAGAAAGCTTAGTCTCAAAGGCACTGGAGCAGGAGGGTTGTGGGGGCTGTCTCCAGCCCTCTGCTATCATCACAACCACATCGTGTAAGTCCCTGCACAAATTCAGCAAGCCTACTCCTAAATTAGATGGATTTTTGTTCCAACCCTTCTGCTGTAAAAGGCTGTTGTAAAGTACGTTAAATGTCATGCACCCTAACAAACCCATCCAAACAAACTCATCTTCCAACAGGAAATCATGTGTATCTCCCACGGTTTTGCTGAAAGTAACATTTAGAAGGACTACACCTCCAGTATCCTGTCTGACCAGCAAAACGTCCCATTTGTGAGGAGCTACCGGGAGGATCATTGTCACAGACAGTTTCCCTCTTGGCTTCACTTCAGGACTTCAAACAGAGATCTACAGTTAGCTCAGTGACACTGTAGGAACACACACTTGGCTTGCAAGGTAGCAGACTCCAGGAGAAGCAGTGGGCAGGGTGCTCAGTAGCTGACCCCATAACTGCAGTACAGCTGCCTCTGAGCTTGCTGCTCGGCTGCTTCCTCCTCACTGAAGATAAATGTGGAGCTGCATATGCATTCAGAAGCCACCAATTCAAGAGCTAAGATGCTGCTCTAGAGGTGGGTTGGTCACTTGCCAAACGTGTCTGCTCTGTGTCCCTGCTCCACCCGGATCCCTGTGGATGAGGGGTCAGGTACAGCAACACAGCTGACGCAGCAGGACCCAGCTTTGCAGTACAGTCCTCCTATAGGACTATTTTGTTTCAGTCAGACAATATTCAATGGCACTGTGGGCTTATTTCTGGCTAGAGGAGAAAATTATTGTATGAGTAAAGGGCACTCCTGAGTCCTGTTTGTTTACAAGGAAATGCATGCATGCCTATATCCTCCAAACAACCTGGAAATGAACAGCGCATAGTTGCGTTTCTCAGTCTTTCCAAAACTGTTTTTCCTCTTAGCTCTGTTTGTCCAAATTTTCTGGCTCCAGGAGATCTGTCCCACAGCAACTCTCTCCATTACTTTTTCTCATTTTTCCTGGCTTCCAGCCTCTAATATGCTTTCAACAGCCAACCTGCTTTCCTCAGCATTTGCAACTCATTCCATCAGGATGGGTTTTAGTTCCTGATATTTTTTCATGCCATGTATTATGTAAGTTCCTACTCTTTAGCTATCATGGCTTTTAGAGGCTATTTTTCTCTTTCCATTTCACTTGGAGAAACCCTGCACAAATTACCGATCTGTTCTTAATGGGGTCTCTGCCTTTTGTCTCTAGAAAGCTATTTGATTTCAGATTGAAATAGCCTTGTTAGAGTAGCAACATACACTTTTCATCCCTTGTGAGAATGGTAACTGAAAGCCAGGTCCAACAGGACTCAGGAGAAAGTTTACAGTGGAAAATTCTTGTGAAATAAGCAGAATTGCTGGACACTATTTATTCTGTACTTCCTCCTCCATTGTTAACATGCAGTGAGTTTGAAGAGGTTTCAGTTTGGAAACTCCAGGTGCCTTAAATTATATTCATCGCAACCTGTTCCACCTCCATAGCTCCAGCTAAGCCAGGAAATTTCTAATTTCAGGAGCTGCTTCCATTTTCTTTCCTACTTTATCCTGTCAAAAAATCCCTAAAATTCTGCTTCCAAGCATGCCATGGTGTAGCCCTAGCTTGACAGTGGAAAGAGAACAACTCAACACCTACCTAATGCTGAAGTGCCTGAGTTTGAGAGAACAGGTTCTTCACACCCATACCCACAGCAAGGGCCACCATCTGCTCCCAGCACACCTCACACACCCACAGGATGGGCTCTCTACAAAGGCATCCCACATCTCTCTTGCCTAATGCATTTATCTGTACAGAAAATGATGGCTGGGCCAGGGAGAGCGAGCCAAGCTGGGCCACTGGAGCACTTTGAGACCCAAATTTTCTATGTAAATCTGACTCTGAGCTAAACAGAATAATTTGGTTATGTAGCTTATTGATACTGCTGATGATATACAGGTGTATAGGCCTGACTGTACTGATTCAAGGTAGTTGGGATTTGCCAGAAATATGCTTTTCCATCTACTCCTGTGTTAACAGATTACTGGGACAGCTCATAGTGACAGGCATGATGCAACCAAGGGGAAGTGAAGCAGACACATATTAAACTTTATTAAGATGTGTTTCTTACCAATCAATAAAGTGTTGATTCTCACTGTCTTTTCCAAAGCCAGGAAACTAAGTTATTCACTACCTGTCAGCTATCTGCTAATATTTGAGTTTCCCTTTACACAGATTTTTTTTTAATCTTTATTTTTTGTGCAGCAATTTGGTGATTCCTGAAAAGGCAGCTGGATGCTGGTGAAGGTGAGAGCTAGCTGAAGGCCAGTGGCAAAGGGAAAGCAGAAAAAAATTTCAGCTGAAGTAGCCTGCAGTGACCTGAGAAAAGGGCTCTGTCTACATGAGGAGTAACGCAGCGTAACGGGAGCGGATCAGCAGAGAGAAAGAGTTCATGCTGAAAACCTGACATCTACATTACATGCCTTTTAGAAGGGTTACTTAAGATGAGTTCTTGTCTGGTCCAATGGACTAAACATGCATTTGTGGCTCAAGCACATCAGACGTGCTCCTGGAGCACATCTCCTGGTTTGATTTAATCTGAAAGGAGCCTCACTTACAGACCCCAAGCACACTGCACCAGATGCAGTAAGTGGGGGTAACTGGACAACTTGTTTCAAAAGCACATTCCTCAGCTAAAACACTCATGTAGATAAGGTGAAAGACTGCTTGATATAGATGAAATTTAAACTAAATGAAGGAAGGTTTGCCCTGCATGATGCCTAGGAACAATGAAGCTGCAGATTCACAATAAATTGCAGCTGCCAAAAAATCCCCAATGAATATGCAGTTTCTTCTTCTTTCTTTATCCCTCTTCTTCTTGCTTGGTACACCACAAAAGAAGCTTGTGTGCTTAGCTTTGCATTCTGGATCTCACTGAAGAAGCTATTCATCTAGATGTCAGATATTGCAATGCAAACATACAGCATCTAATAATAAGCATTTTGGGGTTAAATTAAATATTACTCACCTCATATTTTAAACAGAGGAGAGTCACATTTTTGCTTCCAGTTACTCTGAATGCATACTGGAGCAAGATTTATTCTATAAATATTTAAACAAATCATATTCATTAAATTAGCTTCCCTCCCATACTTTCAATTTACTTCCATTGATATAAAAAGTTCCATTATGAATTCAGCTCAGTTTTTCCCTAGAGGCTGTAGCCACAATAATACTGTTTGATGTAAATAGGTTGTGGTGACTAAATTTTTTACTCTGGTAAGCATATTTCTTGGAACATGCTGCTCACTGCTGTGGTCCAAAAAACTGTGAAGGGATGACTCATACCTGACAACTGCTACTGATCTCATTTCCCTTACTCAAACTCCACAGTTTATGTACAGCTCTATTTTGAATAGTAGGATGTAGGAACGTGTCTCCAGTCTTTATTCAGCCTCTGGAGCAAAGAGGGAACCACTCCTTTAGTGGGCATGTGCTCATCTCACTAATGTTGAGTCCATTTACAGAACATAACCATAGAATGGTTTGGGTTGGAAGGGACCTTAAAGGTCATCTTGTTCCAACTGCCCTGCCAAGGCAAGGACGCTTCTCACTAGATCACCTTGCTCAAAGCCCCATCCAACCTGGCCTTGAACACTTTCAAGGGAGGGGGCATCCACAGCTGTCCTAGATAACCTGTTCCAGTGTCTCACCACCCTCATAGTGAAGAATTTTTTCATAATATCTCATCTAAATCTGCCCTCTTTCAGCTTAAAACCACTACCCCTCCTCCTATCACTACCTCCAAGAGCTCTATGTCCTTCCTGTGTTGGAGGCTCCAGACCTGGACACAGTACTCCAGGTGGGGTCTCACAAGAGAGGAGTAGAGGGGGAGAATCACCTCCCTCAATCTGCTGGTCATGCTTCTTTTGATGCAGCCCAGGATATGGTTGGCTTTTTGTGCTGCAAGTGCACACTGCTCAGTCCCCCATTATAAAGAGACTTTGGGGATATTTGGTGCAAAGTCACCCACCCTACATGCTGCCAGAAGCCACACACCCCACCAATCCTTGTTTTTACATTCCCTGAGCAGCACCACTTACAAGCTGTGACCCTACCTTAGCACCTGGTGTCACTCCTGCAATTTTTTACCCTTTGTCTGGAGTGGAAAGGGTAGAGACACAGGTCAGGGCATGGAGCTGACCCAACACCTGGAGCTGACAGCACTACCCTACTCTGCCGATTAGGGGAGAAAAAAGGGAACAGGGAACTCCTTTAGTCAAACTGCTCATTGCACTGGCTTTACTACCTGAAACCACCTCAGGAGGATCCCAGCTCCCTCTCAGCCCAGCCAGCAGAGCAGGTGCTAATTAGAAAGTGCAATTTAGCCAGGAGCTGCATGTGCTACACACTCTGCATGGAGCTGCACTTAAAGGTCCTTGGCAGCCCTAAAAGATTTAACTTCAATTTATCCGACAAGAACTGCACGTGGTATTTTTAGAACTCCTTCCTAAGCATTTTTGAGATAGGTGGCCAGGTGGTCTTGCACTAACCTAGATTTAAAGAGTTATTTACAGATATGCACTACCCACTCTGAGCTGCTTACCTCTGTGCATGAACATCTGCATGTACATGACATGTTTCCTTCCTGGGATGTAACATGATTGCTGTTGTGGTCCTCCCCTGCTAAAAGCAGCCACAAAGATTTTTATGCTGCAATAATCCTTCACTGGTCATGTTTATTTTAGTGGTTCCCCCATTGTCTTCCCATGTAGCTTTTGCACTGGGTTTTCACCTGGAGCCATTCAGAAGGCTTCAAATAAGGAGGTGGTGCAGAGAGTTGCATGGTCCCCACTACAGAAACTGGTGATTTTGAGAGAAGGGCTGGAGAGACTGGCCAATCAAGACTATAACTGGGCTCCTATGTGGTGCCTTAATAACCCAAGGCTATGAAGGTGACTTCAAAATCTGAAGGGAAAACTATTTCTGGTTGAACATGTGTTATGCACTGGATTGGACTTATGGACATGAGTCACACACACTAATCCTCACTTCAAGACATTTAGCACCAAGCATTTATTTTTCAATCTTCACTGTCATCCTAAGCAGTTATTTTCTATCAGGATTTCAGTGAAATCTTTTGCAAAAGTTGTCTTTTGACATCTGAGGTAAGAGAAAGTAAACAAATTCTCTTAGAATAAGACAAGGTCAGCTGGTGCTCCTTATCCCATGTTGTTCACCATGCTAGCAAAGTCAGCCATTAGAGGAAAGAAATAAGAATTCATGCATTTTCCAGACAAGTTGCCTGGAATATAGTTATTATTGCCAATATTATTAAATCCACAAGAGGACTAACTAGGCTTTGGTGGAAAGAAAAAGCTTTTGAAGTCCAAAGTTTTTTACAGGAAAAAAGTAATCAACATAATAGTTTCAAAAAGCTATTCCACACAAGCAAATGCCATAAATAGCCTCATGAGGAAGTCACAGACCTTATTAATGTAATGACATTTCTCATTTCATAGAACCATAGCAGAGTTAGGGTTGGAAGGGACCTTTAAAGGTCACCTAGTCCAAGCCTCCTGCAGTAAGCATGGACACCATCAACTAGGTCAGGTTGCTCAGAGCCCCATCCAACCTGACCTTAAATCACAGGGATGAGGCATCTACCACCCCTCTGGGCAACCTGTTCCAGTGCTTCACTACTCTCATCATAAAAAAATTGTTCCTTATACCTAGTTTGAATCTACCTTCCTTTAGTTTAAAACTATTGCCCTTTTTTCAAAAGCCAAGTGCACACCCATTTGGAGGGCACCCTAGGTTGGGAACTCTAGTTAAAGCTGTAAATGAAAGATGCCAGGAACTGGCAGAGGTTAGCTGTGCAGGAGGATGACTTACCACCAGGCTGTGATGTCTCTTACCCAGATCAGGGTAGCCAAAAAGAAATGCCACTGGGAATTTGCAGCAGTTCCTGCTGTGCTCCCAGGAACCAGTTGGGATAGCACAAACTGGCCTGGCCCAAACCACACCTGCACCGTGCTCCCAGTGTAAGGGTGCAGGCAGTCATGCTCCAGTGCCCAGAAAATGCTCTTATTCTCTTGATGATGTAGCTACTGTGTCCAACAAATTTCCCATTCACCTGATCTTTTGCAACACCATTCTGAGCCCAGCATCTGGCAGACAGGTCATGAAGTGTCTTTCAGAAAGGTGTTGATGTTGCATATCAGAGGGATCACTGCTTGTGTAGGCAGCCCGTGGCTGGTTTGCCCTCCTAAGTGTGGCCACAGGCATCCTATAGCAAGTAATGTGGACATGTAGAGCACACAGCAGTGAGCAAACTCTCTACCAGCTTGCCCCGTCTGCATGGACCAGGAAATAAAAGATAGTGATGGGCAAGGCCTTCTGAGCAAAAGTAAAATGAAAGACTGAACTGGAAAAAAGAAGAAAAGAGAAGAAATTAAGAGGGCATCAGGAGGATCTTAAGAAGACAATGCACTGAAAAGTGTTCTACAAACAATATTAAAAAGATTAAAGAGAACTGACATGAAGTTCAGGCTGTAGATAAATACCTGCAGAGGTTGTGGTGAGAGATCATTGCAGGAAATGGAGCAGGGGAAATACGCACTTTAAAGATTCATGATGCTATTAGAAGAGATTTCCCTGTCTCATGATGTTTATTAAATATCCAATTTTAGACTAGTGGTAAGGTCAGACATTAGTAACCAGTTCCTGTGTTAATATTTAATACTTATTGACCCCCATTCTCATGTTTCAGAGGAACATGCTGGAAACTGACATAAAAATTACATGGGGATGGAGTACATAAATATATGGAAAGACCAACTGTAGTACTAATTTCTTTGTTTCCTGAAACTAGATTCATTTGCCTCTCATCTGCAGTTTAGTAGGACCTGTAGGATGTGAAAAATATCTATGCTCAGAGTGTAGCTTGTTGCTGCACACACAGAAAGGTTGTGGCTGTTTCTTGTTGCTCCCTGGCTGCTGCATCCAAGGTGATGCCATTCAGTGCAGACAAAGAGATGAGCAGGGGACCATTCATTTTGGCCAACACCTCCAGTGTACAGCATTGCCTTTTTTTCTCTGAACTACAATATCCCAATGCCAAACTCTGATCTCATGATCTCTTTTAAACTGTTCTGTAGCCAAAAAAAAAAAAAAAAAAAAAAAGTTATAATGCTGTCTGGCAGAACAGCTTCAGTTACCAATGAATTAATGAATACAGAATTACAGTGATCTGATTATTGTTTGATAAATGTGATAGTGACAAGGTGTTATACACATAATCTGTCCCATGATACTGCCATGTGCTGAAGTTAACCCCAAAATGTGGATACTATATGACCATCAGTGCATCTGATGCTGGTTGAAATCAATACCTTTTAAAAACATGTTAAAAAAAAAAAAAAAAAAAAAGAGTTCAATACCTATATTTTAAGGAGGAACATACCTGAAGATCATGCACATCAGCTGGTCGTAAGTGAGCAGCTTGTGAGTCAAGACCTCAGTCTCTCATTTGTGAAAAAGACCACAAAGTCGAGAGCATCAAGAAACTATAAAGATGAGAAAAATGAATCATTACAGTACCCACGTATTGTTACACATGCTAACCTCAGAAAGACAGAATGAAGCAGAATAAGTAGTGAGCATTACCATGTCATTATGAGCTCAGAGGTGCCACATATGTTATCAGTGATCTGCTGCAGAAGGTCATGCACAACAGCTGAGGTGCCAACATTTGGCACTGTTAGATAGGTTGACAGAATTCTAAATGAGCTGGGAGACCCACGAGTCACAGTGTGATGAAAAAACTGGAAAGACCAGCTTGATCCATTTCCAAAACTGTAATAAAGTACAAGTATTCAGCTGAATGTGCTGTTTAGAATGAAGGCATAGTGGTAGGTTTTAAGAACAACATCCTCTCTCTGCAGGACAGATGCCTTGTAGTTGTGGGCATTTCTGAGGTGGGATTGTTTCTTTCTAATATTTATTTAGCACAGGATTAAAGGAGGCTATGATCTGTGTTTGAAGTTCCAAATCATCATGATCAGATAGGGCATGACAGAAGGGAGGACATTTTCCCTGCACACCTTATGAATTTCTCACTGTTCTTGGATCTGAGGTGGCCAGTCGAATTTTTTCAGGCACAAAGTTTTTCTGCATTATACAAATAAATGTAATAATGATGGTACTAGTTATATAATAACCAACTAAAATATATCATTATAACAGAATAAACAACTAAATAGAATAGTAATAATGTATGTTAATGTGTTATAACATATGTTAATGATAATACTATTAAGATATTATAACAGTAGTAATAATAGTAATACTAATGCAAATAAATGTAACAGGAACAACAAAGCAAGAATAGCTTTTCTCTCAGGTATGGGAATAGTTCCCTAGGAACATGTATCTGTAGGCAGTGCAGCTCTGGGTCCAGCCTGGTGTGTGCATGCACAATTTGCAGGGCAGTGAGCTGCCCACCTGGCTTTAGACAATGCCCATTGTCACTCTCTGAAGGCCTGCAAAGTGCTCCTGGGCTTTCCCATTCCACTGGGCCTCCTCCTCCTTCAGGGCTGCCTGCTCCCCGCAGAATGGGAGGGAGCTCCCAGTTCCTTTTCTTTCAGGTGAGTGCTGATAACACTTTGTGGGGAATTCCAAATTAAACACTTGTAAGAGAAAAAGACAAGGGAAGCCTACCACTGATAAAAGATAAAACCACCACATACACTTCACTGGGCTAACCTTATCTTGTTATCTCTTAAATTAGCAGAGCTCAATCTAATTAAAGGTTCACATGGAAGAAACCCAAGTTGTGATGTGACTAATCAGCTTGAAGGCTTCTTCTAACCACAGGGCTGATAGGGCTCTGCTGGGCTGGGTGCTGAGGGAAGACACAATTCATGCCTTTAATAGTTTGCAAGGTAAAGCCTGGTCTCCTCTCAAAAGGGTGAGCAGACTGGTGTTCTGTAGGTGTGGTTTGTAATTCTGCTGGCTTCTTGCAGCTCCTAGAACAAGAGTGTATGCCTGTGTCTTTTTTGCTGTTATCAGCTGCATTTACTGTGCCAGGGCTATTGCCTGTACACTTAAACTGATAAGTTATAATACATCTATCGCAGAAACTCCTAAGGTAGATAAGGCCTAGGAAATAAAACTCTATCTAGGTTTATACCTCAATTTATTTATTTACACCCGAAGCTTATCAGTAGCAGATAATTTGCTGTCACAGGTTTTTCAAAAATGCCTCAAGAACCACTCAAAAATGTAATATTAGGAGCAGATTTGTATCCCAAAGCCATGACACAGTAGATTCAACACCTAGGGGAGCAACATGTCTACTATTTGCATCTGATGGTTTATTACTTCCCACTCCACATCTCTGGAGCTAACCCCCCACATATTTGCACAGCTGGATCTCCCGGTAAATTGGAAGCATGCCCCAGTTAATATATTTATAGCTGTACAGCTGGATATAGCAAGTCTGTTGTATACAGTCACGTTTCATTTTATCAGTGAAGCTCCCTGTTCATCACTGGGTTTTGGTACACTCTTCTAAAAGTTACCTGAAGCCTCTTGGGCAAAACACAGGCCTCCGGTTCTTGTGTCTGAAGATGGTGTAGATGCTGAGAAGCAGCAGAAAGTGTAATAGAGTGTGTCTAGAGCAGACCAAAGTATGTGAGATAGATCCAGGCTGCTGCTGCTGAACATCATCCACAGTGCAGGACCAGACCCCGGTCGACAGGTTGCTGGTCCATGCAGATTACAGACCCTGGGGAGGCTGAGAATCAGTGCACTCAGCTGGAAGGAGAATCGGCTGGGAAGGAGGGCAAGCTCTTGTATTTCACTCTGCCTGAAGGAGCGTAAGCCTGCAAATGAAAATGTCAACTGGCTCTTTCATTTGAACGAAATAATAAAAAAATAAAGAAAAAAAAGAAAAGAAAAATAAAACCCACGAAACTACAGCTATCATAGCAGCTACAGCCGCCCAGGCTATGAAAGGGGAAGGGGGTGGGGGCATTGGGAAAGGAAAGCATCTGGTCTTCCTGATTATAGTGTGACCCGTGAATTTAAAACCCTGTGAAATTCAGAGGTGGGAGGGGTTCTCTCAGGGAGCTGTGCAGCATTCCTGGGAACAAAGGACTGCCCAACAGCCAAAGCAGCTCACCTGCAGAATAGCTCAGCTATTCATGTCCTTAAGTAGGTGAGAAGATGACAGCTCCTTTCTGCCCCTTTTACCTCTCATTTGGGCTGTCACAGTCCGAAGCCCTTTGCCTGCAGTCCAGCTTACAAATCCCATCCACACACCCCCTGCCATGGCTGGCTCCTGTCCTGCTGATGAGCCTCATGTGCTGTCTGAGAGGACAGCTATACAGAAGGGATCTTCAGCCAGAAGCACAAAGCTGCCAGAGCCCAGCCATCACTGTTGGAGGTCTGCTGTTGGAGTACCTGCTGCATACCTGCAGTGGGCTTCACCTACCCCACTCAGCAACCTGCTACTGAAGCCAGAGTAGTGCAAGCTGCAAGGGTGTGGAAATTGGTGATGTGGGTGCATGGAGTTGTTTTCATTTGAGCTGCAGGAGAAAGGGAAGGGGGGCAGCCAGGAGAAAGGCACAGCAGACAGAGCTAGTGATGCTTAATCACAATTAGCCCAACCCCAGCTGCTGCCCCTGCAGAAGGTAGCCAGGACCTCTCTCATCATGTATTGAAAGCTGCAAGAAAGAGATATTGCCACTATTCACAGTGCCTTAATAGCTGTTTCTAGCCTGGGAGTACCAGGGACAACAGACATCTGCATCATGGCAGCTTTTGTCTGCCAGGAGGCAAGGGAGAGATGGAGGAGTGGATGGTCAGGAGCTGGTCCTCCCATCTTCCCTCATTTATTTGTTGCCTTCTTCCCTCACCTCCCCAAGTGAGAACAAGGCATTTAGGCAGTCATGGGGCAGGATCGTGTTAATAGATGGTGAGAAAAGAGTTTTGAGTAAAGAGAAGAAAGAATACACTGGAAAACTGCTGCAGTGGCTGCAGCATATAGCATGGACATAGACACCACCCCACACCCATGCACACACCCCACGTTTTGGTTTTTTTTTTCTTTTAAATTGTATTTAAGAGACTAGGCCTTCTCCTAAAAATAGGAGAGGAAACAGGGTGTAGTAACATGTTAAGGAAGGGACCCCGTGTTGCATCAGCTGGAGGATGTATACCCAGATCCCTTTCCAGTGGGCATACAGTCACATGGGCTCTCCACCACTGTCTCTGCTGTATTTAAAGCAAAACAGGATGGTGAAATTTTTCACCCTAAAATGCCCACCTTCCCCAGACATTGGAACGGACTGCCCACGGAAGTGGTGGAGTCACCATCCCTGGAAATGTTTAAGGACAAGCTGGATGTGGCACTTAGTGCCAGGGTCTAGCCGATGTGGTAGTGTTAGGTCTTAAGCTGGACTTGATGATCTTGGAGATCTTTTCCAGCCTCAGTAATTCTGTGATTCTGCAAAATAGATTATTGGGAAAAACTGCCTAAGACATATCTACGCCACCAGTCTTTTTTGGATATGGACAGAACTGGCCAGCCACAGACTGCTGGCTTTGCTGCCAGCACCCAGCCTCACCAGCACTCAGCACCTGCCCAGCATCGCTGGCACCAGTCACTTCTGACTCCCAGCATCTCCAGCTCTGTGTGCTTCCTGAGAGCTGCTCAGCTAGAGAGACATGTGTCCTTTACCTGTGAAAAACTGACCACAGACACAAGCTGAAAGACATACTTTTGCTTTGGGGCACAGACCATACAAACAGGCATTATTAGATCCGGAGGAGCTTTAAAGCAGATGCTGTTACTGTAGCTGCTCAAGCACACAGCAGATAAAAAAGCATGTCATGAGTGAGCTGCCATGGTGTTTCAGAAATTTATAGGTTTCAGTTTTTAAAATAGCAGTGCCATTCTTTTTAGATTCACCGGACCACGGTCAAAACAGTTAGTGCGAACACTCAATAAATTAGCATATTTTATGTTCCACTTTTAAACACAATGAACCATAAGGTGTTGGCACTGGATAGGTCCACAGTTTTGACAGATGAAAATTAAACTTGCTGTGAAAAGGAAGCTGATAACCCACAGGCAATGTCAGAAGCAAGAGTCTCAGAAACTCTCCATCCCTCGGCCATGTGTGAGCACAGAGCTGGGGCTCTGGGCAGGGCTTCCATCTCACTTGAGTGTCACACAAAAGGCTGCCTTCAGACACGTGTGTCCTCTAGGACCTCAGCGACACGGAGGTCCCTGGTATTTCCAACAGCTGACAACTTATGGGTGAGCATTGCTGGGATCACGACGAGCTCTGGTTGCCTCTCAGACCTGCGGGGCTGAGCAGGATCATGCGCTGGCAAAGAAGCAAATGTGTTGGAGAGTAAGAAATGGAGAGAGACCCTTTGCAAGCCGGAGGAAGGCAAGAAACCCCGCAGCGTGCTGCAGAGCAGCTGCTTTGTCTGGCACCAGGTAGCCGGATAAATCCTCAGAAACTGTAGTACCACACAGAAGATTCCAGGGGGAGCAAGAACCTAGATAAATCAGGCTGACGTTAAAGCAGTTTTACCCCCAAACAGAAGGAGATCAAGCGAGATCTGAGATCAAGGAGATCAAGGAGACTGAGGGGTGACCTCATCAATGTTTTCAAATATGTAAGGGGTGAGTGTCAGGGAGATGGAGTTAGGCTTTTCTCTATGGTGACCAGTGATAGGACAAGGGGTAATGGGTGTAAGTTGGAGCATAGGAGGTTCAAGTTGAATATCAGAAAGAATTTTTTTACTGTAAGGGTGACAGAGCCCTGGAACAGGCTGCCCAGGGGGGTTGTGGAGTCTCCTTCACTGGAGACATTCAAAACCCGCCTGGACACGTTCCTAGGGGATGTACTCTAGGAGGCCCTGCTCTGGCAGGGGGGGTTGGACTAGATGATCTTTCGAGGTCCCTTCCAACCCCTAGGATTCTATGATTCTATGATTCTATGAAGCGCTGGCAGAAAGCCAGGAACTACCTGTGCCAGCCTCAAAAAGCCAGGTGTCCTCAGCAGATGCTGCCTGACTTTGTATCCAGAAAGCACAGCAGTGATACTCAGTGTATAGTGCTGCAAAGCCTGAACTGATTTCTAGGGGGAATTATTTCCATCCCCCATCACCAAAAGAGTGACAGAAATTACTGGCCCAGAACATGTCGGTAGGTAATTCTCAATGTAACTTTACTGAAAAGGAGAAAACAGAACCAAACCCAAAGGTTATTATAGGCAAGGAAAAAAATACAAGTCTAGGAGGGAAATGTCATGTAATATAAGTGGATTAGACAAAAACTGGAGATTTACAGTCCAACTCCAGACACACTACTGAAGTTTTCTTTGAAAAGCCTGTTACAGTTGGATGTAAAAACATGTGGGTTCTTCCTCTGCCTTCCCCAGGGCAGATAAGCAATCAAAACAAACACATTTAGCTGAGGGATCCGTTAATCCTCTGCATAAACAACATTTCACCATGGAAGTTAT
Source organism: Heliangelus exortis (assembly GCF_036169615.1). NCBI lineage: Eukaryota > Metazoa > Chordata > Aves > Apodiformes > Trochilidae > Heliangelus > Heliangelus exortis. The sequence goes on from NC_092423.1 coordinate 122,411,718, forward strand.
AGTGGGCTTAGTGTTTCTTGAGCATTGAGAAGCTTAACTCTGCACTTCAGTCCTTATCCTGTAAGCACAACCAGCAAATCCAAGCCACGTTTGCACGTCCTAAGGTTACCCAGGGCAGGAGGCAGGGATAAGGGCCATATATTTTGTCTCTTTCTGTGCAAAATACAGCACTCCAGTCCACCAAAATCCCTGCTTTACGGTAAAGTAGGTGGGAATGAGCCTGGCACAGGGTTCGAGGCAGACAAAGGATGTATATTCGCTTAGGTTAGCAGGAATATTCATGAAGATCTCTTTGTCCCAAAGCAAAGGAGCTCTTTAGCTTGTTCTTCGGGGCTCTAAGATTGGAGCAGCAGATCCCAGCATAGCTGCTGGGCAGAGAAGGATGAACTCTGGCCCAGGGAGAACATTTACCCTTAAGGGCTCCAGGCTGGGGTCTGAGAGGAAAAGCTTCACTGGGGAAAGGTAAACTAAACCCTTTCAGAAATGCTGCCAAACCTGAAAGCTCAGGGTATCCTCTACCGAATATTCCTGCCAGGCACAGGCTGTTGCTCACATCGGCTGAAGAGTTTTAAAGGTGAATAAGGAGGGTGGCCCTGCTGGGAAATGAAAGCATCTCCCCCCAGCAGCCTTTCCAGGGGATGTCTGCACATTGGCCACCTTGGCTCCTTGGACATGCAGACATTCTTGGCTCTTGTCCTGATATTTTCTGTGTGGTTTCTTCCGGATACAGGACTTAACCAGGGAAGAAAAGGTCACTGGTTGAATCTGGGGCTGTCCAGACACAAGCAGGTTTTATTTAGGAGCCTGTTTCTCCACGCTGGCCCTGACCATGTCAGTCATTTTTGAACTTTGCCTCAGAGGGGGCTTGTTTTGCAAGTTAAGCTGCAAAGCACTGGAAGGAAAAGGAGCTGCCAGAGTATAGAAGTGCTCCCCTCAAATGCAAAAGTTTGAGTTCTGAAAAAGGAACTTGGTAAGGCTGGTAGGAAAGCTAAGGAAAAGGCAGAAAATAAGAGGTTTTCCCTATATGCCACATTGTCAGATAACAAACCCTCAGGTGCTATCCAGAAAGGAGGACTTGAATAGTCATTCATTGCATCGTGAACACGAAATCCCAAAAGCATGCTAGCTTAAGGCCATGTCACTGGTGATGTTGGCTGCTGGAGGCAGGGTGGAGGCATAGACAGACCCTTTGCTGAAACCACCATGCCTTAGGTACCTTCTATGCACTTATATACCACTGTAGCCATTACAAAATGCTTGCAGTCTTTGTGAGGAATGGTATCATGGAGAAAGCACTGGAGGGAGAAAGGGCAAAGGAAGAGCAAAGTGGCTGTGAAAACTCATTCCCTGAGCTGTCCCTGAGCCACATGAGTTGCATCTGATTGATGCCTGTGACAGGCTGAATCAGCTTTAAGCAGCTGTTAGGTAAATCTCATCTCCCCTGAGGGCACACTCAGCAATCATAGTGGTGATTCTGGCAATCAGAGGATGCTCTCCTCCCTTGGCTGAGGGCCTTATCAGCAGCATCTCAGTAGGGAGTGGATCTCCCTCTGAATAAAAAAGAAGACTTGGCTTTGATCATATAGTCTGGACTAATCTTCCTCTGTCAGGCAATTGGTTTTATTTATCAGTGCCTTCTCAAATGCCATTACCACAACCACAGCAATGTTACATGTCATTGTTTTGAATGCCCACGCAGAAAGGCAAATTATTTTTCAAAAGCAGGAATCTGATACAGTTTGGGAAAAGAGGTGATCAGAAGTTTTTCAGATCCTATGTACTTGGCGCTGATTAAGAAATCTTATTCCAAGATTACCAAACATATTGGTTCTCAAAGGTATCTTAATTGGTGTTTTATAAATGGTAATATAAAGGTAACTGAGGCTTGGAAAAATTAAGTGCCTTGTTCAGGGCTGTATAGAAAGCCTTGGACACAGCTTGGAACAGACACATTACTAACTCCAGTCCCAAACCTTTTTAGTGTCTTTACTACCTGTTCCTGACAAAAACTCTGATCGGACAATTTTATAACACTGACTTCAGAAAAATGTCCTGTAAGCAGCAAACCCATGAATCCTGCTTTTCCTGTTGATTTGCATCCCGAAAGCCAAACTTCTTGTCCTCAGCAGACTCCCATGATACCAACACCTTCCGCCCCACCTCCCTCTCTCTGCTTGTCTCCCTGGCCCCAGACACAGCCCCATGGCATCTGTGATGCTGCAGGAGAGTGGATAGTGGCAGCCATCCTTATCCTTCTCTTGGGGAAGAAGGTGACTTCAGGTCTCTCACTTCTATGCAGTAGCTGACAATGGAAAACTCATAAGGAGTGTTGTCTCTTTGCAAGCCCTTCTTTGAAATGCAGTTGAATAGGTTGAGTGGTAACTGGGAGATCCCAGTCGCTTCAGGAGAGGAGGCTAAAGCACGATCAGGACTGAGCTAATAATGTGCCTTCCTGTTGTCTGAAGCTGTGGGGAGCACTACAAACCTTCTTGTTCAGCAAGCTGCTGAGCAGAGTGTTTTGGAAATATAATGTAATTTATTAATGCTGATCCTGTTTATCTTCCAGGAAACTGCAGCAGGGATCGACCTCTGCTAAGGTTCTGCTTTGCGGATGCTCCTCAGCACCGTGGTACCTCCCAAGTGTTTCATGGAATGATAGAATCATAGAATTGGCTGGGTTGGAAGGGACCTCAGAGATCATCAAGTTCAACCCTTGATCCACTACTGCTGCGATTTTTTTTTGTCACAATTTTTTTGCAATTTGTGTCACTGCCAGGAGGCCACAAAGCAATGACTACACTCTGCCACAGCCTGGTGGACATTTGTGTTACCTTAAGTGCCATCTTATCCCAGCACAGCCCTTGGGGCAAGACTCCAGCTACTTTGAGGTTTACCTCTCAAGTTTGTAGGAGTGGTACAAGAGTAAAGTGCACGAATAACCAGGATTTATAAAAGTCATTAGAAGGCTGCTAATTGTACTGTTATTTGCACTGCTTTTCATATACTGGGGTTTTTTTTGGTTTTTTGGTGGGTTTTTTTGGGTTTTTTTATATGCCTTTTTGTTTGTTTGTTTGTTTTTGGTTTGGTTTGGTTTTTTCCCATCAGCCTCAGTGCTTTCCTTCAAATCACATACGTATAAGGTAACCATTTCCAAGTCTCAGGCAGGTAAACAGTCATATCCTCCTGGAAAGAGGATGAAAACCACACAGGGTCACTGGCAAATGGCACTCAGTGTTTTGCTGTAAGAGGTTATTCCAGCACAGCATTTATTAGTGGGTAACACTCACTTTACCTGAGAATGACCAGATTTATTGATGAAATTTGCCAGGAACCTCAAGTGTACCTTCAAAGACTTGTTAATGGCCTGCCCTGCTATCCAGTCCACTGCCCTGGAGTTTCTTCACCTCAAAAATCAATGAATCTAATGCCTTTCCACGTAGAAAAGGAGCCTTCTAAAAGTAGAAGTCAAATGCTTAAAATAATGTTTCCCGTTGCCGTTTCAACATATTATTCGTTTTTTCATAAAACTTTTACCAGATGTGGCTTCTTTCTTAGATTTCCTCTTTAGAAGCTGAAGCGACACTTTAGCCACTCTTTGTTGGCAAGTATTTGTTTCCATTTCCTTTTCTTTCATAAATACTAACATGGGTTTGTAATCCAATTTGGTTTGTTTGTTTTTTTATTAAAACAAAGTCAAAAGAAGCAGAGAGCCCCAGATGATCTTGAAATGCATTTCTTTGTGACTGCTTCTTTTCCTGAATACTCCATTTCTCCAGTTTGTGTGCCTTCCTAAGCATTTAACAAAGCAGAGATAAGGTGGTTATTTGCACACCTTTCGTGTGAGTTTTTTTCTGTTCTATGCTTCCTCACCACCCACATGAGACATGGGGAAAAGACATCACCAAAAAGCCAAACAGATCAGCTTTGGGCTTAGGCAGCTTCAGCTCTTTCAAACTGAATAAAGACATTATTTTTGCTAAAGCATCTTGTGAATTGAGGTGGTTCTAGTGGTTGGGAGGTTAAAAGCAAATTCTTTAGGAGGGTTAGGAAGTGTGGAGAGTACACAGATTTCCTTTCTCTTTCATCCACTGTAGTCAGGTATCAAAATCCATTACTTTTGTTAATTCACTGGTCAAAGATTCACTGGCTAACAGTTTACTGTTGATGAATCTTTAAGCCATTTGCTGCCACTTGCTGGATAACTAGATATCCTGCTTCATAAAAAGAGAAAAAAGAATCAGAAATGGGCTTATGATGAAATTTACTGTATGCATCACCTTCAACCTGTGTCAGTGTAAGAAAAATGTCAAGGGTGAAATTAACATTAAAGTTGTTCCACTCATTGGAGACTGAGTTCCTTGTTAATGAGTTACAGCTATAAAATACTGCCCTGTTTCACTTAGTCCTTCTCTGTCTGTTCCATAATGGCTGTGTGAAGCTCTTGGAAGTGGGAGCAGGCAACCAAAATATTTAAGTGAAAGGAAATACAATCCACTTGCATAAAAGCTAAATTAACACCTACCAAGCATGAAGCAAGAGTACATTTTCCTACCTTTTTTCATTTTATTTCCACACGACTTTATTTCCTGAAAATTCCAGTACTGATAGAATTGTTATTTTCTTAATGAAATAGGAAGTTAATTTTATCTTGGTGTTTCTGAAAAGTTTTAATCCCAGCTGTCATTAAAAATGAGATGATTAAAAGAACATTACAGGCTGTAATTAGAAATTTACAACATTACAACAAATATTTACAAATAGTAGCCAGCACTAAGAAAATAGAAATAAGAGAGTGCATTTACACTAGAGCCCAGTCTTTACTCATACAAGAACATACTGTTTTGGTGGAATTGCTGCCTAACTGGGAATAGATAGTATGGTACAGTCCATGGGTATTTGGTTCATCCCACCTTTTCAAGCCCTCTTCCATGGCTTGCTACACACTACTGAAACCCTGATCTGAAGTCAGAATTATTATTTCTTCACAGGCTGTCCCACAGAAATGTTATCATCTTATCCAAGCATATGGCAGCCACAAATTAATTTATTTTTCACCATGCTTCTGTGGAAAGAAGAGAATTGTGTCTATTTCTCATTTCACAGCTGACAGTTGAGACTTAATCAGCAATGCCCACAATATTTTCATAAATCAAGCAGCCAGCTTCCAAGCAGGCAGTCTGGAAGAGAGAAACACAACCAGCAGCCATTTCTGAAAAATCTGATTTTAGCAGCATGTATGAGGTTTCTGTGACAGAGCCAAGGACAGACCACAGTTCTGCACCACAACATTGGTTTTCTTGGCTTTGTCTCTTTCAGCTCAACTACTACAGGCAGGGTTCAACGACTTCCTGCAGTCAATATACCTGATCCATCCCCAAAAGAAGTCCATGATCTCCATCAAATGAGCTGGGCTCTCAGGGCAATACCAAGTGAGCACATACTTAAAACTTATGGGCTGAAAAGAGAGCTGGTGTCTGATTTTCCCTTCTGTATAGCTATAGACTTTGGCACATCCCTGGACCTCAAAAGACAGATTTTGAGGATGACCTTTTCTATTTCAGCTCCTGATAGATCAGGAAATGTCAGATCTTTTTTCCTGATGACACAAACCTGTTGGACCAGGCAAGCAGGGAAAAACTTGCATCTGTTCAGAATGTCCCCCAAGTCATTCCCATGTATGACCACGTCCCAGTGAACTACAAAGCAAAAGAAGTGGGATATGAATAATGCTGACTTTGTGTTTCAGTGTTTCCTGTCAAACTTAAGATCAAGATTAAGGTACTTCACCCTCACAGTGTGACCAGTAACCCATTGTTCTGTATTGCTTTCTGACTTTCTCATTTTTCAAAATTATGATTTGTTGGTTTTAGCAGCAGAAAATGTCAAGAAATTAGGAAAGGAGAAATCTTATTTATCTCCCAGGTCATCCTGTTTCTAGTTCTATGAATACACAACTTACCTAAGCACAATGTTAAGAAACTCCAAAAAGCAAAGCCTCTCCATGCAGAAGGCAGTGTGAGCTCAGTCATGCCAGACTTCTCCCAGACAGGTTTGCATCCCTCATCTTCATGAAGTAGAAAAGGATTCAGAAGTGGGGCATAACCAGACAAATAACCTCCCGGGCAATCATACAGAAAGCATTCATTAATTGTTTCATGTCTTCATTGTATGGCCTTTTTTAAAAACAAACCAAACAAATAGACAAACAAACAAAAAAACCCACCCCAACATAAACCACAAAACAAACAAACAAGAGCCAAAACCCATAAAACAAGCAAACAAACAAACAAAAAACCCCAAAACCCAAACCCAGCCACATGGTGTTTTGCTGGCACTGTGCATGCAGCTGCCTATGGCCCGGCTGAGGAGCAATGCTGTGCTCTTCCACTATGAAGAAAAAGAAATTCAGACCTTTAGCCTTCCTAAACTGTCTGGTATTTACCTTTTTTCATTCTTTTAAAAGTAAACTTGTGTTCAAAATTAATTGCTGCAGCTCCAATGAGCTTCATATTTTCCTCCTGCTAAAGATGTAATGGAAAAATGATTCTTAGTGGGGAGAAGCCATGGTGTCCAAGGGGAACAATATGTCCCTTGCAACTCCCTCTTTGAGGTACTCTGAAGAAGTTTGTTCTGCCAGCAGATGCCAAGGATAAACTGTACCATATGTCCACCTACCTGGTTAATGTACTAGGATCAAAACAGAAGGGACAACACATACTAAAATACATACACAGATAGAAATAAAATGTCACTGGGAACAACTGAACTGGTTAGGGGTATCTCTCTGCATCAGCTATATATTAACTTCATATTAATAAGCAACTGCAGTAATATACAGGCTGCGGGGCTGCAGGAAGGATGCATTACCTACAGACATCACAAAAAATACTGATGTTTACAAGAAACTTGAGGGAGTCAGGTTCTGCAGTGATATCGTATGCACCACATGAAACTATTTCAAAACCACAGGGGACCTGAAAACAACAGCCTGTCCTGCAGCTCATGCACTGGCAGGAGAGTCTGGCTGTTATTAAAAATGCAGACATCAAATTGGATGCCATGTCTGGCAGACTGTATTTTTAAAACTTGACAGAGGAAGGTCAGCATGAACTAGGCTGGATGCAGATCTGGCTAAGGATGTGCTGGGACCACCATATGCAAGTGGCTACAAGAAGCAGAATCATTCAGTCTTTACCAAGGCTGAGCTTAGAAGCCAGATGAAAAAAGAGATTCAGCCATTTAGCTGCTCCATCTTAGTGTGGACTCAGACACAAAGCTCTAGGCTGAAAGGGGTCCCATTGGTCCTGTGCATGGCTGTCTGCACACACCAGCACATCCATCCATCCATCCATCCATCCATCCATCCATCCATCCATCCAGAGCCAGGAGACCGTAAATATCATGGACAGTAGGAGCAAGGACACAGACATGTGCTGTTCCCAAGACTTCCAGATGTCCTAAGATGGCCCTGGGTTTTTCTGTACCTGGGACATTATGTGAAGGAGAAGTTTTACAGAAATGGGACAGCAACGTGTTTTGTTAACCTGTATGACTAAGGCTGTCATGTTTGTCTTACATTTTCTACTTGAGATAACAGCTTCCCTCCAGCAACTACTTTCCTTTAGTTCTAGGTGGATTGGTTTGTCTGTAATAAGCAAAATAGAAACAGAATTTATCATTTCTCAAAACAGTTTTCTTCTGCCTTGTTTGCACTCCGAGTTTCTGCCTTTTAAACAACTTTTCCACTCCAGCTGGTTCAGACTGCAGATTCTCTCTCTCTTTTCCTTTTTTTTTTTTTTTTTTGCAAATGCATGTGCATATGTTTGTGTGCAAATACACAAATACTACTGCACACACACATATATCTGTGCAAATTCTCTGTAGTATTCACTGAACTGCAAACACAAGTGCTTTAATACTTCCGTATGTACCCTCCAGTATATTTTTAAAGTGTAGCTGAGGGGAGTAATTTATTACTGATAGTATAGTAATCTTTATTTTCTTAGATTAGATTTTCAAATTCCTCTTCTTTGCAATTTCTGACAAGTTTTAAAATACTAGGAAATGTCTGAAATGTAATAGGAACTTGGCATGGCTCTTCCTCTGTTCTTTTCAGAGAGATAAAATATCTTTGAAAGGCTTGAAAATTTTCAGGTGTGATTGCTATTTGTTACTCTCGTCCTTTTTGTCTTTGCCAAAGACTAATTCCATTTCTATAATCTTCCATAAAAATTAAACCTAGTGGAACTAACACTCCAAAGAAAAAAACTGATGTATGAGTTTGCATATTTCCTCTACAAATTAATTCCTAATAATTAATTCACAGAGTACTTCTACAAGTCATCAATTAGTGAGAAATTTTTGTTAGTATAAAAATCTGGGAGGTAATATTTTGATTGATCAACAGGTCACACATCATTTCAGTATTATTCTCTCTCAGCCTTTAGATTCAGAAACAGATTTATACTGTAGATTTTCCACCTTAGGTTTCATAGGAAGAGATTCAAGAAGAGTACATAGCTATTCATTTAGGAATTGTCTTTTCTCATTTTTATTTTACAAGAATTTCCATTTCAAAATTAGGGCAAAAGATGAGCAAATCTAACTAAATGTCTGCTAGAACTTAAATACATATGCATGTGTTGTGCATTCCTTTAATTCTGAGTTCAGAATATGACCTTGGCAATTTTTTGTAGCTTTGTGTCTCTAAATCTCTTCACAACCAGGCTGTAACACAGAACATTCAGCCGATCACTACTGACTTGCATTCCCTGTGTCCTTGATGTTGGTGTTTCCCATTGCTAAACCATCTCAGAAAGCTCAGTGACGCAGGTGGCCTTTGAACCACCATCACATAAGCCACCTTTGCTTCTCTAAAACTCACCTCTGCTGCTCTGAAATTGCAGGATTACTGTAAGGTAAACTTGAGAGCTCCTGAGAAATGCATTTGTTCAGCAGGAACAACAGGGCATGGAAGGTGAATCCTGGAGATTACCTATCCTGGCTGCTGTTTCAGCTGAACAGTGCCTGAAATATTATTACAGCGTATTCCTGGGCCTTGGTTCTCCAGTTATCCAGACTGAGAACTTGCTAAAGCAGGCCACAGATCAGCTTTAGTCCCCAGCAGGACATGGCTGAGAAGCAGAACTCTGGAAGCAGGCGTGGGTGCTCCAGCTCAGATAGAGCCTCCGAGGCCACAGAAGAGTAGATAGGTGACCGGGGTGACCTGACGCCTTGGCAAGTCCCAGCTGCTTCCTTTCATGCCAGGCAGCTACCAGTAAGTTCAGCAAGGCACAAGGACTCCTTGAATTCCTCCTTCTGTGGGTGACTCAGATGACAGGAACTCAGCCTCACCGTAATTCATGCTCAGTTGCCTTTATAACTTGCCCTTTAACTCCCTGATGCATGCAAGAAACCTGTTCTCCTAGCTATTCAAAATGTGGCTATTCAACATTAATCCACAGTCTTTTACTACACCAACAGTCACCAGCACAAATTATTGCAGCTACCTGACTTGATCACTTTGGACAGAAGTAAACTCCCTGTAAATAAAGGAACTTTGTTTCAGACCATCAGCTCCAATGAGCACATTTAAAGATTTAAGGCCAGTTCCCAGAGTGTCATGGGATACTGAGGTCTGCTAATTCCATGCACCCTGAGCTGATGGGACTGGTTATCTTAAAGAACAAGCAGGTCTTTTTACTTGAGCTGAAATCCTGTAGGAGTATTTGCCAAAACACACAGCCCCAACCCAAATGAGTGAAGAGCAATGCACCTAAATAGGAGACCTGAGTCTCTCTTGTCAGAATTAGTCAGACTCTTCCTCTCCTCCTAAATTCTGCTTTTGTACAGGGAGTCAGTATTGGTCACTGCTCACTGCATTTAACTTTAATTTAATTATATATAATTTAAATAATTAAATATATATGTGTGTGTGTGTGTGTATGATTACATATAATTTAAATATAATTTAAATGTGATTAATGATCACATTTCACTTATGGGTGAAACCCAAAGGATGTTAGAGCTTCACCTCGTGTTTTCTTCTCCTCTAAATAAGGCTGACAGTCCTGTCCAGAGCTTCTTGTTCCCACCCGTGTGCTGTTGCCATGCTGCCCTCCCAGCTCTGCCAACACTGTCTGTGTGCAGGGCTGCCCCTAAACTTGGTCAGTGAACTCATCTCTTAGCTGGGTTAAAAGATCTCCAAAAAAAAAAAAACAAAACCCAAAACAAAACACATCCACGGCTGTGCTGCTCTCAGAGAAAATGTAACACGAAACTAATGCCTCCCTCGACCTCTCCCTCAAAATATTCTCGGTTCCTTGATGAATAAAATACATTGTTTCCTCACTCTGGCTGTTTTAATTCTAATGCAGGATGGAAAATGTCAGCACATCAGGTTTTTATAAAAACCAAAAATTCTATTTCCTTATTGGGGTCAATTAAACAACTGGGGTTCTTTCAAAGCAGGAAAAACTATTTTTAATGGCAAAAAATCAAAATGGCAAGACTCAGAGGTAGTTTTGAACCCTATAAATTTTTTTCCCTCAAGACTTTTTTCCTTCCCTTCATTTACCTTGACGATGGAAAGAAAATCTTGAAAACATGCAAGGGCATTCTCCCTACCAGACCTGCCTTATCTCATCTTGAGGATGTCCTCATCCTTGGCAGATCTGGAGGAAGCCACATGCCTCCAGCTGCTCCCTGCTGTCTTCTGAGCAGTCAAGGAGAGGGATGCTGGCACCTCAAAACCAAGAACCAAGCCCAGATAGACATGAAAATCTCCTCACCTGCTGTCAGTGTGACCCCTCGTGTCAGAGGAACACCACTCTCCCTTTTTCCCCAAAAAAGTGTCCTTCAGCTCTCTCATTCTCCTAAAATAATCACAGGTTGACTCTATATCTCCATCCTCCAGAGTGACCCAGCTACAGCCCTCTCTCCCAGCACATTTTACCTTTTCTTTCCAGAATTGCATCTCCCTCCACCCATCCACCTGAGACCACCAGGCACCAGGACTTCCACTCACCCACTCCACCTACAGCCAGACCCTGGCCATTCTTCACCCAGGCAGCAAACAGAAAATGCAGAAACACCAGATGCTGCACCTACCCATGCACATCCACCCATCCATTCATCCCTCCAGCCATCCTTCAAGCAGAATATCTTGCATCCGTGACTAAAACCCATTCCCATTCCCATTCTACTTCTCCCAAGCTTCACAACTTTGGGCAGCCTGTTGCCTGTCGTGGCTCTGAAAAGATACACTTACTGCAAGAAGAGCATAAGTTCATATAAATTATTTGCAAATGTGAACATTAGTTCATGTGACAGCAGCCTGGCTCTGCAGACAGCTGAAGCAATAGCTCCAAGTGAATTTCTTTGGCCATCTTCATTCTGACACCTTCTGCCTTTTCAGGAGTAGGCAAAGCCCTCAAGGGGAGAGTGAAGTGCAGCACAGGCAAGGGGCAAGAAGGGTACTTCAAAGTCCAAAGCAGGGAGTGCCCCGGTCTTTGTTTTGCTTTAATTCAGACTTGCTGAGCTTAGTTTTCCACAAGTCCTATTCCTTCAAAAATGCCTCCACTCCACCTAGTTCTGGGTAAGGAAAAAACCAGATCCAAAGGCTTAAGCATTTCAATGTGTATTGCAGAACAGGGATTTCTGCATGAAGAGGACTGACAGAATTTGGAAGTACATCAACATGGAAACAAGAACCTTTTACCTTCCCGCAAGAGAAAACATCTCCCAGAGAAATATTTAACTGCCTCTGTCTTTAGACAGACAGTACAATGTGGGTGAGGATTTGCTTATTTTGGCAAGATGCTCCCAAACTGAGCTGTTTTGTGTGTGGTTAGAAGTGCTGGATGCAAGCTCAGTAATTTGCTAGTGGCATCTTGTGGTAAGTTGTTCTTGTGAGGAGCTCGACTAGACAGCCAAAATATATCGGTCATCGGTGGGTGGAGTCCACAACCTCCCAGTTCTGCTGAAGTCAAGATGCAAAAATTACTTCTCCCACAGAAATTGAAATTAAATATGAAACCTGAAAGCTTAGCTACTAAATGTAAGCTTTTAGGATGACAATTTAATTGGTCATATAATGCCCAGGGTTGTTTGCTGTTTAAGAGAACTTCAGGCCTTGTGCAGACATGGTCCTTCTCTACAGGGTTTAAAGGTGTATGAGCATTTGCAGTTAGTAAATAAAACAAATTTTGATCATTAATCATATTTCCAAAGTGTGTCACTCCTATTACATTCATGGCAGTTCAGAGCAATACTCTGTCTACTAAGCTCCATTTAACTGGCAGGGTTTTGCAGCAGTGATGGGTGACAGCCATGAGGTTCTCCATCCACGCCTGTCTCTCAGTTGCCTGGCCATAAGGGCAGTCAGGGGAGGGCACACTAGCTTCTTATATGACCATTTAAATTAAGTTCTATGTAGCAACATGCCAGTCTTTATCCTTCCTGCTGCATGTGTTTGAGAAAGAAAAAAAAAGAAAAAACAAAACAAAATTAAAAAACCTTAATAACTTTTCTAAACAAAGAAGCCAAAACAACACACCCTTCATGACTGCCTTAACTCCAGGCTAAACCACTTCTGTATATCTGCATAATCTTAAACCTTAGCAAATTAGAAAATAAATATATATGCATGCATTTGAAATAGCTCATTCCCCTCCAGGCTTTCTCTCTCTGTAACTGCTGAAGTTGTCTGACAGCGATATTCCTTGGAGTCCCATCACATGGCTCTGTATTGAAAAGGTTTCAGCAGCTTGCAGTGCAAATGTACCATCAGGATTGTCACTGGGATGATGCTTTGGGGGCATTTATAGAAACCAGCTGCCCCTGGAGAAGGTGGCTGCACGTGAGCAGGTCTCCTCTGCAAGCACTGGCTGCACAGACATGGAATTACTGCCTATAGCACCTCTGAGACACCAAATATCAGACCTACTGCTTAAACCCAGTAGTTTGAGTTTTCTCTGCCAACTGGGAAGCTGACCAGGACAGTTAGAAAGTGGCCTGTGTGATGTCTGCGTGAGAGGTACTGGTGGGACTGATGAACCAAAGCCGGTGAGGAGACGCGGTGCTTAAGGTTTTAACCCGGCAGGATTTTTATTCTGGGTAACATAAACAGTAGTTTTTGCTATAGGGCTTCATGTTTGTTGTCTGCTAACCTGTGGACAAAGGATTAACTGTAGTCAAAGGTGTTTCGTGTAAAGGAAGCACCACTGGCTCTGACACCAGCCCGATACCAGGATATGTTTTAAAGGGAATGCTCATCCTTGCTGCTGACTCCAAGCTCTCAGCCTGGATTAGACACAAGCACCCATCAGACTGGCCCCTTCCAAGGGCAGGGGTGCTCAGTTCACAAGCCCAAAGCTGGGAATAAAATAGCAACAAAAACTAAGCACAGACTAGCTAAGGGGGGGCTCGGGAAATAAGAAGTTATTAGGCACCTAAGAAACTTTAGAGGTGTCAGATGTCCCAGGAGAGATAGGAAATGCAGGACGAGGCAGGTTTACCTTGAGTCTAGGTACCCAGATTCTACCTAGGTCGAACATTAGGCATCTGATTGCTTTTCTGGATCAGACTGTATATTGAATTTACACAGGAAATCTGTGGTGAAGTAGGATATTGATCTCTGTTTTTCTAAATCTCAGACCAGCACCTTAACCACAGGCTCCTCATCCTCCTATGGCTCTGATCTCATACAGATACTAAAATGCTGTTGCTATTTATATCACTTTGGAGTGCTTCCAAATTAGCATTGATACCAGAACAGAAATAGGCCCATTCAGCACAAAATAAACATGAATAGTCCATAAAGGTTAATGATAATATTTAAGTGTCACTGTGTTTGGGACATACAGACTCCCTTCCCCTTAATGCTGGCAGCTGGAGTTTCTTTTGTCTAAGATCAAACACTGATTGTTTTAATGGGCTTTGTCTCAGTAATGTTTTTAAGACTATGGTTAATATCTGACAATTACTCTAGGTTAACATCCAAGAGTGGTGGAAAGACTGAGGTAAATATATTCAGAACAGAGTCACCATGCAGTTCAATATAAAAATGTTTGTTCTCAAAGAAAATGTTTTTATTATAAACAAGTATGTTATTATTAATACTGATCTATATCTAGGAGTAGCAAATGGGTCATTTCCCACTTCCAATGATAAGTAACAAAATCATGCAAAAGTTAAGGCTTTAAGTGTAAAAAGTATTGGTGCTTTTCTTGGCCAAACCAAAAGTGGATAAAAGAACAAAGACCTGCTGTGCCCTGCCTCTTCTTGCCTTCCCATCATGATCCCAGCCTTTATAGTTGCCTTGCCTGTCCATTCAGTATGTACATGCTCAGTCAAAGATTGAAACCAAGAGAATCAGATTTCATAGGATGCTCTGGTATCTAAGGAATGATGCAAGGGTGAAACGAAGTACAGAAAGGAATTTAAACCTCAGTGAAAAATAACAAGAAAGAAAATCTTCAACCTGAGAACACGTGGTTCAAGAAAAACAAGGATACACAGATTTTATTTATATATTGGTGCTCCATTAAACAGACAATCACTGAAGTACTTCATTAAAAAAATCCCCAAAGGTTCCATGTTCCTTAACGAAAAATGTTTCTGCCTCAGACTACAAACACTGAAACACTGCAGAACTTCCACTGAGCTGTACCCAAGAAGTCACTGGAACAATACACTGTCAATATTTTAAGCACAATATTCCATAGAATAGTAATTTTAAAAAAACAGGTTTTGCTGTTTTCACTGCTTGTATTTTATGAATGGTTAAGCAGGAGATGTAGCTGTTTGTACAAAAAATGAAGCCCAGGGCAGTGGGAAAGGGAGTTTTCCACTTCTGTTGTATGACAGGTGCTTTGATCAGCACAGGGACCTATTATTTTTCTGTGTTTCTTACTAGTGATCAAATCCTGCAGCATAAGGACAGAAGAGATCACTGGCCTGTTCTTTAGCATGATTCTTTGTAAGTTATTTAATGAAAGCATTACATCCCACAATTTGAGCAGCATTTCCAGTGTGCACTGATCCCTTTCAGCATTTAACCTGTGACTCCTAGACTCTCGCTATGATGGTTTGGCTGTTACTGGAGACAGTGCTGTCAAGACTACCGTATTTCATCTACTTTGGAAGTGTATTTCACAGAGCCATGGAATCATAGAACTCGTCCAGTCCACCCTCCTGCTCAAAACAGAATCATCTAGAACCAGATTCTTAGGACAGTGCCTGTTTGGGTTTTTAGTATCACCAAGGATGGAGACTTCACAACCACTCTGGGCAACCTGTGCCAGCGTTTGATCACCCTCATGGTAAAAAAAAAAAAAAAAAAAAAAAAAAAAATTATTTCCTAAATTTAAGCAGAACTTATTGTATTTTAATTTGTGTCTTTTTCCTCTTATCCTTTCATTAGATACCCCTAAGAGGAGTCTGACTTGGTCTTTATTGGTTATTCAGTCTTTTTATTATGTCTTATATGATAATATGTCATAAAGTTATTAGGTGATTAGTAGGTATGTTATTATATCTTACGTAATATTATTATGTCTTTGTTATTAAGTCCTTGTTATAACCCCTCATCAAGTATTTCTCTTCATGATACCACAAAAACCTATTCTCACAGTTTGCTTTCTCCTTGTGAACTTGGTGGTTTTCTAAGTGCTGACCCTAACTTCAGCTTGTATTTGAGCTCAAGCACTGCCCTTCTCCCCAAAGTTACTTGGATATATTATTGCTTGATGGGACAGCAATAAACACATTGCAGGATCAAACATCAGGAACTACATGATGAATAAGAAGACCCTCTTTTAACTAAGTTTTTCTCCCTTCTCATGCTGAAGCCCAGATGTCATTTGAATAAAGAAAAGGAAAACTGCCTTCTCCTTTTGGCAAATCCTGTGAAAAAGGCTCTGCAGGAAGAAAAAAAATCAAGAGGTGGCATATAGATGCCACTTCATCATACATTTAAGCACTTGGCCCTGGGATGCAATCCAATTGCATGTGACATACTGCTCAGACTCTAAGCAATCACAGGAGAGCAATCAAATTCCAACACTTCTCCCTCTCCTCTGGCAACATCCCACAGGGACTGTGTGCACCCCAGCAGCAGCTCAGCCTGCTCAGGTGTGGTATTTGCCTCCTCCACTAACAACACATGGAACTGGGGGAAAAGTTATGCCCCTCCATTCACTTGGCATCATGACTGCAAAGCCTCCTTCAAAGTCAGAGGCCAGAAAGGTCTCAGCTGGAGTTTACGCAGTTGTTCGTTGAGGTTTGGGAGTTAGAGGCTGTGTTTTGAAGCATCTATGTAACCCACAGAATGAACCCCATGTCAGAAGAGAGCTTTAACCACCTGGGCAGGACACTCTGGGTGAACATGCTGGTGTCCCAGCCCACCACTGAAATTTGGCAGAGAGCTGGTCAGAGGGATCCTTGTGACAGCCTGGCAGCTTTGCAGTCCCGATGCTGCTTTCTGCATCAGACTACCTACCCCAGGATAGATTGTTTCTCTTCTGCCACTGACATGATTTCCTATTCTCCAAAGGCATCAATCTTTTATAAACTGAAAGCAGCCTCAAGTTCCAACTTCCAGCTGTCACTGCTTCAGCTATGAAGCTTCCTGGCACTGTACTTGAGAGGCTTCTCTGCCTTTTTCTGATCCTAAGAGCTTCATAAGCTGCATTGACTCAATAAAACACAAGCTATTTTTAAAAAAACGTTGTTTGCGTGGCAAATTCAGGCACTTAGAGGCCAGGAAATACTAGGTCTGAGCAATTGCTGCTTTGTTCCCTTTTAAATTCATTTTGTGCTGTCCTGTCAGTGAGTATGTGACCTACTTACTTTATTACATTAATGTCAGCCCCATCCTCAGGACGCACAGAGGGGAAATAATTACAGTGGCACAAGCAGTCAAATAATTTCCTCTTCTAAGCACTTGCCTTTGTAACCCAAATAACAGTGAAGCAGCCTTCCTTCTGCCCTTCCTCTATCCCTCCCCTCCCTTCTCTCCTCCTTCCTCCCCAGCCATAGTAGCCCTCTCCACTGAAGTATCAGCAGCACTTGGAGCTCTGAACTTTGTATATTGAATATTAAATGGAGATTCAGGGCATTTAGCAAGAAGGAAACAGCAGTTAGCAAGAAGGAAAGCTGCAATCTTAAGTCTAGTTTGCAGGACTGAAGAAGTGTCAGTGTAAAGTCTGACCTGGTAGTCTTCTCCCTTGTGCAAATTCAGGGAACTGGTGCTGTATGTGTTGCTACTGATGTAGACAATAAATGGGTACTTGGGCCTACATGTCCACTTGATGTTACCCTATCCAATTCTTTCTGCTTTTGGGGTTGAAGAGTGAGCAGAAGGATTGGTGTCTCCAGTATCATGTTATTCCTGGGGAAACCCTAAAATAGGAACATGTGTGCTGCAGAAGGAAGGTACTACCTCTCTCAACCTTCAGTTTTGTTCCCCTCAAAATACAGTCTCAGTGTTTTTGTTCTGCAGAAAAAGAATTCAGCTCTTTGCACTTGGAGAAGAAACACATACTCAGTTGACAAGACGTTATTTCTATCAGCAAAGTTCTTCCTGAGTAACTAGGTTAGTGAATTTGGCTTACAATTAAGTACATGAAGTTGGGTTTTTTAAACACCTTCCTATATCAAAATCTCTGGGGGATACTACAGGTCAAAACCAAAGATCTGTGGAAAACCAGCAGTTTCTAAAAGTTAATTATATTATTTTAAAAAATATTATTTTAAAAACGTGGATTTAGCACCCACTGTTCATTACATTCATTATCTCACTTCTTCCCCTACAGGTTCCTTTTGTAGTGTAATTACTGAAGCCCTTTATATTGAGGACTTCTTGACTGGCAGATAAAATCTTAACACAGCTCATGGTGTACATGGTTGCCAGACACATGTTCTCTGCCAAGCTCAGCCTAGCAACCCAGACATTGGGATCCAAAGTTGCTAGGACAGAACTTGGGCTCAGTCAGACTTAGTTTCTCCTCTCCCTGGTAATTTATTTAAACTAGACATGCAGGAACATAATTTCCTAATGAGACATGTATGCTTGTATTAAATGTGATCAAAGCTGCCAGTAGACTGGAATGTGTTGATGGGAGGGACACAGATGCAAAGGTGATTACACAGTTTTATTCCCCTAGAAATGGTGGTGAGATGCATGTTGCATGCTGGTGGAGAAACAGATGGGAAACACCATCAGAGGGGCTTGGCATTTGATTATTCCTTTGCTTCCAGGGGTGTCACACCCAGCAGTGACCCCATGGGGTGCTAATTCCCCAGGGAAGGCTCCTGCTGCCAGCTCAAGTGCATCACAGCCATCTGACAAAAGCTGTTGAAGTGCTGCAAAATCTTTCTTCCAGTTCAAATGTGTTCAAAGGAAATTCGAAGAAGCAGTCTTGTTCCTAAATATCTTTTTTGGGGTTTTTTTTGTTTTTTAATTCCCTGATCGGGTGTAATCTCTCCTTGTTCAGATGGCATTAACATTACTGTGCTGGGTAATTCAACAACAATACAATAATGAGTTCACATCAGACCTGCATTAGGGTGGTTAATGGGTGGTTATCCATGGTTTTAACAAGAGCCACGTCCCAAGATACAGGAGAGTGCCTGTATGTGCAAAGGACTAAGTCATGAGAAATAAGATGCCAAGTTCTTTCAACAACTGTCAGGTTCACCTTTGGCAGGTCACTCAATCTCTTTGTCTCATTTTTCTTACCTGTAAAATAATTACTTTCTCATGTAATGAGATAGGGATGACAAATGGGAAGCATGGCTATTGTACAAACAAGTCTTAACTCCTTAGTATTTATTCACATCTATTAGTCTGTACAGGAGCACCTTGTTAGGCTCAGGAGTTGAAAAAATGTTTGCTTCTGCTGTCAAGTGCGTGGGAGTAGATCAGGATTAACTCTACTGAAGTTAATAATAAAGCCAGGCTGGGTAAATACAAAATCAAACCCTCCCAGTAATGGAACAGCCCAGACCTGCTTGCTGAACTTTCTCTTGGCCATTTTTAGCATCCTTACAATCTCCTGTGACAACAGACACCTGTTTCACACTTTCACTCCTCTGGGAATGCATACAGGTCTAAAGTTTCTTAATCTGACCTGTCTCTCCAGTCAAGAGTTCAATTTTGTCTCCTGGAGAACAGTTAGGTCACTGATCCTGGTGTTTTACTTTTACAAAACATTTGCAACAAGAAGCTTTTACAACTTTTACCAGTGATGAAGCCCACCCACTGAATAAATCCAGCCACTTAATCTCTACAGTATCTATTTTACTGAATGATGATGACTGTTTCAAATGGACAGTCCATGACAGTATAAAGGACAGTGAGCACCTCCCAAAATACAGAAAATTCTCTTCATAATAGTTTTTTTTGTCTTTTGTAGACTTCCAGCTGTCTCAAGTTCAGTAAAAATGCCTCTGCTTTGGTGTAAGGTGGGTTTCTTTTTAAGGCATGCATTATTTTCTGTGAAGAAACCAGGTAGTCTGTAGCTCTGGACTCTGTACCTCAGACAGGAGTTCTCAGGACATGTAAGAAGAGGGAGGCTGCTCCAGAGCACTGGTGCATGTCCCCCACCAGGGACATCAAACTCATTGGGTGACTGGCACCAAACACTTCTGAAAAAAAAAACATAGCTTCTGGTTGCTGGGACCACTCCAAGTTTGTCAGTGCCAAAAATGGTTCCTAGAGTGTCCTACCCCCTTACCTAAGCAGCCACAGCACAGGCTAAGGGCAGAAGACAGCAAACCAGTTATGTAGGAAGAATTTAACTCCAAATGTTCTGGGGATCCTGGTGTCCCTGCAGCTCAGAGACCACCATGGTAGCAATGCTGATACCATTTCATCCGCCTTCTGCTGCTGCCAAGAACTTAGGCTGCAAATGACTTCCCTCTCTTTCTCCCTCCTCCAGCCCTGCTGCCTTCTGCAGGATGCTGAGCTGCAGGACCCCGAGCTCCCCCCCACTTCCAGCAGCCTCACCTGGCTCCAATATCTACAAGGTATCTCACAACAGTCACCTCACCCAGTCCCCAACCTTATTTTACCAGGAGGAGGGGGAAATGAGTGTGGGGGAGTGTGAGGCTTCTCATCCCTGCCAGCACTGCTGTGGCTGCCTCAGTATCACTGCCTTATAAAGCCTGTTCTGTCTATGGCTCACACCCATGCCCGGTATAAATAAAGAGAAATTGAAATGTTCCAGACTCCACTGTCATCTTATGAACAAAGTGGTAATATATAGCCCCATGTTTCCTTTTCACCAAATCAGCTGCTTCAGTTGGGCTCCTCTTGCTACACGTGGCTGCAGTGGGACAGCCAGCGAGCCACCGTGCTGGCCACGGGGACACCAACCTGGTGAGACAGCTGCCACCAGAAACACCCCAGCATGGCTTTCCTCAGCCTTTACAGTTCTCACAGGTGGTTTTTCCTAACATAATTGTTGGTCTAGGGTCATTATAAGTAAAGGTCTCCAAGTCCAAGTACCAGCAATAGTCCACATTGCCTCTGCTGCACACAGACCATTCGTACAGCTGGGGTAACAACCACCCCTACTTTGTCAGCTTCCTGGTAATAAAGCTGTACAAATTGCTGGAGGCAAATGTAGTAGAAGATTACCTCAAAATCTCATCCAGGACAGCTCGCATCTTTCCACTTAGAAACCTGCAAGAGCAGAGGAGATCAACATTCCTTCTGCAGCCTCTTCATTTTGTATTTCATGGCAAGAGAAGGGCAGCACGTCCAGAGGTTGGATACACTGGCCCCCAAATTACAACTCATTAAAACAGCTCAGAGGACTAAAAGGGCTACTGCTACCAAGAGGAATGAATTGGGCATAATTTCTGTTCAAAATAGTGCCACAGCTGAGGCTGTGGCATAAGGAGGGGGGGTAACTGGTTCTTGGTCTCTCTCCTTCCTCCTCTGCAATTAAAGGGACTTGAAGGGAAAATCAGGCTCCAGGGCTTTACATGGTGCTTTATGTTGTAAGCCCAGCTTTAGCTTCAGGCTTATGGCCCATCAGTGCTGCAGTTCCCCCAGAAAGATGTTTCACAGCAAGGATCCCCAAGGATCCCGTAGGATCCCTTCTGTCCCTACCAGGAAGGGCTCTGCTCCAGGACGGATGCCTGCAATATAAGTAAGTGGGAGATCAGAGGCCACCACAGCTCACCAGACTTTGATGGTTTGTTTTTGCTTTACAGGGTATCAGGGGCTTTTTAGTGCCTTTCCTCAGTCAGGCTGGGGATTGGCCATCATCTAACTAGAAGAGGGTAGATTTAGGTTTAATATTAGGAAGAAATTCTTTAGTGTGAGGGTGGTGAGACACTGCCACAGGTTGCCCAGGGAAGCTGTGGATGCCTCTTCCCTGGAAGTGTTCAAGACCAGGTTAGATGGGGCTCTTGAGCAACCTGGTCCAGTGGGACAGGAAATAGATGATTTTTAAGGTCCCTTCCAATCCAAACCATTTTATGATTCTGTGATTCTATGATCTTCCACCCATTCCCCAGTGTAAGAGAGATATGTGGGCAGGCCAGGCCAGAAGGGTCCAGCTCTTCTTGGATCACAGATGGCAAGGAGACAGGATAGACCTCATGTCCAGAAATAGGAAAAGAAGATGTTGACATTTCACACCCTCGAATACACTGCAGCCCTACACAGACTGAACTTGGGACAAAATAACATATATTTATATATATAATATTTCTATAACATAATATTTCTATAACGTGTCTATAAACACATACAAGAGGCACTTTCAGGTCATTTACAACAGATAAGCTACTTCTTGGCTCAGTGCACTCAGAAGATCTATGTTATCTATAGAAAGAGAAAGGAAAGAATCAAGACAAAGAAAAAACTCCTGTCTTAAACTTGAATTATTATTATTATTTTTATCCCCACCACAAAATAGGCATGTGTGTTCTACACCCTGGCAAAAGACCAAGAGCAGATTCTGGAGAACAAAGGAGGCAAACAAACAGTGGTTTAGATTTGCAAACCACAGAGAGATAGACAGAGTACACAGCTACAGCAAAAGTGAAAGCTTTGGGAGAGGCTTCAAAGGCAAGAAGACTGTTTTGCCAAAAGCAGGACAGTCTTGCCTGCAGCCTGGAAACAAGCATGGATCAAGAACACCCAGCTCTCCACAACTGCTATATTTGCTTGCAAGACTCAAATTATTTTCTTCAAAAATTTCAGTCAGGCTGATGTGCTGTCTGAGTCACAGTTCAGACTTCACAGAGAAAATCCCCCTCTCAAATTTACAAGAAGTTGATGAATAGCAAACGAACAATATCTTGCTACTACTAAGGTGGTTTGAAAATGTTAGCACAAAGACCAGAATCCAACATTGTACTAATGTACTAAAAATAGTATTTGCATGGATGGGTGCAGATTTGTCCCTTGGTCACAGCCTGGGCTCAGGGGGCTGTGATGGGAGGCACAATCCCCAGCTGGAGGCTTAGCACTGGGGGTGTACCCCAGGGCTCCTGGGGCAACCTGCTCTAGCTGACCTGGCTTTGAGTGGGGGATTTAATCACACAATATGCAAACGTGCCATCTGTTAGATAGAAAAGAGTTCCATGCTGCCTCTAAGTTACAATTTTGTCTGTCTGGAAATATAAGGCAGCTGATGAGCTTATAATCGATGTCATAATCAAGGTATTTGCTAGAAAAAGCATACTGATAATAGCAGTGGTAAACAATGGACCACAACTTGATTCTTACAAGTTTAAAAATCTAAGTCTTTGCAAATAATTCAAACATTTTACAGGACATTATGGCATGCAGATTTTAGGGAAGTCAGATGTTTCGTGAAACATAACTAGAAAGATACAGAAGAGCTCATGTGAATGATAGAAAGGAAGGGAATACTCAAGTGCCAGCAGCCTGTAAAATAGCCTAAGGAAAATCTGTGGTGAGTTATACCAGAGGAATGTGTGTGAAGGGAGGAAAAGAGAGGGAACATAACCACACAGAGAAAACTTTACCAGTGCAGGCCATTCAGAAAGACCATTCAGAAATGTAAGATGGGATCTGTGAGAAAAAACAAAAGCTGATTATCCAGCGAAGGAAGAGGTGGACATAAGCAACCCATAGCAGATGGTAGCAGCTGAAAGATTGAGAAGGATATGAGTAAATGACAAAGGAAATTTATTTAAGGAAGAACTGTAAAGGGAATGGAATCGCATGTTCAGAAATAAGTTTTGCAAGAAAGTCTTGCTCAGGGGTATCTCTAAGAGGAAATGGCATGGAAGAATCTACAACACATTCTTGGAGAATGGAAAAAGATTCAGAAATTAAGATATTAACATGCAGATAGAAAATAGTTTAAATTTTATAAAGGGAAAAAGAAAAAAGAAAAGAAAAAAGGTGTATAAGGATTTGCTTCTGTGGAGAGGAAAAAACTGATAGAGGACACATGGCCACCTTCATCTTTGAATTTGTACAGAGCTCACCACAAAGCTGAGGGGGTGTCTGGGGAGTCTCTTAAGCAGCTGAGAGACTTCTGGCAGCTGGGACACAGTAACCCCACACTGACAAAGGTTTTTGTGCCTGGATCCTTTGCAAGGGACAGCCCGTTACCAAGACAGTTACACTGACTCTGCCAGCTGAAGACTTTACTGTAAGTATTTCTTAGGCAATGTAGCTGGTTTATGATTACTTTATTCACACAGTAATTTTGGATATGGGGCAAGGACAATTCCATAAAATACCCTATGGCACAGACCATAAACAGAACACAAGATCAGACAGTGAAGGATGAGTAAAAGTTAAAAATGCAGCAAAACAAAACTGAAAAAAAAAGACCTTGGAAAAGAGTGGAAGAAAGATAGAAAAAGTCTTGCAAAGATAGGAAGTATCACCATTAGCAATGCTGGTGCCATTATCTTCATTAGCCAAAAATAAAAGCCAAAACCAAATATGCAAAAGACAGATTTGATTTGAAGAATTAGGCACTTGAGAGAAGTCTGGATTTTCTCCAGCTCCATTCAACAGCTGAAGGTGTGAGCAAGATGAAAGGCAGAAACCAGTCAATGATAAGGAGTGCCACAGATGCCAGAATTTGAAACAAGAAGGGCAAAGACAAAGAATTTGAGCTGTGAGACACCCAATGTCCATATTTCCCTAGCCCAAATCACCACACTTTTTGCAGGAAATGCTACCACAATGAGGCTGATGAAGTATTTCATATAGAAGTTTTTCCAGTCTGTGGTGTCTCCTAAAAGGAGCTGAAACAAATGTGGTCTGATTCAATGTCCAAAACTCTTCTTGAAGAGATAAGGCATTTTGTTTGTGAACATGCAGGCCACACGACCCCAGTGCATACCATAAGCTGATGCCACAGATAAAAAATAATTTATCAACTTCTCTGAAGACCTTTTGCAAGAGCCTACAGTGAAAAAGAGAAATGAGTGGGGAAGAAATTTTCTTCTGAGGTGAGCTCCTGCCTCCTTCCTACACAGAATTACTCCTTCCCACTCTTCAGCAGTGTGCTCAGGTAGCCAAGAAGGCCAAGGGCATCCTGGCCTGCATCAGGATGAGCGTGGCCAACAGGTCCAGGGAAGGGATTCTGCCCCTGTACTCAGCCCTGGTGAGGCCACACCTCGAGTACTGTGTCCAGTTCTGGGCCCCTCAGTTCAGGAAGGAGACTGAGGTGCTGGAGCAGGTCCAGAGAAGAGCAAGGAGGCTGTGAAGGGATCCAGCACAAGTCCTGTGAGGAAGGGCTGAGGGAGCTGGGGGTGTTCAGTCTGGAGAAGAGGAGGCTCAGGGGAGACCTCATCACTCTCTACAACTCCCTGAAAGGAGGGTATAGCCAGGGGGGGTTCGGTCTCTTCTCCCAGGCAGCTACCAGTAGGACAAGAGGGCATGGACTTAAGCTCTGCCAGGGGAGGTTTAGGTTAGATATTAGGAAGAAATTCTTTACAGAGAGGGTGATCAGGCATTGGAATGGGCTGCCCAGGGAAATGGTGGATTCTCCATCCCTGGAGGTTTTTAACAAGAGACTGAATGTGGCACTCAGTGCCATGGTCTGGCAGTAGTGGATCAAGGGTTGGACTTGATGGTCTCAGACATCCTTTCCAACCCAGCTGATTCTGTGATTCCGTGATTTGATGAAAAAAGATATGACTGAGGGAACCTCCTCTTTGCAGAGTTTACCAGGACAGGCTATCAAGCATCCACCCTAGCTGAACCTCAGAGTAGCTAGGGTCTGCTGCAAACTGTGGTATATTCTGGGACTTCTGGAGAAAACATCCAGCTAGTGCTAGTTGACTAGTAGTGCATGTTAGGCACTGTGAGAGAGCTCACCTCCCCTTGCTGAGCACAGGACAGAAGTCTCTTAGTCCACTCACATTTGCTGACATGCTCTGCAGGCTCATCACATCTCTCCCATCTCCCTGTTGCCCCATATAAATCCAGAAAATTAAGCTGATTTGGTCCCGCATTTAGCTACCCTCTTAGGTCACAAGGATTTAAGTCAGACAAACAGACATGAACCAGTGATACATGATCTCTGAAGGCAGGCTTTTATGATCAGTCATACTGGTCTGTTGGTGATGTGACAGACTGAAAACCTCTGATGCAGGTTCTGAGATTGTTGTAAGTGCTAACTCTCAACTTCGGTACATCTTTGTAAGCTATTCTGAGACCTCTAAAGAGTTAACAACATCTTCAGAACTGCCCAGTGAAGCATGTAACCCAATTATTCAACACCAGAGCATGCTATGAGGAGCATCCTCTCAACTCAGAGGCAGGTTGCTGCTGCTGCTCCTGGAACCTTGCTGACCTGAACAGCCACAGCTCGGTGGGTACCCAGCCCAGTGCTGCCCACTCAGCTGTGGATACTGTACTGGAACAGCATGGTCACTTCTTAAAGTACAGACATGGAAACAATAATGTAAACTATGTAAAAACAGCAGCATGTGTGCTTCCTCCTACAATACAGAATAGAACATTGAGTAACAACATCAGAGTAACCCCGTGAGTCCACATCCTAAGTGATAATATCTTTATATCTCTGCAGTAACATGAACATCTGCCTATACTTCGTGCCACTGAACATATAATCAGAACAGGAAACTTAAATTTGCAAATTATTTCTCCTGAACATGTTGGTAGAGCCCTACAAATAAGATTTAATATTAGTTTCATCATCAACAATATCCAGGAATAGATGTATTTGGGGAAGGGCAGCAGAGAGTAGCTGCAAGGTCTGTATTCCTCCCCATTAGCAGTCCCTGCTTTAACGTGTGCTCCAGGCCATGTAATACCAGAACATTCTCCTGCCTGTGCTGCCAGGTCCAACAGCAGCTGCATTCAGCCTCACTTCAAAGGACTGAGTCTGCATCTGTGTTTATTGGGTTGCACGCATTGGCCAAAAGCCTTCTGGTAATAAATGTGAAACCACCATTGCTGGTAGGTGAGGGAGTGGAGAGGAAACCTTGTATATTTTAATTTCCTATATAACTTGACAATATAATTATTATTTTTTTTAAGATGAAGGCAAAACCAAAATTACATTAGATTCGCAATAACATTTGGCAATTATTCTCTTCCAGAAGCCAAAAGCAAAATTTGCACTGTGTAAAGTCCTACAGCTATTGAGTGTAATTTGCAGATTAGTTATGCCAAATGTAATTTTTATTAGATTTTCAGAAGCAGTCATGGCTTACTGTGTGCAGTTCACAGTAGGTAGTTCTGTCTTGAAAACACTACACAAACATGAATTAATTAATTCACTCAAAAGAGCAGAAAATTAATCTAGTGCATTTATTAATTGGAAAATGTACCAAGAGAAGGCTAATGGTGATGTTTTGGCCAAGAATTTTAAAAAAAGAGAAATGTTTCTGTAACAGCAATTTGAGCAATATGGTAACTCTCAAAAATATTCACTGGTTTCTTAAGACACACTTTTAGAAATACTAGAAAGTCATACTTCTATTCACAAGTCTTTAGTCTACTTGCTATCACACCACACTTACTTTTTACTTTAACCTCTTACTTTCAAAGTTAACAGTTGTTGAGAAATAACGTTTAATATATTCAAGATCCAAATAGTTCATACTAACAGAATTAATCTTGCATCTTTATTTCCCCACATGAATGTTTGTTTGTGACTTCTATGACTGTTGTAAATGTAAAATAAATGCTTTGATGCAAAACATGCATAATTCATGAAAGACTGGACAAGAGGCAAGTTGATAGTATACTTACTGAGCTATTAGACAAAATGTTATGCAAATGTATGTTACTAAAATGCCCTACGTCATACTCAGATCAGCTTCAGAAGAAGCATTTCATACCTGTGAAAAGTTAAGTTATATGGTTATGCAAAACTCTCCAATGAAGAACTTGTTTTACATCAAGTTAAATTCAAAATCCCCTTCCTTTGGGAAACTAGAAAGTGTCAATGTTTGTTTCCATCCTTTTTTATCATCTTAAAGAAAGTTGATGTTTCTTATGTGAAACCAGCACCAGAAATCATCACCAGAAATCAGAATTCAGCAATAGGAAAGACATGAACATATTAAAATAGGTCCAGTGGAGGGCCACAAAAATGGTCCAAAGGCTGGAATATCTCTCCCAGGAAGGCAACTGAGAGAGTTGCAGTTGTTCAGGCCGAGAAGCCTCTGGGAAGACCTTATTGTGGCCTTTCAGTCCTTGAATGGGGCCTATATGAAAGGTGGAAACTTTATACCAGAGCCTATAAGTAAATGACAGGACAAGGGCAACATTTTTAAACTCAAAGAGGCTGGATTTAGTTTGGGTATAAGGGAACAATTTTTAAAAATGAGGGTGGAAAGGGTTCCCCAGGGGAGCCCCA
Organism: Heliangelus exortis; assembly: GCF_036169615.1. NCBI lineage: Eukaryota > Metazoa > Chordata > Aves > Apodiformes > Trochilidae > Heliangelus > Heliangelus exortis. The sequence goes on from NC_092423.1 coordinate 122,439,566, forward strand.
TCATCAGAAGTGTTCAAGGTCAGGGTGGACAGGGCTTTGTGCAACCTGAGCTAGCTGAAGATGTCCCTGCACACTCTGGGGAGGGGAATGTGGGGGGATGGTGTTTGACTAGATGATTTTTGAAGGTCCTTTCCAACCCAAACAATTCTCTGATTTTATGAATCTATGAATAGATGTACATTCTGCTGCAGTTTCGTTTATTGCTATACTAGTCAACCAGATTGTTTGCATTCCTCACCAATAGCTATACTCCCACACTCAAAGGTATCAATACCTGCATTTGACTGTTTAAAAGTACTTTTTCTAGGTACATCCTGGAGAAGCACAGAACATAACATTTAAAGCTTTTGATTAGTAAACATCACGGTTAAGAATCACACTGAAATAGGGCTTCGAGTCATCGCAATGTTAAACGATTTCCCACTGTGGTGCAGCTCCATAGCTTAAAAGAAGTGGTTTCAAGTAAAGATGCCCCATTCCTTCCCACAGACACAGCAAGCTGGCCAAGCTACATCTTCCATAACATACCAGCCAGGGTGGTCAGAGGGAGAGCACTGGCCCACAGTGAGGGGTGTAATGTCCCAAGAGCATCAGCCAAACAGAAATTATCATGATAAATACAAAATTGCCTATAAAAATTCCATTTTTTTTTCCAGAAAGAACATTTTCCAAAATAAACCACAAGGCTCTAGCCATATAAACCTAGGCTGCTCTCTTATCATCGAAAGCAGTGAATGAATATGAAGGTATTCTCTTCCAATTTCTACACATTTCTGGAAACTACACCCTTGACTTGTTACAAAAGAGGTGGGAGTGTGCAGCCTGTCTTTTCCAGTAATTTACCTTGTGCAAAAGATACAGGGGTAGAGAAAGTCTTGACTCCATGTCTGAATTAATGCAGTGACTAGGAGAGTTAGCCAAGCACCAAGGATGAAATAAACTTCACCCTTCAGGTAAAACAGTACTGTACCTCCAAGAAGGCTGGGATTCACTGTTCTGTGTATTAACTGGATTTCTGACTCCAGTTAGAGTCAGAACAAGTTCTTTGAAATAACTTTGGAAACAAGTACTTTAAAAGCCAATCTATATTTAGAGTCCTGCCAACCAAGCAATACAGCTTTCCTGAAATATGACCCAAGAAAGTCTTTTGAAGTGAACTCAAGAAATTAGCTTATACAGCCAGACACAGCCAGAGTCAATGATTTACAGTAATTTACTCACGGTTCCACAGTCAGGATGCCACTGTGGAAGGAAGAAAACAATAGAAGAATCCTAAACAAGCAGTATCCAATTAAAAAATGAATATATAATGCTTGCTGACCTGAAATGAACATTTAATTCACATTGGTGCAGCTTTTTAATTGAGTAGACACAGTAACAAATGCAGTTTTCTACCACACGCCAGTCTGTTCACGTTTCACCCCATTGCAGCACTACCCAGTTGCTTTCCAGTAGTGCATTAAGCAACACGTCCTTTGTTCTCCCTTCCTCTGCCTCAGGGGATAGGTTTGTAGAATGATTTGCTTTGGTAATTTGGGAGCTTTTCTTTAATGTATATGTTGCAATGTGTTTATGTCATAAAGGCAGGTTAAAGAAATCCTGTTTACATTTGGATGATGATGTTTGTGATAGTCTTAGCTCCTGAGGGAATTAATTCTGGCATCTTGAACCAGATTCTGAGTCTTTAACCTCCTGCACAGAGTAGAATGAGGCTGAGAAGTAAATGTTTTTTTTCTTGATTTCTTTCTTGTTTTTTCACCTTTAGCTTTAGCCCACCATTTAGATCACTGCTTTTAAGAGAGGCAACCCACCAGGATGCTGCAAGAATATACACTGTGTGGTGTTAATAAATAAATAAATAAATAAATAAATATTTTTAAGGTCTCTATCTCTAGCTTATCCATTTTTATTTCTATTTTTGTGTATGTTTCATACTGTCCACAGTATACTATTAAAAATATACATATGTTATGGGGGCACACTCAAAAATTTTTTGTGATATGAACACACTATCAACAAAGCTTTGAGATCACTGTTCTAGGTTGTAGTTCTCTGATGATAACCCACCCTAACAACACAGACTTGAGATCCTGAGTTTCAGTCAATATTCGGAAGTCAATGCAAAAATCCCCCCAAATATCTGTCAAGCATGGTTAAAAGAACTGCTGCTGCTATACAGCATTGCTCCAACCTCCCCATACTGCACAGATTTTCCTGCTGCCAAGAATCTCCTACAGAAATAATGTGTAGCTGCTGTCTAACTCAGAGGTGGAAGGAATATGAGAATCGGGCACAAAACGGAGAAGATTAAACAATGCCAACTTCATGAGCTCCTCTTTGAGTATCAGGAAGAGACCCAGAATTACTCCCAAACTGTGGGCTGCACATTCATGCAAAAGGGAAGTACAATGGATTTGTAAATTCTTTTAAAAATCTTCTGTGAGCACCTCTTCTGTTTTGCTAAGATTTCTGACCCAAGAGCTGATACCATTCTGTCGTGCTCTCAAAAAGCCAATTGAACTGTTAAAATGAGTGTGGTGATGTAGTTGAGTGACCAGTGCTAAGTGCTTTAACATTAGCATCTCATTTTGAAAATGTAGCTTCCCTAGATTAAATCAAAATATTACAGGTGCCAACTGTAATTTTTAAAATTCATGTGCATAGATGTGCCTGCAGGGTTTTTCTCTATTCTACTTCAATATAATTAACTCAGCCATAAAATATGCCTAATTTCTAGGAACACTTACAGAATACACTTAGAGCAATTCAAGTAGCCACTTTGATTTAATGTCAATAGTACTATACCTTTCTCCATTCTTTCACACAGAAAAACAATTAAATGGTTTACAGGTTACTTACAACTTCCAGAGAAGCCTTAGTAGTTAGTCTGAGGTAAGCCTGGAGTTTTTGTGATTAGAACAGGATTTTACAAAGCATTAGAATTTCCATTTTAGCAATATTATACAATGGGGGGCATTTTTTTCCTAGTGGCAATAGACATGCCTTCCTGAAACACTCCTTTGATAACAACGTTCTCTACAGCAACATAAGGCTGTTAAAATTTAGCATATTATAACAACAGCTTGTCCATACCCCAAAGAGGAAGAAGAGGAGGAAAATAAAGGATGTTGAGCAAGAATACTTCAGACAGGCAGCAGAGCTGATGATGCTTCTGGGACCTGCTCCAGATCCATGCCATGGAGAAGGCAACACTTTTCCGGGCTCTGAACAGGGTATCCAAGACGGCTGTAGGTATTACTGCTATTATTATATCTTGCATAATATAACTATTATTATAACTTATGCAACAGGCATAAGGTCATAACACTGGATGTGGGAACCCATACAGCACTCTGCATGGAAAGGACCTTTGGTGGTTTGGGGAAATGTCCATCAGGGAGAGGAATAGCCTGAAGGCAGTGCAAAAGCAGTCAGCATTGCTACAGACCCCTTCCCTCGCTTGCAGTACCCTACTTTGGGACACACACATAGCTGGTGAAGTGGGCAGAAGACTTTAGTAAGGACAAACTGGGGTGTCAGGGCCCTGAGCTCACCCCCATCCCAGGGCTTTTGTCTGCCTGAGCTCGGAGGCAACTTGGAGATAGTGCAGCTGATGACCCTGGGGAAAGCTCTTCCTCAAAGCTATGAAGGGAGGATTCATTCACCCAGGCCTGTTCCTCCTTCCCTTGGAACCTGCTCTGAAGCTGAGTCTCCTCCCTTTAGTCCATGCCCAAATCCCACTGCAGCTGCCCTGCAGCTATGCCTGCACGCTGCTGGCCAAGGATTGCCAGCAGGAAAGATCTGCATGATCATGTCAGGCATTGGCAACAGCAAAAACTGCAGCATCTTATAAAGAGTACATCAGTAGTAAGGCTGGAGAATGCTAACCCTGCTCATACTGACAGATTTCACTCAGTTTAAGGAATTTCATTTTCTGAGTGACTAATAGTCTCCTGTAAACGTATTTTTAGGAATCTTGAATTCCCTCCAAAAAACTACAGGTGTAATTATGGCTGCTGTATAGAACTGCAGGTTTAGCAAACTGTGCCACCAAAAATTAGTTTGTGATTTAACTAACTGAAGACAGTTTTTTTTTTCATATCTCCTCCCAAAACAGGGATTCACATACATTGTCCTACCAGCACAATTTTAGTAATTTTTTAGTAATTTTTTCAGTTTAGTAAGCAAAAATTTCAAGTTTCACTCCTGTTCACCACTGTGTGGACTAACTCCACTCAGCTGAGATTCTGCAGCTGTGGTAACTGCTTGGTAGTTAAGATGAGGAAAGTTTAATGGAGAAAAGATGCTTTCTATGAACTTCAGTAACTTTAGATGAAGTACCATCAGCCTACTGGCAGACATTGGATAAGAAAAATGTAAAAGATCATCTAGAAAAACATGAGTTGGAAGGCTAAGAAGAGAGGGCTAAATTGGATTACCTGAGGTCAGCAGTCAAGAGTGTTAGGAGTAGGCTGTAACCTGACAGAACTGGCACTGATCAAAAATCACAGGGAAAGTGCAGTTGTTTAAGTACCCAGAAGAGGAGCTTCATTCCGTTCCTGATTAGACTGTATCTTTTTCAGCTCATTCACACATCTGTCCTAGCTGCAGACTGAAGAACACAGAACTACTGTGGAGGACCATCAAAGAAACAAAAGACATGAAATGTAAATGAACAAAAGACCAAGAATGCACTATTTTTTCAATCAAGAAAAGGTTTTAATACAGCAGCTTTTAGAGCTGACCTCCATTCAGAGTAGGCACCTAACCCAAAGACAGACAAAAGGATCAAAAAGATGTGAATAAGAAAGACAACAAATCCTAGGTGAAAAGAGGCTATGTTACGTTTAAAGACAGTTAGAGCTAAGAGGAAATATCTTGCATTTGCTAAGGCTAAACTGGCCATAGCTGTAGCCAAAGGAACACAAAAGAAAACCCCTTCAGATCAGCTTTTCAAGTCCTGCTTTAGAAAAATAAACCCCATCTCTTTAGTAAAACTATGTCTGTCCTTCATGGAAACACATGAAAACACACTTATCTACAGGTAAACACATGCCTAAGTGCTTTGCTGGAAAAACAAAAGTATTTTTCATTTAGACTGCAGGTGACTGAGTGAAACAAACAGCAGTGCTGCCCATGTGTAGAAGTAAAAAAGGAAACAAAAGAAGCAACAACAAAACAAAACAAAAAACCCCAAAACCCTGTGTGAAACTACTTTAAGAGGACTGGACTAGGCAGAACTTTCCAAAAGAAGCAATATAGTTAAGTAGTCATAACAGCAACAATAGAAGTGGGTAAAGCACAATCTCTTGGATGTCTAGTAGCTCCAATCTGAACAGAAACCCCAAGAAAATATGAGGTAAAGAGATTAGGAAAATACTGAAAAAAAGAGGAAAACAAGGCAGAAGGTTGGCTCTGCAATGAATCTGCCACACAACACTTCACCAAAGACAAGGAGATCCATGGTGGGAAACTGCTACACATTCCATGGGCCTTTCAGGCAAGGTGATGGTACAGCCACAGGACAAGGCTCTGCAACAGGACAGACACACCTGGAGAGAGGGTGACAAGGACAAAACTCCTTCCAGAGGGCTGTGTCCAACTTGACCTCTCCAGGCTTAGAACCAATGAGAGTCACACACACAGCGACCATGAGAGAACGTGCAAACTGGGAATGAAGGTTGGACCCTGCTCTATGTGAACTCCCCCCAGGAGTGTAAAACCAGTGTGACACAGCCCCAGAGCAAACCATCTGACTGAGGGGCAGCAGTGACACCCTCCATTCAGGGCTCTCCATGCATCTGGCACCCTTTAAAGGTTCAGGTTCTAAATAAGAAAATTACAGGTCTGTATCTGCAAAACTGGCCACTGATTTTCACCTGTTAGACCTTTTCACTTACTTTTCTGAAGAAGAAGGCTACAAAACCTCTGGATGCTTTCGAATTGTTTTGTACTGGCAGAGCAATATTAAAGCACTTTGTACAAAAGAGAATTACGACAGCAAAGTGTAACAGAAAAGAAAAAGCACAAACATGTTTGGAAGAGGTAGAATACCCACAGCACATGCAAGACAAAGTCATGCACTGGCACTGAGTTCACAGACAGGTGTGTGAGTCAGGGACACTATCCTTCTTCCAGTTGTTTCCTACCACTCCTCTGCTGAGAAGTTCCACCCCCGCAGCTCTGTTGGCAGAAGGAATTAATTTAGCACTCCCTCGTGTGCTTCCAACAAGTCAGATGGATTAGTCAACAAAGAGGGTTTAAACTAACCTGCTCACTTTGCCTGAAGCAAATGAAAGCACTCTTAAGCAAACCCCTTTTACCAGCAGAGCTATGGTAGCATTAACTACAGCATCAAAGGGGCAGTGTGTAGGAGCAAACAGGCAAAATCTCCAAAAGGCAGTTAGATCTGGAGCACACACTCTGTCCAGGGCTTTTTAAGTATGCACAAGCCATAGCATCCAACATACACACCACCAGTCCACGTGTGTATTTTGTCAGGCAGCAAATACAAAGTTAATGCAATTATGCTAAAAATCCTCCCACCACGGGCTAGGTTAAGGCACTTTATCTCATACTCGCTGTGTGCTAACAGCATGCAAGGGAATAGTTATTAGAGATGATGGATGATAAATTCTAATTCATGATACCTTCCTAACTTGCCTAAGGTCACAAGGTTTGATTGTGCAAAATTAAGCAATTGACCCGAAAAGGTTGCAATTTACTTTTCCAAATAGTATTTCAAGACTAATAGCAGCACAAGCTCAGTTTGAATTCAATTTCCTACAAAAAAGAGCTCCTGATTGTAATCCAAACACTCTACTGACACTTTACAAACACGCCTGAGTTCCTCTTATTGGGAATCCCACTTCCAAATGTCTTCTCTAATTGTGATCTGAGAGCAAGGGCTGTGACATTAACAGATGTGCCTCTGCCAGGCTGCACAGCAATGAAGAGCAATGAACTCTCAGCACACGGGTCTTCCTGACACACTCAGTGCTCCCTAGGCAGATGAACCCATGCCACCAACATCTCCTTTGTCTACTTCAGCAGTCCCTGCATGCAACAAAAGCATAAAGTCATAGTAGGGATGTCATCAAGTTTTTTGAGTCCTTCCTCATGAGCTTTAATCATTGTCTTCTCTTCCTGGTAGTTGTGCTGTGGAGCAGCACAGTTTGTACCACAAACGGACAGCTTATGCCTTTTATTTTATGCTATGATCTATTTGATCTATAGGTTTTTATGATCTATACACTTTGGGCATAGCAGGACACAGGTGCTCTTGTTCCTGCCCCAGTAATAAGGCTACAAAACCTCTGGATGCTTTTGATTCCAATGCACTCACTTTGCTGTGTGACGCCCACAGCAGATCAGCCTATTCTGTAATGTTTTTGCTGAGAGACAAGAGCCTCTTCTCCTATCACAGAACTTCTAGCTTCCAAAATCCCTCAATATGCAGGAGTATTTGAACTGAAACTCTTGTATGACCAGGAATACAGATTTTCAGTAACAAAAAACCCATGAAACTGCCTTGGAAAAAAACTCCTGAATCTTCCTTAGTATAGGGACATGGAGCGCAGTCTTGCTCTAAGGATAGGATGACAACCCATTGGTTTCAAAAGCTATCTTGGAAGAGTCAGCCTCACCACAAAAGTATTTCATAAGTCCCAACAAAAATTTTGGGGCATAAGTTTTTCCAGATAAAATGTGCTGTTATTTCAGCAGTATTTTGCTGAAAATGCTGTAACTGGTATACACTGGAATTGCACCATGTTTCTAACGGCATGATCAATTTCTCATTCATTTCTGTAAGAAATCAGACTTTAAATACTCTCCTCAGGTGCAATAAAGGGAGTCATTGTATGTGTCTAACAAGTTTAGTACCCCTGTGGATAACACAGTGCCTGTAAGTAACAGCATACTCCACATCATGCACCATCCAAGTGTGAGAATTTAATCCTCAGTCTTGCACAAGGGGTTTTATCACCTTAAAGGTCCTATTTGTTGTGTAGGAGCTTGCACTTTGTTCATTGAAATTCTAATTCAGCAGAAAATGCAAAACTACATTTAAGTGTTTTGGTAGAATGGAATTTAAGTAGTACTAAGTGTGAAATTTATTAGTGATTATATAAATCCACAAAGTACTGTTATAAACCATTCTCCCCAGACCATTATTTTCAAAATATCAAACTTTTAGATCCTGGAAAACAAAAATGAGTGGTAAGTGATGCTTTCCTAGGATGTGTACACTGCACAAAGCACTACCTGTGACTGCATAGTTTAGATTTAGGTTATTCTAGATCTGGAGCAAAACACCACATCTCCCTCATCTGAGGCACTAGCTTTTCATTTGCAGGAAGCTGAATCAGCTTATGATTCTTTTCCAATGGACAGTGGGAGATTTACATGGCTTTCGCTAACGTGGGAGAACAAAGCACAAAGAACCAAATGATTATCAGAGAAAAAAGGAAGCTACCTTTGGCCTCTGGAGAATTAGATTTCAGCTTGAATAAACCTGCATTTGCTACCCACAAGACTAGGACAGTTAACAAATGAAGACTTCTTTCCCACACTGTCCCATCAAAGACTGGAAAAGAGATTTCAGTCATCCAAATGTATGAACTTTGGCAGTAAACACCACTGACTCTCAAGAGACCATGGGTAAAAAAGGTATGTTAAAAAACTTCTGTGAAGTGTACATCACTTTTTAATTTTTAATTATGAACCACAGAAGCATGTGGTTTTGACAGAGGAAACTCAAAACCAGTTTATGAAGAAACAGTGAATTAATATTTCTACAGAATGAATGCATTTTTGCTACAGCATCTCAGAATGATTTCTGAATTATTTAGTGCCATCATTAATACAATACAAACCCTCATTTGCAACAAAGCAGGGACCTATGTCCAGGAAGACACTCAGTAAAATGGCATTATCAGATACACCAATACAACCTCAGTTCTGGTGTAACGGAGCCATTATAGACCAATTAAATTGGCTGCACTGGTTTGGTTAAGTTTGCCTTTTTTGAGTGAGCTGCACAGTGGAATCCCTTTGCAGCAAGCTGACAAAGCAAGAGTCTGATGAAGTGGTTTGGGAGGAGCTATTAACCAAAGGTCTTCCCGGCAAACAGTCCAGGAGAGTCTGAGCTGCTGTCCTTGAACAACCTACTGTAACTCTCAGGTTGGCTCTGCTTTGAACTGAGTGAACACCAAAGGCTTCCTCCAATCTAAATTATTTTATGATTCTGTATTGATCTGTTAGCACTCTAGATTATCTGCTGCAATCAAATAACACTTCTTTGCTCTCCAAAACAGAGACTCTGTACCTCCTTATCCTACCTTTCCTCCTATGTATCTTATCCCAGCTCAGTCCTGGGTGTTCACTGGGAAGTTTTTTAGGTTTTTAAACAGATCAGTGCTGGGTGCAGGTTATGTTCTGCGAGATTACAAGCAGACAGCTCCGTAAATATGAATCCCAGTAGAGATTCTTAATGTGAACTTCCTGCACACACACAGCAGTTTGCATGGGTCTAAACATAGTGAGAAATAATCTACAACATCAGTAATTTTAAAAAAACACACTTATAGGTAAGAAGTGCCATAGTGAGGCACTAGTCAGCTGGCAAAAAGTGACAGCCAAGAATCAAGAGCCACAGGAATCCAAAATCATCACAAAGCCTAAAACGTCATTAAACAGGACTCTATTTTGCATTTTACAGAGGCTGTGTCATGGGAACGTTTTGCTCCGATGGACCCAGATCTGAATCGCTATCTCCACCCTGTGCCCCAGAGAGGCACAGCAAATTTCAAAATTCTTCATCCCCCATCACTCCTCTGCCCTCTTGCCTAAATTTAGACTATCTTGCTCAGCTCCTGGAAACTGCACACTACGTTTTGCATCTTCGCTGGTTCTCCATGGCCAACTCTCCTCTCCCTTCTGGAATTTTAGAAAGATTAAGAAAATCTACCCAGAATAAAAAACAATTTTCTACCAAAGGTCTACATTCCCAAGTAAAATTGGAGGAGGCAAGCATTTTGGTTTACAACATTTACAGTATTTATAGTATTCTTACAAAGGCTTCTCAAAAGTTTAAGTTGAAGTCCTTTCCAAGATCCCTGCGTATTTCCAGGCAAAGACAGAGGGGCGTGTATCTGAACATTTCTATCTGCATTACACAGGAGTGACACCACCACACTCCTTCACCTGCAGGACCCCACAGCCCTCCCTTAGTGACATCTTTTCTTGCACCGGCTCCGGCAGAGATGGAGTTCGCGTTCTTCACAGCAGGACATGTAGGGCTGTGGTTTTAGGTTGTGATTACTCAACACTGTCTGAACAGCACCGAGGCCTTTTCTGACTCTTTTCTCTCCCCACTCCCCAGAGATGAGATTTGGGAGGTGACACAACTGGGCAGTTGACCTTGACCAACCAAAGAGATGTTCCAATACCCCGCGTTGTACAAGACCACACTGCTCAGCAGAGTGGAGATAGAGACTTAGGGATGTTACCATCTCCTCAGGACTCATGGGACACTCAGCTGCCCGTGCGAGTTGGAGACCGACAGCCAGGTCACCACCTGCGCATTTCCTTCCTTCTCCCGCTTCTTCCCTCCCTCCCTATCTCGACATCCGCGGGGTTTTGCTTTCCCCTACGCCTCCCAAGTGCCGCTGGCCGTGGGCAGCACTGCGCCAAGGGGCGCTCGCTCGCCTGCCTGCCCTGCGGGGTCACCCTCCCCTTCTCCCCGCCCGACCCGGGTCCCCGGGGACCCCAGCGCTGCCTCCTGCTGCGCACCCCGCGCACTCCCGCCCGTTCCCCTCCCCGCCGCGCCTCGAGCAGTCGCCGGCAGGAGAGCCCCGCCCCGCCGGCACGTGCGGGCAGCACGCACGCCGCACGCGCCGCCGGGCAGACAGCCCGCGCCTGCGCCGCCTCGCTGCGCGCCTAACGGTACCGCCGCCACCGGTACCGCCGCGCTGACCTCCCGCCGGGAGGCTCGGCTGCCCCTATCACCCCTCGGGACCCACGGGAACCCCCCCGTCCACTTGCGCGTGCGGTGAAGGAAAGGGTGGTGGCGGGGGGGAAAAAACAAGACGGGAGGGAGGGGGTCGCCTGCCCCCTCCCCCCGCCCCCCATCCCCCGCGGTGCCGCGTCGCGAGCAGGGCGGGGCGAGGCGAGGCGGGGCGCGCGCGGCGCGGGGCGGCGGGGCGGTCGGGCGGTGCAGGGGCTCGTGACGCGCCCCAGCTGTCGCGCCCGCCCCGCCGGCCCCCCGGCTGCCCGCCCCCCGCTCGCGCTCCCCCTCCCCTGCGGTGGCTCTCCCGGTGCATTGTGGGAGCAGTCCGTTGTTCATTTGCCATTCGACCTGATCCGGGGCCTGTTGGGACGGAAGCGCCGCCGAGCCGGATCCATTGTGGGGAGCCTGCGGCGGCGATCTTAGGCCGGAGCCGGGGGTGGGGAAAGCGGCCGGACTCCGTTTCTCGCGGCCGCCACCCCCGCCCTTCCCGCACGGCAGCCGGCGCCTCCTTCCCCCTTCCCGCGGGCAGAGCCCTCGGCCGGGCGGGGAGCGGCGGGCCAGGGGCGCGAGGCGGCGGCGGGCGGGGGGCGCGCGCGCCATGTTCGCGGAGATGAACCGGCGGACGCTGGCGTTCCGGGGCGGCGGCCTGGTCACCGCTGCCGCGGCGACGACGGCGGCCGGTGGCGGAGGCGGCGGCGCGGCCGAGGCCTGGGACCGGCAGGACCCCGAACCGCTGAACGGGCGCGGGGCGGACGAGGAAGTGGAGCTGGAGGGGCTGGAGGCCGAGGAGCTGGAGGCCGCCGCCGAGGAGAAGGAGGAGCTGCTCCTGCCGCAAGACGCGGTCTCGCCCCCCGCCGCCGGCCCCATGTTCGCCGAGAGAAACCGCCGGACACTGGCTTTTCGGGGCGGCGGGGGGCTCCTCGCCGCCCCTTCCGCCGCGAACAATGGCTGTGAGGCTTCGGCCTGGCCGCGGAAGCACTTCAATGGGCGGGGGGCGGACGAGGAGATGGAGCTGGAGGGCGCGGAGGGCCTGGAACCGGAGGGCCTGCTGGAGGGGAAGGAGCTGGTCCAGGACGGGGGCTCCCTGAGTGACAGCAGCGACGACGAGGAGGACGGCGAAGGGGGCAGCCTGGGCGACGGCAGCGGCGCCGAGGGCGGCAGCTGCAGCAGCAGCAGGCGGTCTGGGGGCGACGGAGGGGACGAGGCGGAGGGCAGCAGCGTGGGCGCGGGGGAGGGGGAGAGCATCAAGCATTTCCCGCTAGCCAGGCCCAAGTCGCTGCTGCAGAAGCTGCACATCTCCTTCCAGGGCTCCTGGCTCAAGGAGTTCCCATGGCTCTACTACTGCCAGGAGACCGGCCTCATGTCCTGCGCCTGGTGCACCGCCGCCGCGGCCGCCGCCGCCCCTCCCGAGCTGATCATGGCCGGCGGGGCCCTGCCCGGGGGGCACGACGAGCTCTGCAAGGGCACCCGCAATTACAAGCGGGCCCTGCTCCTGCGGCACCACCTCTCCGCCGAGCATCGCCTCAACGAGCCCGTCAGCGCCGAGCAGGTAGGAGAGGCGGCGGGGCGGCCGCTGGGTTGGGGTGGGGGGGAAGGCGGGAGCGGGTCGCGGGGAGAAGCCGGCCGGCCTCCCCTTTCGCATAGGTGGGGCGGTGGTTTTTAGAGCCCACGTGCGTGAACTTCTTTAAATGGCTTCCAGTGTTTGTTGTTGCCCGGGCGGCTGGTCACGCCGCGCTGCTTTCGCACGCCGTTTCCGAAGCGGGAGGCGAGTCCGCTTTCTGATTCGGGGTGACTCCCGCTGCATTTGGGCAGGTACAGCGTTGTCAGCGGTGCCGTCGTGCAGCCCGGGAGCCTTGGCACAAGCTGTTGTTTATGGCTGCACCGGGACAACGTCGCGTGGTCGGACGTAGCGAGTGCCGTTTGCATTAGTTTATCTCTTTCTCTGTTGAAGATAAACAGGCGATGTGGGAGAAAGTTGAGTACGAATACCAGTGATGCAGCACTGATTTAAAAACACCCGTTACAACTTCCTCCTGCGGTATCGGAGAAGGGAGGGCAGTGTCCGGCTAACGACTGCTTGTGAAACTGGTCATTGCCAGCCTGCAGTGGGAGTTAGCCTGCCGTTCTTAACGGTGTGGTTCCTGTGCACTAATCGGATAGCTTTACGTAGTCAAGACCTTTTCGTTTAAATCTTTTCCCCGATTGTGTTGCTTCAGATTGAGTTAGTGAGCGAGAAGCCTGCAGTTGCTTGCTGCATGTTGGAGATAAAACATGTGGTTTCCTGAAAGCCACGTTAATATGCTAGCGCTCCTCTAATGCTTTAGGAGTAGTGAAACTCTTGTTCCCCGCTAAACGTAAAATTACTGTATTTCTTGGCAGGGTTAGCTCTAGTACATATGTGGAAAAAAAGCTTCTAAGGAATACTCGTATTGAATCTCCAGCACGCTGCAGCGTTTCCTCCTAAGGATGCGTGCGCTGCAGAAGTTCACTTGGATCCCCTGGCTGGCCTTGAACTGCCAGCGGAGCACAAGCGAATTTGCCTCAGGTTAGGCTAGTACTGGAACTGCCAGGCTGAACTCGAGCTGGTAGCTGGAATTTAATCCTCAACCACTTCATTTTTCACTCTCTAAAGCTCAGTTTTTATTAAAACACCCCTCTCGGTTGTACAGGTATGTCTGTAGTACAGACTGTAGTGCGGTAGTTCATTGAGCTTATTGCTTGAGTGTTTTAAGGAACTCGGGGTACCTTGGACAGGAGCTGCTATTGTAATGGTTGGGAAAGGATGTAAGGATGACAGATAAAATGCAAGCTGAACATAGGTTTGCAAGTTTTATATGAAACTACTGCAAGACTGCAAGGAAGACTTACAGTGCATAAATACCAGTGTTATCCAAAATATTATTTTTGGATTTACAAGTGCAACGTTCACCTTAAGGATGAGTAATTCTACCTTTTCAGTAAGTGTATTTCTAGGGCAACTATTGTTACAGGCATTTTATGGCAGTAGGTCATTCTAGTTTCCTCCAATCCGGGGTTTGCCTTTCACTCTGAGGTATTTTAGCTAAACGTGCTTTAAATAACTTGTTTCTAATTTTGGAACTTCCATTCTCAATTTTGGTTTATCTCTCTGTATGTTTAAAAATGTCCTATTTGTTTGATGTTATTGCAGTATGTTCCCTAGCATCTTGTTGCCTAGTTTCTAACTTCAAGTTGTGACTGATGACCTTGTAAAGGTGTGTTCAGTCTCTGCATAGCTTCCTGTGTCATTAGGTGTTGCTAATTCATTCCACACTGAGAAGTTTCACTCCCCTTAAAGTAAGCATAAATAAGACTGCTATTCCAAGCAGTTTCCGTGCTGAAAATTGGTATTTTTTTCCTTTGTATTCCTAACCTCAGCCTCTTCTGAGACTGCTAAATACTGTTAGGATGGAAGGGAGGGATAGAATATTGGCTTGTGTGTCACAGTAGCCTAAAAGTGAGCAAAAGTATTTATTTAAAGAGTAACCTTTCACTGTCATGGGAATCTTTATAAAAACAAGCCTCTGCTTGTTTTTTGCTACCACTGTTTGTTCAAGAAAACATATTCATAGCAATTCAGTAGTTAAGAGTAAGATAGATGAGATGTGTCAGTGGTTCTTTTGTGCTCCATTAAAGATAAGGTGTGGACAAAGTAAGCTTCTATAAGGTAGCCGTACAGAGATTGGTGTTTTCAAGTGGAAAACTGCTGGATGCATCCTTGTGCAATTACATTTAACTTAAGAACTCACAAGGGAAGGAACAAGGCAGTATTTCAAGAGTCAAGTGTAGTTTTACTTGTGGTATGCTTTCAGGTTACACTTGCTTTATCAAAAATCTGATTAAGAATCTGTTTTCTTTCTGCTTTTATGTTTAATTTCTCTATCCTTTCACACTTTTAATAGCACTTGAATTTCTTTTGGTACATGTGTTTAAATTAATACCAAAACAATAGCCTCATTTTTTTCATGGTTAATGCCATGATACCAGATACTTGGAACAGCAGTAGGTAATTTGTACCCTGACCATATTTCCAAACATACTTAATGAGGCTGCAAAGCCATTTAGATTTAATGAAACTTGGGAGAGATCTTTCAGCCTTTGTCTTAGAGACAACACAAATGCATTTTTGACATGAGCTTCAACTGCAGGGCATGTTTAGCAGCTGCTAATAAACATATGGCACAGTGCCACTGTTCAAGTGCAAAAAGGAAATTATAGGTGTTTAGACAGCAGAGCAGTGGAAATTTCTATAGGTCTGTTGGATATTGGAAAGGAGTGATGATTTCAGTTTATTTTTGGGATATATTTAATTTGGAATGCCAAAATACATCACAAGTGGTTGCAGCTGCTGTAATTCAAGAGTACTGAGCTGTCAGTGCTTCTTTTTGAGACAAATATTTTCTAGTTAAAAAAACCCCCACGAAACTGTCTCCGTATAAAGCTTAAGGAAAGATGTAGTTGGCTTGAAACAAACTTGTTTTTTTTTTTTAATTAAAGGACTATGATGTGGCAGAAACCTTAAGAAATAGACACTTACTGTGACAGTATTGCTAAAGTATTTTAATCCTGTGATGAACTAAAACCCATAAAATGCAGATTTATTGGCTGTTGGGGGTTCCTCTCCTTAAAGCAGCTTCTTAAAATATATTCTCTCTAGACAGAATTCAAAACTTTGGAAATACTGCCAGAAAAACTTTCTCCAGCCTAACAGACATGTTGGTTTAAAGCAGAGGCTCTCTAAAAGGAGGAAGGCCTTTGATGTGTTATTTTTTCCATGTGAACTGTAATTGTTTGCTTTATGTGAGCAGTGATGAATAGAAGTCGTGCTTCAGATGTCAGAGTTACATTATTCCGTTCTAAGTTAACTTCTTGAATTACTCTTAGCGGAGCAAAGAAGTTGAGGGGTAAGTCAGGCACTTAAAAAAGTATGGGCCATATTTTACTGTATTGTTAGGTAGTGTTTTTATCAGACTTCAAACTATACCAGTGAATGTTGGGTCCTTAATGGATCAGTTGAAAATTTCTGAGTTTTCTGTTAGCAATGCCAAATGTCAGGGGGGCACCTTAAGTGCAGCTGGTAGGGCCATATTTCGAAATATTTTTCCTCTGTAGCTGCACATGCTTAAGAAGTTCCTGGTAGCTCATTTCTGTTAAATGTTTTTTAAAATCTGGATGAGAATTAATTTGGGGCATAGGGGAACTGCTGTAGAATAAGGTGTGGTAGTGGGGAAGGGTTTAGCAAAATGCGACATCACTACTTTTCATAACTCTACAACTGAGATAGAATCTATGGTTAGACTGGTTTGGTTTGGTTTGTTTGTTGTTTTGGTGTTTTTTTGTTATCCCCCTCACCATTCTTGTTCCTGGGACACAAGAGTATGTTGATGATACAGGAGGAAAAAGAAAAGCAAGTAGCTATTCTTGGTCATCTGCTTCTGCTTCTATTAGCTTTTAGGCAAGTTTAATTAGTGAATTTTACATATGAAAGTAATTTATCTTGGAATGTATTCAAACAAATCTAATTGAAACTGAGCACAATATTAGTTTCCCTGAGGAGTCCCTGTTTTGTTAGACCACTTCTTAATGTCACCTATAGAAAGAAGCTTTCCAGACTTGGAATTCTGTAGATTCCCCAGATGTAACTGAAGTAGTCCTGATTTTTATTCCAGATTTCTTATCAGTTTTTATTAAAGGATGAGGTGTTTTGGTGTTGAGATAACTTCAGTGATGTGAATATTTGGTCTGTATTTTGAAAATATGAGGGACATTTAAGCAAATATCACTAGTTCGTGGTTCTGTTGGAAAAACACTGCCCTGCAGATGATGTGCAATGATCACAACTCAAGTAACTGAAGTTTGAAAATATACTACTTCGATCTTTCAAAATTAATTTCTGAAAAAGTACAATACAGTTCAAAAGGAAAATGTTTAAAACTCTCTGGGTGGTCCTAATTTTTTTCATTTTTCTCACAGTAAGTGTTAATTCTACTTGTCACACTTGGTGTACAGAGGCTCACTAACTGTTCAGATGTCAGGGCATTTATTTAATTTGAGGTGTGGCGTTATAGTGAGCTACTTCCATACCAGCAGCTGGACAGCTGTTTGCAATATCATAGTTTTTAAAATCTCTATGCACCCATTTCTGTAAAGCTGTAGTACCGATGTCTTTCCCCTCAACACACACCCCTCTAACTTGGACATCAACTGCATTATATATCTTATTTTCAACATTATGATCTTCTCTTAAAGAGGACTTAAGTTTTGTGTTCCTGTAGCACGTATGTGATCTGCAGCTCTTTTTTACCATGACGGTTTGCAGTTTTTTTAGGAAAATTAAAAAAAACCTGTAATTTTTTTTACCAGCTCTTTTGGATACATACACATGCTTAGCTATAATATACTCTGCCTCCATTCTTTAATCACACATTTGTAAAAAGAAAGTAGGTTATTTTTAAAATTCATGTGTTTAACATGTTCTCAGATAATGAAATTGTCAGTTATCATAGCATCTACCTAACATGTGCTGTGTAAAATGTACTTCACTGATAATTGACTTTGATTAGAGTGACAACACTTTCAGGTATGATAATTTCTGTCTTAATCTGATAGAAAGTCATTGTAACTGGTGTTTTGAAACTATGCAGTGCTCCAGTGCTGGAGTGACAGGAAACTAGCCTAAATCCAAAATTCCCTGAGAAAGAGTGACAGGCTTAGCTGTCACATGTTTGGGAAATACTTTCAGTTTCAGAGCTCTGATCTGAGGGAGTACCTGGGTATGTCAGAGAGTACACACATGCAAAAAAAATGAGCCAAGGTAGAACAAAGATCTGTTTCTTGTTCTCACATAAAAGCTTAATTGCTTTTATTTCTAGCTCTTTTTTTTTTTTTTTTTTTCACCCACTGAAGTGTTTTTCTAATGGATAGAGATGTAGAAACAACTTAAATGTGACAGCAAAGTTAAATTTCCCTGCAGGAGTTGCTGAAATGTTACAGTTTCTATTTTTGGTTATGCTGGGAATTACTTGTGGCTTATGGATGTACACATAATTTGGGAGGATGTAGTTGCAGCCTCAGTTGTCACCCCAGTGGTCCACACTGAGGTTATAACTAGAGGTGCTTTCAGATAGAGTGCACCAATTACTGTGTGGTAGAAAGTGGCATTACAAATAGCTGGTTTCTGCCGTAGTCCCAAATTAAAGGTGGTACTTTCTGCAACATGTGTTTTAGCGCCACTGGAGGTGATGGGTGCATTAGCATTACCTTGTTAATGCTGATTTTGACCTGTAATGTTAAAGGAGTTAAACTTTAACAATACTACCAGCCCCCCAAATTGAGTTGTTTGAGAGCAAAAAATTATATAATATGCAAAAATCTGTTTTTCTCTTAATGTAAACCATATTTAAGCCAGACAGATTTGAACTGTCCTTATATGCTGGGGAAGAACGGCAAATCTTGGAGATCCAGTATAAACCAGACTGTCATCATCACTTATCTTGATGACAGCACATTTCAGTCAATAGAAGCATGGTTTCAAATGTCGGTCTGTGTTGTTTTCTGCTTTCTTCTGGCTGCTGCTTTGTAACAGCTGAGTCAGCATTGTCTAAACATCGTAAAGTTACAAGTTTTCTACATGATCTAAAATGAAGTTCAGATCTGTTATATTGATCAGCCTCTTACTGTCGTAACTAATACTTAAAACCAAGTAATTTCTTCGTGTTGGATAATCTGATACTACTTTTAGCAAGATTTTCAAGCCATATTTGAGGTCAGATCTTAAAAAGATTGTATAGAGAGAAATAAGTTCAATACTGGCTGTATAATAAGTTTGTACAGGTTAAGGGTGTTGCTACCAGAAAATTTCTGTGAACCACTATTCAAGAAAGTGTTAGTTCAAAAACAATAGTGGAAGCTTAAGTTTTGTCACTTGCAGTATTCTGTCCACTTGCTATTTAATGTTTAGCCTGCCACAATTAGAAAATAAGGAATAGCTGTAGAAAGTAAGGAATAATTTGTAGAACTGTGTAAAAAAATAACTGCTGTTATAACAACTGTAGTAAAAACATACAGTTTGGAAGATACAAACCTACTCTGTATACAGTCATCTCTCAGCACCAGAAAATGCTGAATTCAAGGTTCTAGTTAGCTGTGTTTCAGTGGAGATTTCCTAGCTAAGGACGGGGGGTGTGTGTGTGTGTGTGTCTGTGTGTGTGAATATGTGACAATTATCTAGTAAATCTTTTGAAAGAAGGATTCCCGAATCTTGAATGTATGTGGGTTAAGATAAACAAGTACTCCACACTCAATTAAATCTTTCCTTATTTCTGTCTGAAAAATTAATTTCCTTTGCCCTCAAGCAGTTCTCCTAGTTCTGGTTTTGTTTCAATTTTGGGGTCAGAGGGTGCAGAATGAGTGACTCTTAGTTTTCAGAAATATTTTAAAGTTATACATTTCTGCCTGCCTTTATGACCAAGAACAAAAAATTAAGAAAACCAACCACGTTTGAATAACATTATCGTGTGAAGTTTATTTTCATATCCTTATTCTAGTATTGGAGGGCTAAGGACAGCATTCATTAAGAGCTAATTATGGTTGTGGTTTTTTTAATTGCAGGAGTCAGAGTTACCATCAGAACTGAATAATGAAGGATACTGTGATTTTAACAGCAGGCCAAATGAGAACTCTTACTGCTATCAGCTCCTGCAAGAGCTCAACGAGCAGAGGAAGAAAGGCATTCTTTGTGATGTTAATATTGTGGTGAGTGGGAGGGTCTTCAGAGCTCACAAGAATATCCTGGTTGCAGGCAGCCGCTTCTTTAAAACTCTGTATTGCTTTACAAACAAAGAAAGCCGTAACCAAACCACTGTTACCTATTTAGACGTTGTTGCTGTTCAAGGTTTTTCTGTCATCTTGGACTTCTTATATTCTGGTAACCTCGTGCTCACGAGCCAAAATGCCATTGAAGTGATGTCGGTGGCCAGCTACCTTCAGATGACGGAGGTTGTCCAGTCCTGCCGCAACTTCATTAAAGATGCCTTAAACATAAGTATAAAATCTGAAGCTCCAGAGACCGTTGTGGTGGATTATAACAGAAGATCTGTTAGTAGGGATGGTTTGTCTCCAAGGGATCAGAAGGTTGCCAGCTTTTGGGCAACACGAAACCTTACCAACTTGGCAAGTAGCATAAAAACTGAGAATGATGCATACTCTATTGATGAGGGCCAAATGGAAAGCTACCAAATGAATGACTGCAGTTGGGTCCAGGACAGCTCTCCTGAAATGGCTGAAAATGAATCTCAAGGTGAGGGAAAAGTTTTCGTATGGAATGACATGGGCACACAGGGACAATCAGTTCAAGAACCTGGAAAAGCAAGAAGGAAAAATCAAACTGCAAAAAGATTTATTTATAATATACCACCTAATACTGAAGAGAACTCAGAAGATTGCTCAGTGTTGCAACCGTCAGTCCCATATCCAGAAGAAGATTTGTCATTTATTAAAGAAGAAGCAGGTAAGTAAATATTGCTTAATGTCAATCACATATTTTGGAAACTAAATTATTGAATAAAGTACATGACATAACTTTTATAAATGGCATATGTATGGGGTAGGTAGGATCTTTTAGTGAAGTCAGCACATCAGTCAGGTAACTAAATCAGTAATCTGATTCTCTACCTTGCAGCACAGCAGTATGGCTTCAGCTAGAGAAAGGAATGACAGCACCATGCCATGCTGTATGTAATGTGACAGTGCTGGGCATGCAGTATGTAATGTGCTGTTTGCATTTGATGCTTGAGTTGGGAATCTTCACCAGCCTGTAGAAACTAAAGTTCTTAGATTTATGTCAAGGAGTGATAACTGGTGGTTAACCATGTTAACTGGTTGCACAGAGGGGAGGGGCCTTTACAATTTATTTCCCTACACTAGTAAAGGATTTTTCTGTGAATCTCCCTCACTTGAGTGTCACCTAGAAACACAGACACTTTCCCCTGCTGTTTGTTATAGGGTTATTTGCAAAGCTACACAATCGAGTAATTCCAGGCTAGTGTAATAGAGACACTTCACAAGCAGATTTGTGAAACAGATAGGAAAGAGATTCCACAAGGACATACTATAAAGAGAAAATCTATTTCTTTCTGTACTTTACATTCTTTAAACAAATCCTGAGAGCGACTGAATTGGCAGGATTTATTTTCTTTAAGGGTCTATGGTTAATGTGAGTGCTAGAATAAGATCAAATAATCTGTTTGCTAAACAAATGCAGTCACACAAAGGATTATAAGCAGAGTGTTCATAGTGTAATTGGTACTTGGGACAGTGTAATTAAGTTCAGGTTTTTGTTTCTAAACATACTATTGTACTACATTAATAGCTGAAGTGTATCTTTGAAGTACTGCCAGTTACCTGCATCGCTTTTAGATGAGTTAGTGGTTTTGAAAACTTAGCTTTTTGGAGTCAAAGGTGGCTTCAAGGCAGCTGGAACAAAGTTCTTTAGATCTGTTTGTTTCTGAAGTATTTTAAAATGTATGCTCCGTTCAGACACCAACAGACACTGAATATCCTCTGCTTCCGTTGTTCAAGGGGGGAATTAGGAGGGAAAATTAGGGGGAAAAAAAGGGCAGTCACACTGATGAATATAGGATATTTCTGGATATGTTTGATTTCCAGTGACAAAACAAAATTGAAAGGAGCCTGAGTTCTGAGAGGGTCTAGGAGCTTGTATTTATTTTAGTAGAAGGAAGGATGGCTTTGATTTCCTCCTGTACACCCAGACATGTTTTAAACAAGACTGAAATAAATCCATACAGTAGTGTCAGGGACAGGCCATTTTTCCAGGGCCCCCAGAATGCCTCTGCCTGCATAGTTTTGGATGCTTATCTGCTTGTCTGGCAGCTGCTCCCACCTAGGGAGGAAGTAGGTGAATAGTAGTGCAGCAAGAGGGCATGTGGTGACATTCTGCTGTACCGTGCCAGTACACATTTATGAGCACCACAACAACATACAACAATATAGAGTAATGCTGAATGGCCCTGTGGATGTACATCTGGTACGTGAGCAGCCAGTAAAAGGTGTGTTCATAGTTAGCAAGTAGTGTGGCACAACGGGAGCAGCCCTGGAGAAGCAGCTGTGCTGAGGAGCTGACATTGATTCTATATGCTTCAGGAGGTTCACTTATCTCTGCTCTTCATTTCTGAACTCAGTGGGTAGGTCTGCTTCAGCTTTGCAGTTCAGCTCGGGAGCGGAGCAACTTACAAAGGAAATTTTCCAATTCTCTGTTACTGTCTAAGCTTTCTTAGATCACACAGGGTTTCTTCTGGCTGAAATGAAAAAAGAAGCTGTGTTTCAGCAACATGCCTGTTGTTTGCCAACTGTCAGCAGGCGTTGGGTCTCCAGCAGGCATTTAGATACAACCTTAAATAGAGCTCCTTCAGATGAATCTTCAGCACCCACTGGGGAACTGTGCCTGTGCTGAGCTGCACTACTTGTGAATACATACTTAGAGTGTCATGAAACAGGGCAGCAGAGGATCTGGAGCAGGAGCTGAGGACCTGTATATTAATTGATTAAACGGAAAATTTCTGGCTCAGTTGGGTATGTGATTCCTAATTCTGATTTATATGGTAGCATGGCTTAGCAGTTCAGGTGAACCAAAAACCAGGGGACAGAGTTATTCTCTTACTATCCCCCCTCTCCCACCCTCCCAAAGGGAAGATAAAAAGGGGAATAAAGGTAAGAGACTTAAAGTTGAAACTAGAAACAGATTTACTAGAACAATCTGTAACATAAGGGTTAAAGAACAAAAATTCAAATTTTTGTACAAATATATATACATATAAAACCTGATCTCAATGCTGGCAGGGGTAGGTGCCTGAGGGCCCCGTGTGGCAGGGCCAGCTCAGGAGAGGACTCCACGGCTCTTCCCAGCACCCGATGAATGTGGATTCTGACGAGCTGTTGGTGAAGGAGCTCAGGGGAAGAGCAGTGAAGCGAGGAGGGGGCTGTGGTCTGCCTGACCTTTATGGTAGAGTATGTGCAGGAAAGGAAGGAAATAGACCCCTCTGTGTTCTGCCCCCTCCCAGAGTCTGAAGGCCCTCCTTCCCTAGTTCCTCATACTCAAACTGTGACATGGGATAGATATTCAACCTCTTTTACTGTTGGAAATACCATGGAGAGCATGTCTGCTAGATTGTGTCCTCAGCAACAGAAGTAAATATGTGTTTGCATTCTGCAGAAATTAAATATGTGCAGTGGACCTTTCTTGACATACTGGAGGAAGCTGCAGTGCAGTAGTGGTCAAACAAGTTGAGTTCTTGTTTGGTGTTTGGGTTTTTTTAAACAGAAGCACCGAGGTTTCCAGTAACTCATTTTGCTTAAGTTTTCAATTATGAAATACATAGATGCAACATCTTGATGAGAAGAGCTGTGTGAGGCTAGGGGCACAGCAAATTTGTGCTGTGCTGTCTGTCCAAAGCCATTAAAATTCTGTGATGGCAGGGAGGAGTTTATTTTACTGAACTGTAATACAGCATCAACTAATCTGCTTGGTACTTTCAGGACATAACGTAAGTGGTGCCAAGTAAATAATTATATTTTCTGTCAGTGTTAGAACTATTTTGGAAGCCATATCTAATATTTTTATAAGATGACCTTTACTGTTACAAAGTTATGTACGTGCACATTGTTTGAAACAAGAAGAGATACTTGAAGTAGGGCTTGATAAAGGCTTAGACCCAGGCTTTAACACACAGCCTGTGCTGCAGCATTCGGTGTTCTTTCTCCTCTACTGCTGCCTAGATTTTTCTTTGCTCTGCTGGTATATTCCATTCTTAAAGTCTCATTTCAGTTACTTCCTTTATGGCCAAGAAGAGATGGTAGAGGGTGGAGTAGAGAATTGGAAGAATGACAAGAATGAGTTGTAGAGTAACCATCAGGTTATATGGTAACTTTCTAGTTGTGGATTAAATATCTTGTGGGGATGAAAACCTACCAAAAATAATAGGCACTGGGAGTTAAAAATGCATAAGAAAATGTCTGTTGGAATAGAAATAAGACAATGTTGTGAGAAGAAAAAGAACAAATAGTGAATTCTTGAGATGAATCTCTGTAAAATTATTCTACTGTTACGCTTTGTCATGTGCCGAATGGGAATAACCACAACCAGCTGTGGTCATGAGGTGTTCAGTTATATGCAGAGAGAGTTGCTGTGTCCTTGATTGTGGTTTTCTGTTGTCTGTTGTTTTTGTGAGGGGAAAGAAATACCATAGATACGGTGGATAGGAAGCCTATTTAGGAATACTCTTCCCACTACAAAAATTTACCCCAAAAGCCACTACCTTGAATTCCATAGTAAATCAACTTCCAGTTGGGTATTACTAGGTAACTATTAGGTTATCAACAGTTAAAGCTTTCAGAACTGTTCACTGCCCCTTTTGTTCTAGTAAAGAAAACATGTAAAACTGGTCCTTGCCAAATGTTTTTCCACAGTTAGGCATAAGGATATGTGTCAGCTTCTCTTTCCTCTAATCCCATGTTGCCAATGAGATTGTATTTAACACCTTCCCTGTAAAAGTAGCACTTCACTGAACTTCAAAAAAACTCATGAAGTTGGGATGGATTTTAAATTGCATGTGTCAGTTTACTTCATATTGTACTTCATTCAACTTGTACTGAAGTTTTCAAGCCTTTTCCAGTTCTAGTTGTATTAATTAAAACAGCTGTGTTTCTTCACACTTAATGTTATTGCCTACTTGACTATTTTCTCTTCTAGTTGATAATCTGCTGAAATTGTCTTTACTGTTTACAGCTGTGGTGCATCCTACAATTAACCATTTACCACTGTGAAAATAACAGTGCAATCAGTCAGCATCTCTTAGTTTCCAGTTCATAAAAGCTCAGTAACTCTAATTAATCATATTCTTAATGTCTTGTTAGTAATTTTTTAATTTAATGGCCCAAAGCAGGACATTTTTAAAATCACTTTGTGTATTTATTTTTCATGTGTGCCAGTTTTTTTAAGTAGAAGTTGCAGAATGCAACTGTGAAGTCTTGCTTCCACTTTCCGGAGTTCCCTGTGTTGATTCTTTAGGAGAGTTGTATGTACCATCCCAAAAGCTTTATGAAGCTATCACAGGATTGTTTGTTACTATGATTTTTAGGCTAGAATATACCGTGTCATTCAGTGTGTTGGGGATGGGGGTAAGGGAAAGATAAGAAGGACAGAATGAAAAAAGGCCATGAAAGGGTGTCTGAATGATTTTATGGGGGTTCTTAAGTGATTTAATTCAGCTTGCTGTAGAAGCAACTACTTTTTTCAGCTAACCCTGCATACAGAATTTGTAGTGCTGACAACAGTTCTTGTGATGTGATGAAACACAGTCACGCCTTTACTGTAAGGTCAGGTAACTTTGTATTTACAGAAATCAAGATTGATGGACTTACTTGAACACCTGTATATTTCTTGTAGGGTTAAATCTTACTTGACTCTTAAGTTACAAAGAAAAAAAATAGTATAACAAAATAGCTTTTTTTTTCCTGCTTTACCATGCTATTGTGTAATCTGATATTGAAGGCTCTGTACTTTTTTTTTTTAAAGTCCTCCTAAGAGTGTACAGCATCTGGGGATCAATCTTCCCCATTGTCCTGGTTTGGGTAGACAGTTCATTTAAATGAGTGGGTGTCATGGTTTAACTCTGCATTTAAATTTACCTTTCCCCAGGAACGATCCCAAAGACAAGTAGATGTCTTTGGCATAAGGTAAGATGTTCTTATGGTATGGACAACCACACAACTTTAAGTCATGTTCCATGTATTACTGTAAAAACAGCAGAAAACAAAACAAAAAGGTGAATGGTTTGGGAAAGAAGGTTAGGTAGTGTCTATAGACATTTTCTGCCTGAAAAACTTCAGTTAAAAGTGCAGTTGAAGCACAGGCAATATATTCACTTGTAAAAAAATTGTCCATCTGAAGTGCTGATTTAAATTTTCTGCCACCTTATTTATGAGATGGTAAAGATGATGGCTTGATGCACAAATGTATCTTCATATGGGGGGCATAACTCCAGCCACTGAAGTTCACTGTTATGTATCTTCAGCTGGCTTCCCTTCTGTGTCGCAAAGATGCAGCTCAGTAAGTCAAACGGAATTAATAAACACATTCTGAGCAATGAAAGTGTTTTTACTCCAGATGTTTCAGATTCTTTTGGATTGTAGCTGATTTTTCAGAGTAGTGTGGGGCTTTTTTTAACCAGCATTAAGATTAGAACGCAACTTTAAAAAGGAAGTTTCCAGATAGTAATTATTCTAGAAAATCTTTTTATCTACAGCTCCCTTGTCTCCTACATGCTTGCCTTCACATTCCAGTGCATTCCCATATGGTATGTCTGAATTTAAAGACCACTAAAGGACTGTTTAAAAATATCTTTTATGCCAAAATTGACACATGGTACAGAAAAATATTTTTACCTTTCCTGTTTAACTTGTGGATTTTGTGTTGGTTGGCCTGTTCAGTTCAGTTACACCACCATTCATATCCTAGAGTGTGTTTGTCATGTAAGTATTTATAGAAGTATAAATTGATCAGTTGCTGTTCAGTTACTACAGGCTTGCAAGTCTAAGTGTGTTGTGTGGTTTTGGGCTGGTTTTATTTGTTTTTCTAAATTTGAGGGAAGGGATAGGTCATCTTCAGTGTTGGTAGCTGATGGAATAGGTTTTCAGTAGTGTGTAATTTGTAAAAGACAATTCTTCAGCTTTCCTTTTTCATGTTCTCTTTCCTTGATGAGTTGTTTTGCTCAATGCCAACCATTTATTCTCTGTGTACATACACAGCTTTGGAGTTGGTTTGGGGGGCAGAGGAGGGAGGCAAACATAATTTCTTACTTGTGCCAGTTCTGGCAGGTATCTGTAAATATATCTATTCGGAAACGTGTTCACAGAGTAGAAAGCTTATACAAGATGTAGAATACTATAGCATAGCAAGCTTATACTATGTATTTACCCCAACGTTCATGGCAGTACATGCAGTAGACATGTGTTGGTAGGAGTACAACTGTAGCACACAGTTTCACTTTGCCACTAGCAGCTTTTTTAGTTATAAGCTTCATTCTGTCATACTGGGAACAGTGGAACAATGTTAGCATGATCTGTAAAAATGTAAACACAATTGCAGAAATTCAGTCACTTCTGGTATTGCCAAGGCTAGGGAGAGTTTGAGGGGACATGATCTTCAAAGTTGGGAAAAAAAGTCCCCTTTTGTTAAGCAGCTGTTGTCTTTCATGGTCCGATCATGTTCATGGAAAGTATTAGCTGCGCAAAAGTTCCACTCTTTTACACATTTGTTTGCTTGTCACTTGAGTTGTTCCCCTTTCTTTAGAGTGTAGTGTTGCACATTACTTTGGCAGGAAAGCATGATACTGGTCTAGCAATCTTAATTTGTCATGTACTCCCAGGTCTTGTTGTGCACAGCTCCCAAGGAAGTATCTAGATTTGGTTGGGTATTTTTCTGTTGGAAGGGTAGGGTTTTTTGTAGTTTTACAGATTTGTGTCTCTGACTTGGGCCTTTTTTCTTCAAAGTCCAGTATGAAGACAGTCCCCCAGTGTATGTCAACAAAGGTAGGTTTTGGCTAAGTAAATCTGGGATGAATGATGCTGAGATACCAGTTCATCACAAGGGTTTGGGTTAATTATACTACTGCTTGGAAGACTGCCTGCAGATAGAGAAGCTGACATGGAGATCTCAGCATTTCTTTTCACCTGTTTTAGCATAAAAAGTTGTTTAGACCAAAACTTTCTCTACACAGTTATGGTATCTGTGCTTGCATTCTTACATATGAATAAATACAAATGAAGGCCTGTATCAGTTCTTGTGTATTTGTCTCTACTGCAGTGACATCAAGTGGTTTTGACCAAGAAGTATGGTGACTCTTCTGTTTCCTGGCCTTAATTAGTTCTTATTTTAACAAAAGAGGTTTACAAGACACAGTGTGTAGCTGACAAAACAGTAGCAATAGCAGTTCTTTGATTCAGGAATAAAGTAATGATTTTACTGTGTAGACAAGCCTTGTAGTGGGGATGGAAATAAACACTTTTTTTTTTTTCTTCCAGTAGGATACTTTTTTATCCCCTCAATGGGAGGAAACTTGCAGCTTTGAGAACAAGGCAAATTTATTTCCTCGAATTTTTTCTAGTCACTTTTTCAAAGAGTTTGCAAGCACATAGAATGTAACACCAAGACATACTGTGGTTACCAGAGTATTGAGAATGGTTGTTGTTTTTTACTGTATCAAAGGACCTTCATCCTCAATGTCAGGCAGTCTTCAGGACTTTCAGGCAACCTTCCAGGTCTTATATCTCCTTGAAAACCCTACTTTAATTTACACCTCAAATATCACCTTGATGAAAAGGTGATGTGAAATGTTTATGTTGGAAAATCTTTGAGTTGTCTCTCAAATACTTTGCTTGAGAAAGCTCTTAAGGTACATTCTTAAATTGACTTGTTTGCAGTGTTAATGGTCTGGCCCATGGGCTTAAAACATAGCCCAGAAGTTAATGGATGAAGGAATTTTCCTACAGTGAAATCAAGAAAGGCTGTTTTCCTGAAAATAGCTTACCAAGTCTCATACTGTTGAATATTTTCATCAGTGATCAGGATAGCAGTGCAGAAGATCGTCTCAGCAAGTTTGCAGTTGAAATGAAATTGGTGCTCATGGTCGATAATGCTGGATGCCAGGGCTGGGCTGGACTTTTGTTCAGATGGACCTCAACAGTCTGTAGGAATTGGCCAACAGAGATGCTGTGTAAAGATAAATGTCATGTCCTGCATCTGGAAGAAACAAACCTGTGCATCACTGCAATCAGAATGCTGTGTGGTAACTGAAGAAAAGAACCAGGACATCCCTGTGGACAGCAAGCTTAGCATAAGTTGGTGCATTCTAGAAGCAGTGATGGCTCCTAGGTGATATTAGCTAGAAATATTAGGACTTCCCTCAAATGGCTGAGGGAAGTAATTAGAATACTTCTGTAGAAATAATGTGCCCAGTTTAGAGCAGTCCAGTGCAAGAATGGTGCCAGCAAGCTGGAGGGGACGTTAAGGTGGCTGGAGGGATGGAGAACATGTTACTGAAGGAGAGGAACTGAATTTATTTAGTATGGAAAAGGTGTTGGACTCTACCTGCTGTCTCCTACCATATTAAGGAGATTATAGAGCAAATGAACCCAAATGTTTTTCAGAGGTGCACAGTGAAAGGGCGAGTGTCTGTTTTTAAAAGTTATAGCTAAGGGAATTCCAGCTCTTTTACAAAGTTGTTCACCATGAGCGTGGCTGTGTTGGAACAGATTGTGTAGAGGGTTTAAGGAATCTCTCATCCTTGTAGATACTTAAAACTTGGCAAGATTCAACTCAACATCTAGTCCAGCGTTGAAGTTAGCCCTGCTGTGAGCAGGAGATTAAACTACGTAACCTTCAGAGGTCCCTTCAGACCTAAGTTTTTGTTTTAGTTTGTGATAGTCCCCGAGAGTAACAGCTGCCCCATAAATTACCTGGATGAGAAAAGCTCTTACTATCTCATATTTCATTGATGTAGTCTCTATGGAAACATGAGTAAAATAGTTTTCTGATGTGAATGGCATCCCTTTCTCAGGGAGAAGTTTTTCAGGAAACATGACAAGCCAGTTGGAGAGCAAGTAGGCTATGTATTTGGCTCCAGTCGATGGTCATCTGGCAGGGTTAGTTGGTGATAGATGTGACTCCATAGTCAAGGCCATGAACTATTTTTTTTTATGAATGAAAACCAGTAAAAATTAATTTGGAGCAGTACATAGAGAATGATTAAGATTTCACTGGCAAAATGTCTGAAGTTTGAGCTTTTTGTTGCAAGAGGCAGATGAGAAGTAACATGTCTGACTCCTTTTCAGAAGCAAGGTTAAAGATGTGAATAATACTCTGGGAGCAAATAAATGGAGCGCAATATATTTTCTTTCCCTTACCTTCTCAGTATATATCAGTCTTGGCTGTTACTACTGTTCTTAGCCAACATTAGGCAACAAATTCAGCTCTCTGATAGCAATCCAGATTGTATCAGATTACCAGAGTTGTCTTTAGAGTCCTTGAAAGCTATGGACTAATTGATTATCCTATCCACTGTGTCCTTTTTTAATTGATTTGAATAAACAGTCAATATCAAGAAAACTTAATTGAAAAATAGTAGTATTCTTTTTCTCCTCTTTTGGACCTGTTTTTAGTGGTAATATATATAAAGAAAACAATTTAGTTCATTGCATACAACTGTATTGATAGAAAGTTTTGTATATTCTCGCCCAAGGCACCCTACTTCCATATGCCTTTATCTAATGACCTGTTCAATAACTTCTGTCACTGATCTTTCTCATTAATCTCTTTTATCCCCTACTCAGTAAAGACTTCCTATTTTCCCCAAAAAGCAGCATATGAATGGTTACAGAAAAAGAGCGGAACATGTCAAGCTAAGGGTATTTCTACTTTCTTTCTGGTGATGACCCATAGTTGTTGCCTTTAGAACTGAAAAATCTGTGTCTGACATCTGAATATCCTTTTTTTCTGACAACAAACACAACAGAAAATAAAATCCTTCCCTGCAGCTTTTGTTCTATAAAAACCTGCACAGACCCTTCATTGTGTTTTGGGCTGTCTTTGTATCGTCTGAAATTGCCATCTTGAGAATTTTAATGCTAGTAGTTAATTTTATCTGTATTCTGCTTTTGGGTTGTTTTTGATTTGGTTTCAGGGTTTTTTGGGGGTTTTTTTGTTGTTTTTGTTTGTTTGTTTGTTTTTTCTTGCCTTTGTTCTTTCTTGGGTTTTTTTTTTCTTGGTTTTTTTTCGTTTTGTTTTTTCTTGTTGGGTTTTGCTTTTTTCTTGTTTATTGGGTTTTGGTTGGCTTTTTGGTTGGTTGTTGGTTTTTTGTTATTTTGTGTTTGTTTTGTTTCATTATTTAGATCAGATTACTGATAAAAAACCTTCTCCATGCAGGGCAGAAGAATGGGTAGGTACTGAAGGCAAATTGACATTTGAATTACTAACTTACATGTCTTACGAATCAACTTAACTGTAAAAAGATCAGACAAACTTGGGGTCCGACAGCCTGTTCTGGTGATACAGAATATTATTTTTTTTAACTACTGTCTGTGGGGTTTTTGTTGGTTTTTGGTTTGGAGTTTCTCAATACCTTTGCCACTGCTGTCTGTGTTACCCTCATTCCACCCTACCCAGTGCCTACCAGGACAACTGCATATGTAGTTGCTTTCAGTCTCCTGTCAGAATGACCTGGGTTTAAGTTGACAGGAGCAGGTTAGCTGCATCTGCATATTTGCAAGCAGATTTGGGGGGCAATAGCCTGGGTGGGAGGAGGAATGGGAGATGCTAGGAGCCACAGAGGTCTGTAACATCTTGTATTTGGCTCAGCTACAGTCAGTATCTTACCTGGCTGCAGGCTAGATGCCCACCCGGGGAAACCAGCAGGAACTAGGTATTGTACTTCCAGTTCCCAGTCAATATGCAGTTTGTGTCTTTCCTGTGTGGATGAGCCATTAGACATTAAAAATGTATTATTTCTTATTTTGAACACATTATATGTGTGCTTAATCTAGACAGCAAATTTGCTAGGTCAGCAAATTTTTCTAAGAATAAGCATTAGATTTAATTATGATCTACTTAGTCCTGTACTGTGCAGAGGCTGAAGTGTCTGTAGCAACTTCTTATCTCTTGTGGTATCTGTGCCAGCGTTCTTTCATGTTACAGCAGGTCTTCTCTTCAAACTGGAAGTAGAAAGGTTTAGTAGCTTTTATCTACACTATAGACTACAGCTCTTAAGTCTCTTTGGCTCTCTGCCAAGTCATATCCTTAGATCTAGACCTGTGCAGGGATTTGAACTCCTAAGTACCCTTGAACTTCAATACCAATTAGGAACTTCGGTGTTCCTAATGAATCTCAATTTGTGTTCTCTTAGATGCAGAAAAACTGTGTAAGTGACGGTGTTGTAAATGTGTTCAGCTCGGTACAGCTCATACTTAGGGTCAGTCTTTCCTGTGTGCTTGGCTTGGAGGAAGTTACAAAGTTATTTGTTTCCTATAGGCAGCATATATGTTACATCTGTGAGCAGTAAAGGTGCTATGTTTTTCTTACAGATGTTCCTTCCATGGGGGGGAAGTGATTAAAATAAATACTCAATCACTGATCTTGCACTGGTCAATGAGATACAGGACTGTTCCTTTAGAGGGGTGAAAAAGTCTAGTATTTTAATCAGATTATTAAAATTGTTTTATTTTTTTCTCTGGTAGATCCTGAAGTCTGCTTCAGTTTGGAAGCTTTTAGCTTTGATAACATGTCATCTTTGCTCTTGTCCAGGACTGTACGGCACTGCTTCCTCACTAATCCTTTCTTGTGTATTACAGAAAGAAGTTTTACTGCTCACCTCAAAGGAATTTGTAGTTGGCATGTCTATAGGGTATCTGTCTTCTATTCCTTGAGCTCTTGTGAGATGCCATTGCTGGAGTCCATAGCTCCAAATTAGTGTAAGGAGTTCTAGCCTCTTTTGGACATAACAGCTATTAGAGTCAGTAATTTAAAAGAATAATCTAAAAACTACTTTCCTCACTACTTTGTTTCTTAAAAGAGAGGGAGATTACTCCCTTTCCCTTCTTTTCTTACCAAAGTAGCTAGGTAGATGGGCTAAAGCACTGAGTTTTCTTGTTCTTTGGCCACTCAAACTCTGATGGAATACCTAGCAGGGCAGTCAGGATCCAGCTTTGCTTACCATTCACCATTGTCTGTTGGATAGAATAGAATTATAAGCTTCCTATCTATTAATTCCCTTTTGAACTGTTGTCTTGCTTGCAGATGAAACCACTGCTACTAACTGTAATACGGCCTGAGCTGTAAATTAAACTACTGTAAATGTCTAATGCTGTGAGGATTTGTAATCTGTACTTTGTTCCAGTAAAACTGTAGGTCACGAGTGTTTCAGTATGCAGCTTATCACTAGCTGAATGAAATTCTAGTTTACTCTGAAAGGATTTTCCTGAAAAAAATCTTAAAAAGCAATATAGGGACAAAGTAAAAAGTTTTTAGACTATAAAAAATAGTACAGTACAGACTGTAAAAATGTACCTATTAGCTAGGAAGTCCTTCTCAGCCTTTTCACAACAGTGACATTAGGAATCAAATGTGAAGACCTGAGCAATATCCAGACAAATAAAAGAAAATCTGCCTTTTTTCCAGTGCAGTTTGTTTTAAAACTGTGTGCCTGTGAGGAAAGTAATGGTTCTATGACTTCATGTTTTCTAACAAACTTCTGTCTTGGGGATTGAGGGGAAGATTTTTGCCCCACAGATGCGATTTTTGTCAAATGCCTAGCACAGGTTTCAGGTGTACAGTTTATAGTTCTCTGTGCTGTGTAATAATAGCATACAGTTCGCTCATACAATGCTTACTTTTACAAAATTACAGAATTTAACAAGCAAGGATCTTTTTAAGGAATTGTTCAATTTTGAATTATGTTTTTCTTCTAAAGCGCAAAAAAAGCTGCAAAGACAGCACAAACTGCACAGTTTGTCTAAAGACCAAATGTAAATACAGAAACCACCCTTTTAAGCTGGTATATTCCATGTAATTATGGTCTCTTGATTTGCTGTGGTTATTATAGAGTAATGGAGATGATTGTTCAAAAAAGGATTTAGACATAGCTATAAGATACTTTATATAAATAGGGCTGTTCAGAGCACTTAATATACCATTGAGGTATTTTAAGTCAATAAAGAAAATTACACCTTCAGTAGAAAATGTTAGCTCTTGTACCAGCTCGACTGCCTGTAGTAGACCAGGTGAAGTCACTGTACAAAGCAAGAAGAGAGAATCCAGTGTAAAATCTTCCAGCCCTGTCATGATGAGTGTGAGGGAATAAATGTCCTTACCATAGTAGTTCCTGTAGTACAAAAAAAGGCTTGGAATTTTTGCAGGATGGTGAGAAGAAATGGTGCTGTGAATATTAGTTCACAGGTCTAATTTCATTGAAATTAGGAATGCAGTTATTTCTTCATTTCAGTAGTGAAAAAATACAAAACTATTTTAAGATCTGAAACTTCTTTTGTCACACTTTTTAAAAGAATATAGATTTTGCTAAAGAAACATGACAGAGAACCCAGGAAGCTAAAGTAGGACTGTGTCTGTACTAGGTACTTCAAGTGACTTCAAGTATGGACTGCTGCCGGGTACTTCAAGTGACTTCAAGTATGGACTGTTGCCAGGTGCTTCAAGTGACTTCAAGTATGGACTGCTGCCAGGTGCTTCAAGTGACTTCAAGTATGGACTGCTGCCAGAATCTTGGCCAAAAGAAGCTTGGGAAAATGGCAAGTATATCTGATGGAGAGGAGGTTGTTTTTTGCCTCTGATAGGGGTTCTTCAACTTCTGTGTCAGTGATGGTAATACTTGATTAATTTGTAAAGATTTGTAAGATTAAGTGTTTACGTAATCTTCTTCCATATCATTTGCCTTTCTGGGTAATGTAAATAGGATCACTTCCTTGGAGGAAAAAAAAGGAAATAAAATGTATGTAAAAGTAGAAATGAAACATGGGTTGTATCAGCTCTTGTATTGTGCCTAAATATGAATATACCAGAGCTCTTTAATCATCTAATAGCTTTTTTTTTCCTCCATTTAGTTAGCTTAACTAAACATATAAGTGGGCTTTGAAATTGAACCCTTTGAAGACATGGAGTTAAATATAATTTTTAAAGTGGATCTCGGAGCATACTTGTTGTTATTAAAAATTAAAATTATGTTGCAATAAAGCTTTTTAATTTGGTGCAGTCACAGCTAAAGGCCTCTTCAGTCAAATTGTGTTAGATAGCCCACCCTTTGACAGCATACATGCCTTTTGTAATGGTTCAGGCAAGCAATTATCTGTAATTATTTTTCTGTCTGAAAATGTACCAAAAAACCCACTACATCTAAAATAATTATTGCTCGATCCTTAAAATATGTGTTCAATAAACAGATGATCTTAACAACTGGGTGGTAGTAATGCCTGCCTCTTCCCTCTAATAGTTTGAGCTATTAGTGGGTTGTGGTTTATGGTTTAATTTAAATGTTTTGGGGTTTACAGTGAAAGAAATTGAGTCATCAGAAGGTGAAAATCATTAGCAGGCAAGAGATTAGAACTCAGGTTTTAGGAGACCTGCCTGTTCCTGTGACAGCAAATTCCTATATGTCATACAGTACTGATGTCTGCCTGTCTGTTATATCCCTGTTGATGTGCATACAACTGCCATTTAAAACCTTTTTTTGGGCATATTTTTGTTCACGTAAGCCATTACGTGACACTTCGACATGCAGCTTGTGCGAGTGCTCCGATACACCAAGGCAAACTTTGGAATATTAACAAAATTTAACTTCCATGCTCTGATGGATTTTGAAGCTGGAAGGAGATGTCTTAGATAAGGTGTGCATGGCTGTGCACATAACACACAATTATTCTTGCTTTCTTCCTGCCAGCATGAACATATAATAATAACATGAACGTATAATCATGTAACCTTAGCCAGTCCTTTTTCGATACTTTTCGATGGTAACAATCATGTTTATAAGCTATCTCACCTGTAATAAATTGAGTCAATACCCTATTCTCAAAATAATCCTTTTATACCTGTGCAGCCTTCGTGCTGTCACAGCACCCTGTGCTTAATTTTGCAAATAGGCAGCTGTAGTAAACTTGTTCTGCACTTACTCTCTGAGCAGGCTGTGCTATCCTTGGTCCATCAATACGTAAATAGCTTTCTTCCATCATAAGGAAAACGTGGTATTTGTCTACTTCCAGAAGGTTTTTTTTTCTGCTCTCTTTATTTTTCCTCCTGTCAGATGAAAATAGATTTTGGGTAGAAAATAGCTGTTCAGAACCAATAACTTCCCTTTTTAGCTATTTGAGAATTATGCCATCTCCAACTGCCCTACTCCTTTTGTCAATATTCATTCTTGCTTAGTTAAATTTCCTTTTTTAAATTTTACATCTTGGCAGGCAATTCCTGCACATGATTTTAAATAGAATATTGAGAGAGAAGATTGTAATTTTCTAAATGCCACAGAGCTAGAGGATTTCTAATCCAGAGTAAGTGTTTTCCAGTATAGATGACCTCTAGAAAATGGATTACTGCTAACTTACTCTGTTTCATTAAATAAGACTTATTTTCAAAGAATTGATTCATGCTTCTGTAGTAAAAATGCCTTGGTTACAAGTAGGTATTTTTCTAGCAAGATCATACATGCAGAACCTTCCAGTATTTGTGGTTTCTGCAGGCAGGCATTGTTCCAGTTTGCCTGACAAAAAGTCATGTGAGTGCTTAATTTCTTTTGCACTAGTTTATTTTTGTGCACCAGGCAGAACATATTTCAATGTTTTTTCTTTTTTGTGTTTCATCGTATTTTCTCCTGATGGCTTATTTTCTCATAGGTGACTCCTCTGCTTTAATCATGAACAAGTTGAAGTGTCCACACTGTAATTATGTAGCCAAATACAGAAGAACACTAAAGAGACACTTGCTCATTCACACAGGAGTGAGATCTTTCAGTTGTGACATCTGTGGGAAGCTGTTTACTCGAAGAGAGCATGTAAAGAGACATTCCTTGGTAGGTAACTTCAAGAGTGATTATGCACTTGTATGAGTGGGTTTTGGTATTTTTCAGATGTTTTGGTAGCTGGGAGAAACACTGTTCTCTGATTTGCCGTAATGTAAATGGTTTTATCTTAACCTGAAATTAATGAAGATAACTAACCCTTTGTGATAACTATATAGCTCTTAAATTCTTAATGGAAAATACAGTATCAATTAAGACAGTTGCTGGAAAAGATGATTTTGAAAGTGATGTGATAAAGAGATCATAGAATGGTTTGTGTTGGAAGGGACCTTAAATACCACTTGGTTCCAATCGCCCTGCCATGGGCTGTGACACCTTCCATTAGACCGGGTTGTTCAAAGCCCCATCCAGCCTGGCCTTGAACACTTTCACGGAGGGAGGGGGCAGCCACAGCTTCTCTTACAGAGTCTCACCACTGTCATAGTGAATGCAGTATATGTAAATATTCTGTAGATAATGAAAGGGAATTTGGCTTAGTGTTAATGCAATGGAATAGCACATCTGCTGGTTCTGTAATGCTGCCTCACCGTTTTCTGAGGACACTCTATCATCAGTGGCACAAGAAATAATTCACAACTTGACAAAGCTATAGTATGGTATGTGCTATAAGATTTAGGAAAGAATGAAAGATATCTGAGATGCAGAAAGTAAGCATCCTTCTGAGTTGCATTATAGCAATACCATAATCAGCATTTAAGCTTACCCTGCCCTGTGCATGTTGCATAACTTGGGATTTGATTTGAGTGCTGTTTATCTGAGGATCCGAGAAGAGTATTATCCGTCTTGTGTATTTTGCAGGTGCTTTGTATCTTGTCTGTAAGGAAATTGAGACTTCGTTGTAATAGTTACTATAGGAAATCTAAGGTGTGTTTTAGGGGAGTAATAAAAGCAAGATCACATTTGTGATGATAAGGTAGCAGCCTTCAGTACCTGAAGGGGGTCTACAAGAAAGCTGGAGAGAGACTTTTTACAATGGTGTGTAGTGACAGAACAAGAGGTGAAGGCTTCAAACTGTAAGAGGGTGGATTTAGGTTAGACATTAGGAGGTTTTGAGGGTGGTGAGACATTGAAACAGGTTCCCCAGCTAAGTTGTGGATGTCCCTTCCTTGAAGTGTTCAGGTCCAGGTTGGATGGGGCTTTGAGCAACCTGGCTCTAGTGGGAGGTGTCCCTGCACATGGCTGGGGGGTTGGAACTGGGTGATCTTTAAGGTCCCTTCTATCTCAAATAATTCTGTTTTCTCCAAGCTGTAATTTTTAAGAACTCGTTTTGGGGCATGCTTTGAAGATATTCAGAAGAGGTTAATACATGGAATGGAGTCAGTTGCACTTCTTCATTTTGGTAGCTTTCCTCTGTCCTTTGAGAATCAGTGGAAGTTCCCTTTCCAGCCCTCATGAAGGTGTTTGATAAGTCTCTGTAGCATCTTTATAGTTAGCTCTTTGTTCCTTACTGAGCAGGAAGTGTGGTTGTGTGCTACCTAGTTTTAATATGGATGTAGGAAAAAAGCTCGTAGTGTAAGTCTTCCTAAATTTCCTTTCTAGCTTGTGCTATCATGAAATAGTCATTGTTAGTCAGTACTGTAATAAGAGTAAATAATAACCTGAGTCATATCAGGTTATTATTCAGGTCATATCCTGAAGGGACAGGAGTAGCTATGATACAACCAAGTCTGAAGGACATTTTGTTCTGTAGTGTTGTGTTGTTTAATGCAGTGGTGGAGGTGCTGATGGTATAAGGAAGCTCAGTGACATGGTAGCGGTTAGGTCATGATCACCTTGCTGGTGCTGGTACTGTTCAACATCTCCCAGCAGCTACTCTACTTCTTCCTTTGTGGCTCACAAGACAAGATGGCAACAGTGGGCTGTAGTCAGTCTGCTACAAAGGGCAGAGGGGTACATTGGGTTTCTGCCCTGCAGTTTCTGACCAGGTCTTGTAGCTGAAGATTTTTTCCTCCAGGAAAGGAGATGAAATTTGGCAGAGTGTAACAGTGCAGCCAACCCTTGCGCTTCAGCTAAAGTGTGCCCTTCTTGATGGATTTTTTTTTTCTTTTTATGTTCAGTCAACACCTCAGACATTGTGTTTTGTGCGAAACATTATCATAAAAAGTTTTACTAACAGGCAGCTACTCTGCAACCTGCTGAATAGTAAGCAGGTAGTTGCATTGTGGGCAGTATCTTAAGCAGTCAAAATGCATCTCCAGTGGTATTTCTTTCTCTGAACAGTGTTGGAGTGTTTTTCAGAGAAGTTAAAAAATGAATTTTTGTTATAGTAATATTATTAATAGCTCTTTAGTACTGTACTCAAATGCAGCCTGGTATGAATATTTACATCTGTTAATATTTCTCTTCCATAGGTGCATAAAAAGGATAAAAAGTATAAATGTATGGTGTGTAAGAAGATCTTCATGCTAGCAGCCAGCGTTGGAATAAGACACGGATCCCGGCGCTACGGAGTTTGTGTAGACTGTGCAGATAAATCTCAGCCTGGAGGGCAAGAGGGAGCAGACCAGGTGCAGGACACAGATTTCCCTAGGGATGAAGAATACGAGGAAAACGAAGTGGGAGAAGGTGATGAGGAGCTTGGTGATGATGTAGAAGAACAGAATGACCAGTCTCGATGGGATGAATCTGGGGAAGTTTGTATGCCTTTAGATGACTGACAGAGCATATGGCTTCAGGGTGCTGCAGATGGACACTACATGGATTGACTCTTCCACATTTTTGGACTGAAGGCTTGCGAAATATGGTACAGGCTGGATGGTAGTTACATTGCTGTGAAAAATGTAGGGTCAAAGCCTTATAGTAAAAAAGGATTATTAATTTTTTATGATATTTGCACAGGACTGTACAGCATACAACCATTTGGTTGAATTATACAGAGTCCTCACATCTACAGTCAGTTATCAAAAGAAAAATGTATTTTTTATTATTTATAGGTTATAGCTACTTGGGTCCTATTCAGACATAGTAGTAACTGTACTTATGTTACACATTCATGTATCTGTTAACATGAATGAAGAAAATTGCAACTCTAGTATGGAAAACAAAGACAGCTTTACCAAGTCCACTTATACTTTGTCAGTGAACCAGTGAAGCTAATTTGGGCTAATGGCCCTTGTTTCCATAAGCATGTCTTTGCCATACAAACCTTACCTCTCCCATACTCTGATAGGTGAAAGCCAATCATTTAAATAAATATGCATTACAGATAATGACAACACCGTAATGAAATTTGATTTTAAAACTTTTGGCTCTGTGCTGGCAGGTGGAATAAGTGAAAAGCACTGGAGAAGTTTAATGATGGCATTAATTTAGTGTCTGTTTCTTCACAGTTTTGACTTTTCAATAAGGTTTTTATTGATTCATCAGTTCCAAAACGATCTTGCAGAAGAAATGACCAATAATGAAAATAATAAACTGATCAGAGCATGGGTAACTCTTCTCCCAGTTAGTCAAAAGAGATAGTAATACTAAAAGGTATCTGATGTAATAATGTTTCCTCCCTCCTCCTCTAAGGCCCCCCTCCTCAAACTTCTTGACTTCCGTGGTGTATACCTCAGTCCCACAGAATAAAAATACAAGGAATGGAGAAAGTGTCATATTAAAACAACTTTCTGGTTGGTAATTTCTTACTTGTCCGGTTTTTGGCTAGTTTATGTGATGTGAGTTGGACACTAGGCCATTGTGCCCATCGTTCGTCATTAAAATGAACGTAGACTGTTTTCTATTCTTTTGTACTTAATGGGTTGTTGCTAGTGTTTATTATAAACCAATTATATTTGTCTTGTTGACTTAATTTGCTGGAATTATTCTTTTTTTTAAGAAAAACAAAAAGTCCAAAGCAAAATAATTCTCTTTGAGTTGTCTGCTTTTCAGGATGATGTGCTCCTTACACTCTCTGTTTCAAATTTTCTAAGAGGCATTGGAACTTGAACTTTTGTAGCCATGTGGATTTTTTTCCTAAGTTTGTAATCTCATACCAATGATTTCAAGCCTCTTGCATAGGGAGGGGAGGGCATTTCACATTCATCTTAAACTCCTCTGTTGTCTAGCCTAAGGCAAATTAATTCAGGCAATTATTGGAACAATACAGCTGATGTACTATCATGTCACTAGTAAATAAGCAGAGCATTTATCATGACACATAGCTAGGCCAGTGTGACAGTACTGTACAAAAACCAAGCGAGGGTCACCGTATTTTTCAGCTTTGTTTAATTTTAAAATGAGTATATTTTTTCCTATTTTATATCAGGTAACTAAATTATGCTAGTTGTGCTGATAACTTTGAACTATGCTTTGACGGACAGACTATTAATGGTGCTCCATCTGATCAAAGTTGGTATGTATTTAAAGAGACAAGCTTTACTGTTGTCCTTTACATCAGTAGAACAGTAACATAATGTTAAGACATTGTTTTTGATGACTGAAGCTGAGAAAAATTTGAACTACAGTTATATGGGAATTAAAATGCTTTTTTTTTTATCATCCACTCGGTTCATTGGTAGTTTCCACATCATTGTAAACCTGACAGACAATTAGTTTTTTGCGGGAGGGTGGGGTGCCTTTTTTTACACTGAAGAATACATCTTATTGTTCTAGACTGAAATGAGTAATGTGTAATTCTGGTGGGGTCCAAAGTAGAAATTAGTTGGGCAAAGATGATATGAATGAAAAAGTATTTTAAACGTTAAAGTAATGGTCTGCTTTGTGAATATGTAAGTATAGCATAAAGATTTTTCCATCCCATTTATCCCCTTTTAAAACCATAGTTTACAATTGGTAGATCTGTTCTATATATATAAATATATATATATCTGAAATTCACCTAAATCTGCTTTATTAGAATACTGTTCACTTAATGCTTAGAAACTGGACCTGGCTCTACATTTTTAATGTATTTTCTCTTTTTTGTTTGGTTTTTTTTTTTTCAGGGGGGAGGGGGAGTTTGTTTTGTTTTGTTTTTCCTCAAGGTATGAATTTATTCTCTTGGAACTGAATCTTCTTTTACTACTTAAATCATTTATGTATATCTGGTAAATTATGACCAAATTTGTTGTTAGACTGCATACAGTAAATTGAAATATACACTTGGTACACTACAGAATTGTTGTGCTTTTGTTCTGGTTAATTTTGGAAAAGCAGGCGTTCATAGAAATGAGTGTTATTTATAAATATTCAGTTATTATTCACTGGCCTTAATATTAATTTGCATTGTGACAATCATTTCCTTGGTAATACTTAACAGCTTGCCTTTAGAAGTTGCATGGAATTGCCCTTGGTAGGATTGGAGGGAGGGGGATGACCACTGAAAGGTCGTCCTAGCTCTTTAGCAAGTGATGTTGAAATAGTTTAATGGAATTCCACTGTTCTTGCGTTGGAGAACCAAAATAATTTGTTTGGATGTTCTGAGCTGTTTATTCAGAAATTATTTTAAATATATTGCTTTAATTGGGAAGCTCTAAATTAATAAATCTCCTAAGAATTACCTTAAAAGGGACAACTCAAGTTTTTTTACTATTATAAAATGCAGGAAAATATTTGTTTGCACTAAAAATTGTTTTCCTCTTAAGAAATGCTGCAGCTATGCCGTAGTAACATGGCAGTGAAGTTTAGCTTGTCTAGTTAGGGGTTGGCGTTGTCTTTTTTGGGGTTTTTTTCCTCTTTCAAGAGAAGAAAGATGAATGAATGTCTTTAAACAGTTAAAAGATAGCCAGAGTATCTTGGGAGTAATGCTACAGGAGTAGTTTTATGAAGAGAATAATGTACGTTATGAAAACAGACAAACACTGAGTTCTCATGCTGGGATTCCACCTTTCTGTGGGGTTTTGCTTGCTTTCTGGTATCTTCAAGCAGTGGCAGTTACCTTTCGGAAATAAACACAGAGCACTTCTCTGGCAAGGAACTGTGATGCTGCGCAAAATTAATAAATAAATTCATTTTGATTAGAAGTCCTGTCAAAATAGGTGTGATAAAAAGAAGAGGTTGTCTTATGCCAGTGTTACTACAGTGCAGTAGCAAGCATTTTCCAAATGTAATGTCCGAAGCATCTTGCCATAATAATGGTTTTTCTTTTTCCCCTAATTGTGTGGAAAATGTTTATAGTTCAGTGTGCAAACAAGTATTGTACTGAAATAATTTTCTGAAATGAAACCAGTTCTTTGAGCCAGAAATGATACTTGGTTGCTAGCACAGTGGTGCACCCTAAGAGTTGAACTTGCTGGTCCCCCTGGTATAACTCGAAAGTTCTTGAGACATGCAAATACACTCAGGTATTACTACCTGCCCCTCTTCTGTAAAGAATGAGTCTTACCGGGTGAAGAAACGTTTGGGGCCAGGACACTGGCATGTGGTAGGCACCTAGTTGTGGGTCACAGCCGTAATGCTGTTAGTAGAAGATGCTTTCTTTGCCTGGCTTTAAGTTGGTAATGCTTTTTAAGAGGATTTTCTCTAAGGAGGCCAGTCTCTGTGGTTTGCTTGCTTTAAGTTTTGTTTCACTTGACTTTTCTTGTTCTTGCCACACAAGTTTCCACCTATTCTAAAGTATTTCTCCAGTCTTCTCACGCCACACGGATGCAGAATTCACTTTGCAAGAGCTGCACGTTATTGGGTGTTTTGTTTCACTTTGCCATATTTAAATGGCTTCAGGAGAGAAAGAGAGAAATAAAGTGTGTTAATTGACAGAACCATGAGCCAGAAAATCTTGTTGTGCCAAAAGGTGGGGAAAAAAAAGAAAAAGAGAAAAATGTCAAGCTTTTGGATTTGAATTGTTACGGGTGATCTGTTTTGCTTCTTGATTGCTTTGGGCAGTTATCACTGTATTTCTCTCTAGCAGAATTTGGTGACCACCTTCTGATGAAGCAACTGTGTAAGAAACCCAGTTTTTAATTTATTTAGTGTCTCAAACATATGGTTCAGACTCTG
The DNA here is from genome assembly GCF_036169615.1 of Heliangelus exortis. Lineage (NCBI taxonomy): Eukaryota > Metazoa > Chordata > Aves > Apodiformes > Trochilidae > Heliangelus > Heliangelus exortis. The sequence continues at coordinate 122,483,165 of NC_092423.1, forward strand.
CAGAGGTAACTACCACTGAGTAGTGTTCTGTATATGTTTTGCCATGTACCCTTTTTTTGGCATCCTTCTTCACTATGTAATCTGTTATCCACTTTTTATTTGATATATGTTTGTTCCTTAGAACTGAGGTTTGCTTTTTATATATTTTCATAGCACATTAATGTGTTTCATTAAACAGTATGGTACAGGTCAAATATTGACACAGGGGATTAAAAAATGCTTTCACATAGTATCCTTTAGCAAACCTGATAAAATAAGTCTTCTGTAATAAAGAAAATACAAGTTCGAAGTCCAGAGGTGGGGGTGTTGCTGAGCTGAACCTGTTGAGGTGTTGGAGATCCCACATGTAATTCACTGTGGGTTTTTATAATACTTTCATGTGGGAAGAAAAAAAAAAAAAGTTATACTATAAGGATATAAGGATCCTATGACTTTAATTGGGGAAAAAATACTTAAGTACATTGTATTTAACATTGCAACTTGAAGCAAATGTTTAAAATAAATTATACATAATGTTTTGCTTACCTGAATTGATTTGGATTAGCAGCTTCAGAATACAGACATAAGTAATTCCTCAGTAACATATAGGCATGTAAAATTAATTTCAAGACTTCTAATACTATGTGCACCAGTTTTTAAGCTACCATACTGCAAATAAATTTTAAAAAATAATTAATTCTACCTATCTACCTATTTTTATATGTGCCCTGGCTTCTCCTCTGCAGGGAGATTTCTTCAGATGGATAACTATTAAGATACAATCACTTGTTGTAAATGACTTAATTTCTACTCTGGTCTTAGAATTTATAGAAAATTGAACTTATTTAAGATTGTATTTTAAACTTCACTCATAATAAGATCATTTTTAAGATAAAGTTTCTGAAAACCAGCAACCTAGATAAGATGTGTATACCTAAAACTGGACTTTAGACAAACCTTAGCACAACATTTTGCTGATCACTTAGGAGTTATTTTCAACAGTCTGGTCTGTGCCAGAAGGATTGGATCCTCTCAGAAACTGAGTTGCACAGTGTGAACCCAAAGCTTTTGTATTTTATTTCCTCTGTTTGGTGTAACCAATATGAAGTGCTTTGGAAAAATGCTTTCACCTGGATTTCTCAAAAAGCTGCTTGAGTGAACAGTGCTGGATCTGGGTTGGAACCGATCTGTTGGCTTTTGTTCTCTTCCTAAATGAGTGCTGTTATTGGTGGGTTATGCACAAGTGGGTTTCTTCCACTAATGATGATCAGACCTTCATCAGCTCTTTTCATGGATTTGAAAACTTTAAAATTTTGCCTTGTAGAGAAAATTTTAAACTCCTTACCCTGGATAGGCAAGTCTGCTTGTACCTCTTGACTTGGATTCTAGGAGATGCTGAGGCCTCTGTGTGATCAGCTTTTGCTATTAGCTTGCTCTGCAGAGCTTTCTGTCTGGTACCAAGGTAAAGCACGTAAGAAAATTGTCTTGTGGGGAACAGCTCTGGCTTTGGGGGAGCCTAGAAGATAGCTTGTAGGCCTATTGAATGACCTTATGCACTATTAAATTTATCTGAATGGTGTTTCTCAGAGAATTCGTTCAAGACTTGACTTTCAGCTTGTTAATAAAGTGCTGTGTAATAATGTTTTCTCATTAAGTGTATATAATTACCATGTTTGGTCTAAATATATTAGCAAAAGAGCTTCAGATTCCACAGAATAGTGTTAACTTTGTATCTAGAAAGCAGCAGGAAAAGAAAAATGTTTGTTAAAATTCAGCAAATTTGATCTAATTAGGTAAGAATTAACATTGGCACAGCAACCAGTTGGAGAAGGGCAACTGCAAAGTTAGTAATGAGAAAAAGCCAGTACTGAATGAAATGGTCAGTAGCTGCTTTTTAGTGGACCTGAAGTCTTAGCTGCATTCATCAAGGACTAGAAAAAAAGATCCTCAGCTGCATGGCTGAGCTGATGCTGCTGTAAAACCCTTAACTCTTGAAATGCTGACCTTTAAAGGGTAGCCTGACCATCAGGTCAACCTCTTTCTAGCCCTTCAACTTGAAAACGCCAGGTGAGACAGCCCCAGTCGCTTTCAAGTCAAGGGGTTTTTGAGCATATAAGTGATTAACAATCTCAATCCATTTCTTTCCCAAATTCATGCAGTAGAAGCATTTTATTTTCATTTTATTCCAAGATGTTATGGATACTTAATACCAAAATTGTCAACTTGCAACTCTGTAAACACTAGCAATTCTTAAAACTTTCTAGCTTGGAAGGGTTGATTTTATCAACCGTTGTGTGCTGTGTTCTCCTGAGATCCTGTCTCCCTGGGTTACATCTTGTTCAAACAAAGTCTGAACCTCCAACTCCTGGATATAGATTGCAAAATGCTATCAGTGAAGATTTCTTGCTGTGTTTCTCTGCTGAAATGATCTACTAAGTAGAATATTTTTCTCAAGGAATGCTGATTAGTGAGTGACCTGCATGTGTTCTCTTAGTGTTTTCATACCATCTTTCTGCAAGTTCTCTGCATCCACTCGAAAAATCAGACTGCTGAGGTCAAAAAATACAGTATCAATGTCTATGTATTTTTCTCATTGTTCTCGGAAATCCAGGTTAACCGGGAAAGAGGGGAGTGGGAAGGTTTATCTTTAACCTCTGCATAATTGGAATTTAGCAAGATAATTGCTTTTAAACCTTACAGAGACTTGCTACACCACGATGTTTAGAAGTTGTGTGGGATATGTAAGATTCTGGCTGAGTTTGCAAAAATTACCACTGCTGTGTTTAGTTGTGTTTTTTCAAAACTATTGGAGTTTTGAATCTCAAAGTCATCTGTACTGTCATACTTCTAACATAATTTACACCTTAGGCGGACTGGCCAACTTTCAAAAAACAGCAAGATACAAATATATATGATGCACACAGAGAAGTTATCAATAACTCTTTCCTGGTGGAAGCTATTACTTTGCCCTGGAGTCCCGAAAGGATCATTTTTACACCCTGGAAGATGTGGAAAGGAGCATGGTACCCACTGCATACTCAGAGGGGAAAAAAAACTGTTAATCTGCAGTAAACGGGTGTATATTCATACTGGGAACAGACTTTCCCCCCCCCCCCCCCCTTTAATTTCTTGCACCTTCCTCTGAAGCATTTTAGTTTTGAACGCTGAATAAGACACCACTAGTCAATCTCAACTCATTGGGTAATTTTGGTGCTTATAAACCATTTAAGTTAATGAAAATGTGATTTCATTGTAGTGCTGCACACCTTCAAGTTGTCTTTACTTTCAAGTTGTTACTGTTTGCACTGCTTAAATAATGGCACCTATTAGAGTGGTGATTACACTGATTACACTGCTTGACAGGGCTTTTTAAAAGCTCTTTTGTTGTACATTTGTGGTGTGTCCTGCTGGGTAATCTCAGGGAGTTTATTTTGTCCAACATATGTCCTTTAATTTATTTTTTTCCCCCTTTTTGCTGAGATACTTCACAAAGCTCTCTGGAAGCACTGTGAAGAACACTATTCCAGAGCCAAAGTACTGGAATACTTGTGTAAATCTGTGGTGTTTAATGAGAATTGTTGGAAGTTCCTCTTCTTTGTAGGTTTAAAAAAGAATCTAAAAGTGAATGTGGTTTTAAGTTACCACATCAGATGATTTAACTTTAGCATATACTCATTGTGATGGATGATGACTCATTTCTTTATCATCACGGGCTAAATCTGAAAACAACTGTTCTCTGAGAAATATTTGTACCTCTTTATCTTGCACCACATCCACTTGTTTCTCTTCACAGACTGGAATGTGCTTCATTCAGGTGAGCTTGTCATTATCTGCTTCTGTTACTGGTTCTGAAGTGGTTGTTCCTCTGGGTCCATGGATGACTTTGCTGGAGATGGAAAAGCTCTGCAAAGGAGTTCTGTAAGAACTTAATGGAAACGGGGGACTGGGTCTGCTCAGCCTGAGTGAACAGTTGCAGAGCACGCTTGATCTTTCTTGGTGCACTCATCATAAATAAGAATTAAACAATGGGAAAGGAATCATGAAGGTATATAACACTACTGTCTTCTGCTGGGCTTGGTGGAGCTTTTTTGTGATGCTGCCTTGCTTTTACTGATGTTGATTGGCTTTCCCCACAGCTACTAAAGGTGGAACAGTTACAGTCAATATTCAGAGTGAATGCATCACAGACATAAGCCAAACAACTCTAACAGTAAATTGCCTGCAAATTTGCTGTGTCCTTGTGGTGTGTCCTGAAAATTGCTAGCAGGCCTGAATATTTAATAAATTATTTGTAAGCAAGAAAACAATAGTTTTTAATTTTAGATTTTTATGCCATTCTTAAAATATTTAGGTGAAGTATCTTTAAATGTAGTTCAGGCTTTTTTATGTAACCAGTATTTGGAACTACGTCGCACTATCTGTAAATTACTGCAAGTCATTGTATTTCTGTAACTTGACAGGGGGCTCTCAAAGCAACATGTTTAATATCAACAAGTAACCATGTGATTGCTGGAGCTGAGATGGAACCTGCCAGTCAGCTCTGGAGCAGGAAACAACGGAAAATATCATGCGGGGGGACCCTCAGCTTTGGCACAGCAGGGAGGAGGACCCCTGCTTTTAAGAATTCCTTTCACAGTAAAACTGCATGGAATTAAATTTATGTACTTTGGAAGGCGGAAGGACTGAGTCAGCCCTGCTGGAATTTGAACTTTTGTGCTAGGGCGCTCAGATACTTCTAGTCTTAGTTTACACCGCATCCCTTTTAAGAGGCATAAGTTTTTTATAGTATTGGAGCATTAAGGCTGCAACCTGTTGTTACCAAGTGAAGGTCAGATTTTGTTTTTTAACTGGCCCTTAATTTGATGTTTAATTATTCTCTTGAAAACTGCTTCTACGTGAGCATTTGAGAATCCACTACTTGACACCCTGTGTGTGTAGTCAGTATTTTAAGCAATTGATACATAAAAGATAAAATAGGCCATACCTTTTCACATGCAACAAGGGTGTTATCTTTCATCTTGCAGTTGTTGCTTCAGATAAGGAAGCTTGAGCTCATGTTGCCTTCCCTTGTTCCTGTATGGAGCCTGGTTAAGAAATTCACTTTGAAATGCAGCCTCCCTCAGCTGCTTTTCCTGTATCATCTGAAACATCAAACTCCTCACACCATGTTTAGCTGATCTGGTAAGCACGTAAGTTGAAACTTCATATTTTTTCTTTCAAAAAAAAAAAAAAAAAAACCCAACCCAACTGCTCTGTGTTTTTCAGCTAGAATAAAGGTTGTTCCTAAACATTTCACTTCTATGTTCAGGATGGTGAAAGCAGTATCTTATTAATGCATTTAATATTAATATAATATCACCTTTGCCTTGAAGCAGTCTCCGGTTGTCTCATGCTGAGGGAGTGCCTTCAGGCACAACTGTAACTATGAATAAAACATGGTACAGAGCACAGCTGAGTTAGGGAAATGCCATAGATCTTTCAGGCAAGCAAAGAGGAAGAAATGAAGGAATGGCTAAAGCTTGAGCTGCTAAGGGGCAAACCTTGCCAGGCAGCCTTGTGCCATGAAAAGCTTTTCTCACAACGCAGTTGTGTCCTTCCTATTTGCTCCCTTCCGAGAAGCAATGCTCCTCATCCCTCTGTAGCATGTGGTTTTGCCTTAGTGTCATCACTGAGGGACAAAATTCAAGCATATCAGGTGTCCCACTTTCTCACCGGGGAAAGGTTTTTTCTGCTGAGCTTGCTGTGATTTAATTTGCATCTTTATTTAAACAGTTGGGGGAAGAGTGTGATGGTTGTTGAAGCTTCGGCTATTTAGTAAACTGCTACAAGAGGTTGTGTATGTTTAGCTTTTCAAATTTTGATGCCAAGCTCTCTCTCACCTTTTAACAGAGGTCACACGTTATGTAGGTGATGCAGATGACAGGCTCAATATTGACAGATTTTGTGTTAAGTTTGTACTCTCACTCCGTGTTGGTTTGAAAGGAGTTGGTGACTGACGCGACTGATTCACAGTCTCCCTTATCACCCACTGTCATCAGCTCCAAAGCAAGGGGTGGAGATTCAATTTCTGACTCAAATCCTTTTTATGATGTTTGCCAGCTAAGCTGCCAGTGCTAGTAAGCTACTTTACACTTAAGCTTTATCAGTTTGCTACTACTGTTGTTTAATCTAAGTAAACTACAAATCAGCCTTGTCGGATCAACATGATTTAGAAGAAATAACGAGGGAATCAGCACAGATGCTATGCAAAGGACAAGTTTGCTTTTTCTCAGGTCTAGCTTGTTTAGAAATTACTGTACTCTCTCTTGTATTTTCAGAATAATAAAAAATATTTTCTGAAAATGTATCCATGTCCAGTTTCTCACATGGTGGTGATAATTTTTTCTTGTTTTCCAGCAAACTATAAAACTAATCAAAACATTTTGACTTAGTGTTCCCTTGTCCCATTCATCCTTACTTCAGGCTGAGTGAACATGCTTTTAAAAAGGACTCCTGTTGAGCTGCCTTCTAGCTTGCAGCACTTCAGACAGTAAAGGACCAGTGCCCTTTGTTAGGCGTCTACAATCTTTTCCCATTCTGTTGCATAGATGTTTTTCATCAGCGTAACATTCTTTTTTGGCCTTTTTTCTGGTTGTTTGTTTTGGTTTGGGGTTTTTATGGCTTTCCAGCTAAATACGTAAACATAATTAGGAACAATAAGGTATTGTTCTGAAGTATTGCATGAATTGCTCTCATTAAACTATAAAATTTGGATCAGTTTTTTTCACCTTATTGAAGCAGGGAAGTGCGATTCATTACTCAGCAGAGTAAAAACAAACAAAAAAACAAAACAAAACAAAAACAAAAGAGAAAAAAACCCGAAACAAGCAAACCCTGAGCTTGGGCATTTTCCTAGTATTCTCTAATGTTTGGATCTGAATCTGCATATTAATAGGACACAAACCCAGAGCTGACAGAAGAGATGACAGCAAAGGCAACTCAGTTTTCCAGGTGTCTTTGGTCACTGGAAAAAAACATGGCACTCTGAGACTGGCACTGGGACAAACAGCAAAGGTTCTCAGTCCAATTCCTATTAGAACTCCACACCCTACATGACAGTCAGCTTTGCATTATCCTGGGTTGTTTCTGTGCTGACAAGACCAGAAGACTCGAGCTATCTTGTGTCTCCTGAGGTGCAAACATTTCAACTTAAGCTGATGAAGTAAATTCATCTGAGTCTTTGAATTAGTTTGGATCAGAAGATCAATTCTGAAGCAGACGTCTCCACCATCCCCACTTGCCTGTCTTTAGTTTATATTGCTGAGCACTCTGAATGCATGGAGTTACTTTTTGGATGAAATTAGAAGACATACTTCAGGAGTGCTCCTCATATGCTTCAGCCACTCAAGCCTCGCTGTCTGTGGGACCAAATTAGAGCTAATTAAAAGGAAACTTTCATTGAAATGTGTCAATTCTGGACAACAGTTTTCAGATCTGCTTTTATGGAATGATGGAACTTAAAAGACTTGGCCAAATCAGTGTTACCCTTCAGCTGTGGTGCTTTTGCCTGCAGCAGCTCTACCAAAGACCAAAATAAGGAGACATAGAATTTCTTAACTTCTAAAGTAATTACTGAAAAAAAGTGATTTGCAAACCATGACAATTGCTGGCAGTTTTTCCTACCTAAGGTCTTTACCAGTGTGATGTTGCACAGGATGGGAGTTAGAGTTTTCCTCTCCGGATGATGAAACAGTACCTGCAATCTTGAACATTCATATTTGTTTTCTTTGTCTTGCTTGAGTATTCTGCTGTTGCTTCATTATTTTTTTATGAAGCTGAAGCCAGCAAAATTTCTTTACATCGTAAAATCTTTAAATTCCTTTTAAAAACTGTTCTGGTGCAGCATAGTGTATTTACTGGAAGTGACAGTGCTGACAGCAGGATTGGTTTTCTGTAATTCATGGATGTGATTATTGTGACCTTTTTCTAATATGGTAGAGGGAAAAAGGACAGCCTAGAGCTTCCCAGGTGCATCCCTGTTTGTGGGTTATTGTGATGGTTGCTGAGCATCTTGCTGAAAAAAAGCTGTACAGGCACTGGCTATCACCACAATGGGAATACTTAGGTAGCCATTCTCCATTGCTGCACGTTAAAACATTTCATGAAACTGCTCTGACTGAACACAGGACTAGATCATGGTACTTCCCTTTGCCCTGCCATCATTTTTGGTTTGAGATTTTTTTCTGGTTTTGCTTCTGCCAGCTGTGGAAGCTGTGTCCAGGCGAGTTGTACACACACACATCTGCCTGGCGTGACTTGAGCTTCTGCTTTGCTGTTTAGCACGGGTCAGTTTGGGGGGGAAGGTGGGCAGAAATAATTGCACAATAAATTGTAAGTAGAGAGATAAAGCTGACTGAACTCAGCAGCTTTTTATCCTCTACTTTTGACTGAACCTGCCTAGAATCCAACATATATATATATATATATGTATTTATCTCTTTAAGAAAAGACAAGTAACCACTGGCTTTTTATATAAATTCTGTTGGAAAAAATAGCACTTTAAAAACAAAGTTTTAGGAGTTTTAAGGAGCTAGGAGTTTCAATAACTAGGTACTATTCTGATAAATCACCAGCTAACAAGACTGCACTTGGTGCATCTATTGTTACTGAATGTTTGTGAGGAAAAAAAACAAAACCAAAAGAGAGGACCTTTAAGCTAAAAGAGCCCTAGGGAAGACTCAGCAATATTGGGTATTAAGCCTTGAGAAAGGCCAAGGAAATGTTTGTTGCTGGCTAAATGCTGGTCTGTACAGTGATGTTCCCTCCTCTGCTGAGGGAAACAGGGTTTGTTAAATGAACAGGGATGCATGGAAAAGCCACTTGGCAGTTGTCTTCAGCAATTCAGAGGAGTCGAGCCTTTTGTTAGCTACTTGAGCCAAAGAGTAGCACTTACCTTTCCTTTATTCTTCACTTCACAAAACAATGTGGTATGGCAACTTCCACGGGTGTGTGAGTCAGGCATGGCAAAGAGCACCACAGCCAGGCAATGCCCTGTCTGCCAAGGAAATCCTCAGATTGGAATCCAGTTCTTAAGATCAGAATGTCTTTAGAAGTGGCTGTTGCTCATGATTAGATTCTTAGCACCACAATGTGCAGAAATTATCTCAGAATCTCTCTTGTGGGAGAAGCTGTATTATTCACCTTTGATAGATTCATAGAGTATAATAATTAAAGGGAGTCAGGAGTGAAGCAAAAGCTCAGCAAAACAAACTGGTGCTGACATACTCAGATAATGTCAACTGATAGCTGGTTGGCATTATGAATTGTTTTCTAATTAGGTAATTAAAGCAAGTCTGTACAGACTTTAACTTTCAGGAAACTATAAAAATACATGTAGCTGTAAAATTGTATTTAGCTATTAATACCTTGTCAGGTCTGTCATACCTGCTCATAGAAGACCTAACAAAGAAGTTAATGCGTGCACAGTCTCATGCATTTCTTTTAGAAATTGTGCTATGAAACAGCCCAATCCTAGAATAACAAATTACAGTTGTAAAAGTAGATGTAGTTTTTTGCTCTTCACTCCTTTTTGAGTTGGAATTGTTATTAGAGCTTTTTTTTAAGGACCACCAGAAAGCAGTCTCACTGACTTGGCTGAGACTGCAAAAATGACAGGTTTTGTATGCAGGGTCTCTAGACTGGGAACTAAAACTGTTGGTTACTGGAATTCGGATTTCTTTCTTTGATTTCTGTTCCTCTGCCAGGAAATAGATCCTAGGACTTCACAGGAAAAACAGATGTTAAGAGGTGTTGAGCCCTGAACTATATCACATCGTCTTCCTTTTGGATCTTGAAGGTCCGAAGTAGAACCAAGGAGGTATTGTACATAATAAATGGATATCTCAGGACAGACATGGAGAAGCTGATCACAGAATTAAGGCAGACCAGCAGATTCACAGTAAGTAAAAACCATCTGAAGACAATCTACAGAACTAACTTCAATCTAGGATGTTTATTTTAACTCTCAGTTGCACTTGGAAGTCAATGAAGTTTTGTCTGGGGATGGATTTCAGTTCTTTGTGTCTCAACTTCCAATTATCTGTCCAGAGGACCCAAGGTCTTTTAAAAATAAGCAAAATAACTTGCTAAAGACATTTTATATTTTTTCAGGGACAGATGATGAGTCTTCTTTGCCAGCTATTTTTAGTTTCAGTTGACTGGTACTTTTGCAGAATTAATATCCCCAAGTTATATACAACAAACAGGCTATTACAAACATCTTCTGCCTTGGGTATTTCCTCCTAATATTATCAAAAGTAAATGAGGGAATGTATATTTAAAACTCAAATGGACTAAAACCAGAAGAAATATCACAGGTTCAGAAATGGCTGAATTGGCTCTTATAAAAAATTCCTCAGTTTTGAGGTGCCTTATTTTGGGGGGAAGCAATATTGCTGAACAGTTCATACTGCAACAGTAAGTCCTTTTCACAAAAATATAGGTGATATCAACTGTAAATTCAATGCATTTTATGCAGCATCTTTTTTAAAATTAGAAATAGTTTCTATTTAGAAATAGAAATAGTCTATTTCTATTAGAAATAGAAATGTAGATTAGAAATTTACATTGGTAGATGTATCCAATACATCTTTGATCATAATGCATTTGACTCACCACAAGAGTAAAGGCTGTAGAATTTCTAAGGATGTGTCCATTACTAACCAAATCTGAACTTATCCACTACACAGCTGCTAACATTATAAAATTTATGATGAATAAACCAAAATGGGTAAGATACATCAGCAAACCAAATGCTGCCAATACAAATTGCTTTGCAGCTGATTTTATACAAGCAGTTTCCCTGCACTGGGAAAATCCTTCTAACAATTAAAAAAACCTTCAGGTGCTTTGGAAGCTGGCACAAGTTTACTTCCTTTGTTTTTCTTATGCTTTATTTATGACCTGCCAAGTGCTTATAATAGAAAAGCAGGGAGCAAAACTTGAAAATTACTGATGTTTAGCTACAGTGCCATACAAGGCAATGAAATCTGAAATGGTGGTGTTTTCTCTTCCTAATTCTGATGTCACAAAGATGCATCAACAGCTCCAAAGGTCTGTGGCTGTCTCCAAATCTGGATGACAGGCTCTTTTCCCAGTGCACATGTTAACCACATGTGCATAAGCACATGCATATTTATTGGAGTTCCCTAGGTATAATTTTGTAAAAAGGGATGGTCATATTTGTTCCACCACAAACTCCATAAGAATTCCAGTACTAACTTTATAATTTGTTTTCTAAATTAGACAATACAGCAGTGAGTTTAAAATAGCCTGCCACTTGTGTGCACTGCTAATGGTCTGCTAAAGACCTTGTTGTCCCCATCTCAAAGGACAATATATATTCTGCTGATGAGCTAAAAATTTAGTTTTGAAGAATTCTTAAAGGCCTAAACTTTATGAAATATAATTGTCAAAGTGAGGTGTGAACAGATTTAGAAAGCAGTGGTATTATAGGCAAGAGAAGACAGAAATTGGCCTAAACATCACCATCTTGACACTTCAGCTTTTAGGTAACCAGAACTGGAAGCTTATCAACTTCTGTTTTCCATCTAGAGAGCAGATGTGGTATTACCACTGGAAGGGAAAAACTTGAAGTGTAGAGTGTACATTGACATGAACAACGTACATTGGTTTTGAGCTCCACCTTCTTGTTTAGGCTTTTGGAGTCTGACACCAAAGAAAGATGGGTCCAATATATGAAACAGTACCACAAAATGGAGCTGGGAGACCCAAAGCTCTATTTGGGATCATTGTGGAGCACTCTAAGCACTGAAACTGTTGTGAGCAGAAGAGATTGTATTTAAAATAGACAAGAAACGTAACTGGGATCAGTCTGAGGGAAAATCTCTTCCTCCTCCAGCAATTTTCCTGAGTGCAATGGATTGCAATATATTTTTCCCATCTGCACCTCAAGAAAAGGGAGGGAATGAGTTCTACTCGGCTGTTTCATCTGAGAGAGTGGAAATTCACTGTGTACACTTGGATGAAAGCTTTTACTCTCAAATTATTTACAGAATAATAGCTTTGTAGCCAGAACTGGAAGAGCAGTAACAGTTACTGAATAAATGAGGCTGGTGAGGGTGGAGGGACTGGAGCGGATTGTGCAGCTGGGCCAGGAGGAGGGTGCCCTGTAGCTGGGGGCAGCCACCAGAGAACAAACATCTCGGGGTGGGGGGAAAGGCCACGTATCAGTGAGCTGGGGAGTCACAGTTCAGAGATTTAATACAAGCGGGTGCTGTAAGTATTTAGAATTAGAAAACTGCCTTCATCTCCTGCCAGGGTTGTTCTGCATGAGTGGTGTTTTTTGGTTGGATGCCGGTAGCCTATTTGGCCTCCTCGCATTATAAATTACTGTTGAGGAATTGTTGGCTTGGTCATAGAGCAGTATGGGCTTGGGGTTTTTTCCAAACATCATGTGATAACTGGAATCATGTAGTCACTGCAGTTTGGTTTTTTTTTTTTAGTTTGTCTAGAACATAATATTTTGATACAACAGTTAATATGGATGCTTGCTGTTTTCTTCTTGCAAGAAACAGACCTCTGCATACCACTTCTTAAACCTCCTTGATTAAGTAACACACAAAGGGGAGGTGCTAGCTTCTGTGGGGGGTTTTTTGCAGCTCATTTTATAATTAATTCTCCTTCTCAAGTTGTGAGTTGCAGGAATCGAGAGATTGAAACAGAACAGAACTTTTCTAAAGAAAAAAAAAATCAAATAAGCCCCACAGCTTGCACGGTGCTTGGAAAATGTGAGTTAGGTCCACCCTCAAGCTCCGAAACCAGAAAGCAAATAGAAGAACTTAACAATGTTGCCCAAAATAAATAACCACAGTGTGGGGGCACACTTCACTGGAGGTGTGTGTGTAGGAGTTGTTCTTAATTTTTTCTAATCCTCAAGTTCGGCACATCTGCCACAAACTAAATAAACAAATCTTTATTGGAGTCAGGAAAGGACAAGCTAATAGAAAACAGGCTGAGACATAAATTAGTAGTCATGGTAATCTGTTACAGGTGAGTGCTCCTGAGAGAAGTGACTTGAAATGTCAAACAAACCTTCTACTGAAATCCTGGGAATGTGTTTATCCAACCACTTTATTTTAATCTAAGAATTAGCAACAGCTACTACAAAAAAATGCATATAGAGAAATATGAACACTGCAAGATGTTGTAAAACATACAACAATGATAAACTCCCTTCTGTGGCTCCCCTGCCATCATAGTGCCTGTCTAGCCAGGTGCACTGCTGAGCAGCCACAGTAAGTCAGGCCTCTCTCAATCAGATATTCTGGAAACTCAAAGCTATTCCATTGTTCTATGGGATTCAATTTCTTCTTTTGCTTTCCAGCCATTGCCAGAAAAGGTGGGATTCCTGCATAATCGTAATTCCAACACTGGAGTTTTTGGTTTTATGGGGGAAAAATGACCCATGGTTCAAGACCAAGGATAAAACAATGACAGCTGGTGGCAAGTAAAGGTGTTCATCTCCTAAATACTTTCATATACACAGCAACTGTTAATTCCAACTTTGACAAAGCTTGTAACACTTCAGGCTCAAGATAGTGCATTAGGCTCAAGTTGATGACTAGAGGAACACTGAAGAAACTGCTAAGCAGATGTCAGAATTGCTGGCCAAACTTGACAAATAATTAACACTGACTAAATGACTAGACTCAATAGAGCACACACACACAGTGAATGGGGGCTATTTCTGGAGTGCTTGGGGAGCATTATGACAGAATGTTTGTTCTTACAGTTCAGCCACCCTTAACCATCCTCTCACATTTCCCCCTTCAGACTGGAACAGTTTAAAAAAATAATTCTGTCTGAAGTGCTATTAAATTTGGAAACCAAATATATTTAGCCCTTGTTTCATGAGAATTACTGTCTGCTCAGGTTCATGTTGTTTTGATCAGAACTTGATGAATAGCACACATTTAGCTTTCTTTTTTAGGTGGAAAGCTGAAACAATGATCCTAGAGGCTTTACTGAATCTTTGTGATATGGGCTGTTTGGGTATAACAACAAAGCAGGTTTATTTGATGGCTAAACAGTCTTAACTGAGCTAAATAGCTTAGACAGCAAATCTTTATTTAGATATAATTGCAGCAGAATCTAATTAACAGTTGTATATTAAAGACTTGAGAGCCTCTGATCTCTTAAAAATCACCAGTACTGCCAAAACTTACAAACTCACAAAAATCGTATGAGACCGATTTATTTTGTGAGATTTTTTGCACTTAAGTCATTAATGTGATTTCTTCTGAAGGAAAATAGTAACTGTCATTAAAAATAACCACAACGAAAACATAATTAAAAGGGCCAAATCTGTGAGAAAGAGTGAAATAGTGAAAGAAGTAGTAGTGAAGAGACTTGCCCTACTCTGCAGCCGACTGAGGTAGATACTGCAGCTTCAGAGATTTTCATGCTATCTAAGGAGTAATCTAGGAAACATATTTCTATTTTAACTACAGAGTGATAATGGCAAAACTGTGCCCCCAGCATGGGCGGGTACAGCCCTTCTCTGTCTGCTGCCAAAAGATGGGGTGGGCCTGTAGCAGAGGGCTCCAGGTAATGTGAGGCTGTAGCTCATTTATCACATTTCTCAGCAGCAATACAAACACTCTTCTGCTTGCTTGATCTGATATGCAGACAGGAAAAAAAATATAATTTGCAATATTCCACTAAAAAGGAGGGGAAGTAAGAGGTAAGGTCACCTACAATAACAATTTTATGCGTCCTTCTTTCAAAATCCTTGGCTGCTGTATTATTTGAACCAGGAGAAAGTTCAGGCTTAGAAGTAAAGAAAAAAAAAACCCACAACTTTTTTTCTTTTGTTTATCATCTTTTCCTTCCTACTCCTCCACTGTAGATGACTAACTTCCCCTTCAGTCCTCGAGGGGACTGTCAGTGCAGCGCAGCCCCCAACTGTTTGAGGGATGGCTCATTCCACTCAGAGAAATTTGCGGGGATGCAGAACCAGCAGCCCACGCGTGGCCTCCGTGCTGTGTCTTTCTCAGATGCAGCTCCTGATCACATGTAGAACGTGGAAATAAAGCCTGCAGGTTCTTTTCTTGTAGGTAAATTGGTAGCTGCTTATCTTCTGTCCCATAAGCTCTTCAGCTCCACAAAGGAAATCTGACCATGGCTGTTGTACCAGCAAGAGAAATCCTGCACTGTTCACTCACCTGCACGACTTCCCTCTGCCCATGCAAATGATTCCATCTGCCCAGGTTCCACCACCTGGCTCTTGGGCATGAAGATCCCTTCTCCAAGGAATGCCACAGCCGTGCAAGGAGAAAAACACACTGCTAGCAGCAGTAACATGCCAATATTCAATGCAATTCAGGCAAAGCCAAACAGTTGCTTTATATTCAACCCCAACAACTTTTTGGTGAGCAGTGAAATGCAGCTGCACTCTTGCAGAAATGAGTAAGTCAGAAGTACCTGCAAGTTAATGAGGCCACAAAAAAGGCAAACATTTTTCCTTCTGCATGCAGTCTGACATTTTCTACAGCTTGTCTCTGCATTTTTCTTTTTTTTTTTTTTCTTTTTAATTTGGCCCTAGAGCAGATAGGAATATTAGCCCTCCAGAAATGAGTTTTGCAGGAAAATCTAATTACATACAGTGTATTCAACCCAGGACACTTTTTACAGCCTACTTTAAACCAGAACTACTAGTTATGGTGCTATGATGTCATTATCAATGTTATAATAGGGATTTTGTGTCTGACCTGACTCCTATCTCACCACTCTATCAGATTGGTTGGCTTTTGCAAAGTCTGATTAAGCATTAACTCAAAACATAAATCCTAAGGAATTTTCCCAGTCACTTTGACATTTTCTAGCTTGCTGCCATGCATAAATGCCCCCTTCTACAAAATCCTATGCTAGTGCCTTAGTGGGTGAATGCAAAACATTCTTGGAGCCATGGTAAATACAGACTTTACATGGAGACATTTAATTTATTCCAGCTGCATAATTTTTCATCTGTTGCTAATGTCCATTATTTTCCTAAAGAAACCACCTGTTGTTTTAGTTAAATGGCTGAAACTACTATCTGCCTGTTTTAAGTTTAGGATCCAGAGATGATGTAACAACAAGATGGTCATTCAATCTGTATTCTCCAAACAGATAACAACGTTCAATATCCAAATGAAAGACAAATGTTCAGTTGGACAGAGAAGCAGCTGAAGCAACTTGGACTGAATTTTTGGTGGGAGTAAAGTCCTCTGCCTTTAAAATCCAGGCAGTTGTCACAGTTAGGAACACACCCTTAGAAAAGAGCAAACAGATCCTCCCAAACACAGGGAACTGCACACGGTTTCCAAATAAGGCATTCTCCATGGAGACAAAGGGAATCATCCTCTTTTCCTACTGTAAGCGAAATGAATAATTTTTCCCCTAGATGCAGCTTAAGTATACTTTCCAAGATGAACACATTCACTTTGTCATTTTGAAGCTCCTATGTTTTCAGTTTTGATTTTGCAAAAGGATGAAAAAAATTATGTCGCAAGTGGCAGTAGGCAGACTTGTTTCTCTAGGTTCTTCCTGCTCTCTGCAACACTTGATTTGGGAGAGCCTGTCTGTCTGTAGAGACAAAATGAAAAGCATTCTTTATTTTTAAAATACAAACTATCTTTCTGCAGTCTGCAGAAAATATGGTCGTATGACAAGCAGTTGTTACTGGGCCCAGAATAAAGGGACCAAACCCAGATGTGTATAACTCATTTAGGAGAAGAAAAAAAAGCCTTAGCAGCTGTCTAATCTGCTGTTGTTCTATTGGCCTTATGCTGAGTAACAGGCTTTAGGAATGTCTTATTATCAAGGTTAAAGATTGCTATACTCACATGGATTTAAAAAAACTGCCTCTGAACCTACATCTGACTTACCCTTGCCTTCAAAGTTCAGCAAAGCCACCTCTACCTCTGTGGTGACACGAATCACCAGCTTGTGAGCTCCTGGACAGAACAGACAATGTCAGTTATGTGCAAATCTACAGTTCCTGTCTGGAATTCTTATTCTTCTATATTAGTGCTTTGTATCGAGTTCTTACTCGCAACTTTCTAAGAGTTGTTTCAGCCCACAGGCACACCTCTCAGCTACTGCTGGAAGATCTCCCTTCTACCATCAGGACCTTATTATTAGTGATTTCTTTTCCCTCTGAGAAGCTGGCAGGCAATCAGATAATAGTGATGGCATAGCCTCTGACCAGCTTACACCCTAAGTATCTTCCCCGATACCACTGTGGGCAACAGTGGCTGTCAGCTATTCCAGCCAACTTGGTCCCTGGAATGTTCCAGCAGGCCTCCCACTGATGCTCCCCCAGAGCTGCTGGATTCAAGAACAAACATAGTGTTAGACCCAATAAAGAGGTCAACAAAGCTGGAATTTCTATGCATATCATCTGACACACTGTTTCCATCTACAAGCCCAGGGTTAGGTCTCAGTTGAGAACAATGTTTTTCTGCTCCAGCAGCGACTGGAGTTGCTCAGACTTTTTTGTTGGTAACAACAGCACAACCAATACATGCTGTGCAAGGACTACTGGGAGGAGTGAGCAGTTTTTTAGGCTTCAAGGAAATAATGCACTCATTCTATAAACTTTCCTCCTGTACTTGGAGAAAGGTAGAGAAGAGTAAGAGAGGACAAACACATCTCCTGTTTCACCTCTCTCTGACACAATGGAGAGAGCTGCATTCCACATCTGGCCTTGAACTGAGCGCTGGACAAACCCCACCCCAGCCACTGCTTCTCAGTTACACTCTTATCACTCGCCGTTTTCATCCCTGGGAAAGCTCACTCTTGCCAGACATGTTCTAGCTTCCTCCTTCCACCCACCCAGCAGAGTTTCCCTGGCAGCTGTGTCTTAGCCTTGCTCCAGCCCTTAGGATGTCTCCACCTACTACTTCCTGCTATGAAAACCCTTTAGATTTAAACTACATCTGCTAACTTGGATGATGAGACACCAGATGCTGAGCTGTATCACCTCTCAAAGCCACAGGTGGGGGAAGGGATGCAGCTTTTTTTTTTTTTTTTTTTTTTTTTTTTTTTTTTTTTTTTTTTTTTTTGCTTGGGTTCTAGGGCGATCAGCACACATCAAGAATTGAGTCTCTTTTAGCAGCCCTTTAATTCATTCCAGCAGCCCCTATAGCACCAGAGTGAACACTCCCTGGATAGCAACTACCATGTGGGAGTATTTGTGACTGTCCCACACAGCTCTCACACAGATATGACAATTCTCCTGGTATGGCTGTGATCTTTCATGATTCTTCAGCTGTAATAACCTGGCCTTGATGTGATTCCCAGCAACTGTCAAGGCCCTTAAGCCCTTCCCTTGTGTGTAATGCAAGAGCAAATAAGCAGCGCCAGTCCAGATGGGCGTAGAAAGGTGCAAAGGCTTCAAGAAACAAGTTGGGAGAAGAGTGAGGAAAGCTGCGTAGTGCTGTGGAGACTAGAAAGGATCTGCAAAGAGCTCTTTGGGAGGAGGTGTTCTACAGGAAGTTCTGCAAAGAAAGTAGAGTGTGCTTTGGACTCTCTCTTGACAGCTTTTTTTTTGTGGAAAAGGGAGTGAATTAGTTCAATGCTTCATCACTGAGGCGGTGGCTTGTTCTGTTTGCTGCCCTCCAAGCTACTAAAAATGGAAATACCAAAAATGAAATCAGATTTTTGGAATCTCACTTGATCAGTGACTGAAGAGAAATGAGAGTTTTTACATTTTATTTCTAGCTGGTATTTCATTTACTGCTACAAAACTGCAATGTTCAAACTGTACATGCTTCAGTGAACTTGAAAGAAAACTATTTTCACTGGATCTTAAATCACAGAAATGTTTCTATTACTATGAATTTCTTGCATTGTACAGAAAAATGAGCTTTGATGCTTATGAATCTAGCTCTTCTTTATTTACCTCATAACATTACAGTAGGAAATGGTTCATAAATATTTGTTAACATACCTCAAATTATGTCAAAACAATGAGTGTTGAGATTCCTAAAGAGATAAGCTAGTTTCATTACAGTAGGCAGCAGAAACAGAGACAAACAAAGAGAAAGGGTCATTTATTAAAAGCTTAGCATCACACAAAAGCAAATACATGGTTATATCTCTAATAATCTAACTCAGAAAACATATGCTATGAATCCTTTTGAAACCCTCAAAACTTGTGTGTGGAATGCAACATATGTTAGAAGCCCAAAACAAAGGATACATAAATATATTTCAGTTAATTTAGAATATTCTAGGATTTCTGTATGGAATATGAATTATTCTTACTGCAATTCCAAGAATCTTTATGCCTGAGATGAATAAAAGTGATTTTCCTATATTCCCAAAATACAGGAATACAGCTGTGAAATGAGTGATGTCCATCAGAATAAGGGACAAGTGAGAATTTTGAGATTCATTTTCACTGCATGATAAATTAGGCCCTTCTCTCCTTATTTTTACTGGCTCTCCTATATTAGGAAAACATTATTTCTGACCAAAAGCAAGTTGTTGTTGCTTTTTTCCCACAAGAGACCAATGATTATAACATTTTCTACCCACTCTACATTTCTATTTCTTGTTTCCTTGAGACCTTTAGAGTCCCCACCACACTGCCTTAATTGTCATGATAATAAAACTATGCCCTGTTCAGTTTCTGAAAGACAGAACAAGATCCAAATCCAGGAAAGGGTTCATGGCTGTGAATCAGCTAAGCAGACTTCCTCCAGTCCAGAGTTACTTAAGCAAGATCCTGAGCCCCAAAGATTTAGATGTCTAACTTGTATTTAAAGATACCTAATTACCTTTAAGAATCTGAGCCTAAGCCCCTTGGGGTTAACTTGTGGCTGTCTCCTTAGCATTTCCTACAGCTATTTCAGAGAGATCCCTGTTCAGTTTGCTGACTCTGGGCTTTTCAGGAGGGAACAAGTCTCTCATTTCAAACCTATGGATGTTCATAGGTATCAGAGCGGGTAAAAGCCAAGGTGCTTCAAAGGAACAGCTGGCACCTTTAAATCCCCATGGTGAATTTAACTTTTCATTCCCATTAACCTGACTTTGCACACAGCTGAAACCCACCTACTACTACTCTCCCCTCTTCTTATGCTTTCCACTTCCTATATGCTCAAACTTCTTCCATGAATCCTACACAACATGCTGCCTACCTCTAAGAAACAGCAGGCTTTTTCTTTCCTCTTGTGCTTTGCAACATCCTTGCTTTGGAATCCATCCAGTAAGCTCCTTAAGCACAGGGACTCACAAGTACTTAGCACAGAAGGGTATTACATAAATAATAATAATAATAATATAATTAATAGCCCATAAATGGAACCTTAAGGGGCTTCTAATCTTCACACGTGCTTGGAAAGCAACTTTCCGAAACTCTTTAATTTGGGTGAGAGTTCTTAGCAGCAACATAATAAGCAAAATATCAAACAGGTTTGTACAATTACATAGCCAACTGGGTTCCAGCACAAGGCAGTATGTGTATATAGTTTGGCTGTGGCAGAGCATTGCCCATCCCCAGATTGCTGAAGTTGATTTTTAAACAAAGTTTCGGGGAACGTGTAGGATGTGTTACTCTTCTGTGCTACTCACTCGAAACTGGGTGCCAGGTTGGAGAAGTGAATAATTTTGGAAGCAGTGGATTTCTTCAACTTTCCTGAAATAAGAAATGACATAATGTGTGTAGTTACACATACACTAGCAATACAATTTTGATGCCTGTATTTAATGATCTTGATTTTTTTTTAAAGGTAAGTGATGTCATATGTATTTTTAACAACCCTGGTGTTTGTAATAATAATATTGTTCTCCATTTTCATGGAAGATTTTCAGTATTAAAATCGTGAGCAAAATGAGTAGAGTTGAGTTAACATTGCCACTGAACTTTCTCATCTTACTTGTGAATGAAATATCACCAGTGTTTAAAAAAATAGAAATATCCTTGAATAACTATTGTTGTTTCAGACCTATTTGACTACAACATCACTACCCCACTGGTCAGCACTTCAAATAGGAACTGTTCACAGAATTTTCAGTGAAATGCACTTATTTTAGTACAAACATGAATGTTTTAGAGTGGAGTACTGATCTGTGCTTGCAAAGAGCTGTGCTAGAAACCTGCATTCCCCAAAATAACTACGACTCAGCCAACACGCCATCTCCCTGGTGCTGCACCCACTTCATGCTTCTCATGATACTTTGCATTTCTGGGAAGTATCACTGGAGGGATACCTTTACTCTGGAAAGTGGTCCCAGGACTTCCACAGCTACTGGTGTGTTTTCCACGGAGATGTGGAAGTCTCCTGGGGAAAACCAGCCTGACCTTGGGGAAAACAAAAACAAAAAACAAGCTTTCAAAGTTAGCTTGTTTCACTATTAACCTGTTTTACAGTTAGGGATGAGGAAAACTGCTGGCTTGGAAACTGAGATAGCCCTCGGGGCTGCGCCTCCCTCACAGGCCGCCCCCAAAGCTTGCGTGGGGGGTAACAGTGGATCCTCCTGGGAAAAAAACCAAACCAAAACAAACAAACCAAAGATTTTCCCGTAGCAGCTCTCTCTGCTTCACGTTTCTGCTCCTCGGAGAGGCCTCCGGGGGGGATGACAAGGCCGTTCCCGCCCTCTCCCGCCCAGCAGCGGGAAGGAGGGCGCCGCGACGATTTAACGGCCGCGGCCGCCATGGAAACGCGATCCCCTCCGGCGGGCCTGGGGGCTGCGGGCGCGGCAGGCCGGGCCGGGGGTGGGGGCGGCGGCGGGAAAACCGTCCCTTTGAGGGGCTGGGGCAAACCCGAGAGGAGTCAGCCTGAAATGCGGCGTCGTGGAGGGTTGTTTGTTTTGTTCGTTTTTTTGCGGGACACGCAGTGTAGTTGTTATTTTTTTGGGGGAGGGGGGATGAAAAAAATAATTAGAAAAACCTCACATAAGCATCATGGTCCAAATGTAGTCGGCGGAGCAGTTATATTTATTTATTTATTTTTAATAAATTAGGAAAGCGGCGGGGGGCGGAGCTGCTGGGGAGTTTTTCCTAGCTAAGGGGGGAGGAATTGTAATGGCGGGGGGAGACGAGGCGCTGAGGGCGGGGAGGGGGGAAGAGGGGGCAGCGGTGAGGGAGCCAGAGCTCAGAAGGGGGCAGCGGTGAGGGGGGTGAGCGCTGAGGGGCAGCAGCGCTTAGGAGGGGCAGCAGTGAGGGGGGCAGAGCTGAGGAGGGGGCAGCGGTGAGGAGAGGGTAGCAGTGAGGGGGGCAGCGGTGAGGAGGGGCGGCAGAGCTAAAGAGGGGGCACCGGTGAGGGGGACAGACCTGAGGAGGTGGCAGCGCTGAGGGGGGGGGCAGCGCTGAGGGCGGGGGCAGCAATGAGGAGGGGGCAGCGGTGAGGAGGGGGCAGCTGTGAAGAGGGGGCAGCAGTTGAGGTGGGCAGCGGTGAGGAGGGGGCAGCTGTGAAGGGGGCAGAGCTGAGGAGGGGGCAGCGCTAAGGGTGGGGGCAGCAATGAGGAGGGGGCATCGGTGGGGGGGCAGCTGTGAAGAGAGGGCAGCAGTTGAGGTGGGCAGCGATGAGGGGGGAGGCAGCGGTGAGGAGAGGTTAGCAGTGAGGAGAGGGTAGCGGTGAGGGGGGGCAGCGGTGAGGGAGGCAGAGCTGAGGAGGGGGCAGCAGTGGGGGGGTAGGGATGAGAAGGGGGCAGCGGTGAGAAGGGGCAGCGGTGAGGAGGGCAGAGCTGAGGAGGGGGCAGCAATGAGGAGGGGGCAGCGGTGAGGAGGGGGAGTGCTGAGAGGCAGCAGCGCTTAGGAGGGGCAGCGGTGAGGGGGGCAGAGCTGAGGAAGGGGAAACGGTGAGGGGGATGGCGGTGGGGAGGGTAGCGGTGAGGAGGGGCCAGCGGTGAGAGGGGGCAGAGCTGAGAGGGGGGGCAGCGGTGAGGAGGGGCAGAGCTGAGGAGGGGGCAGCGCTGAGGGGGGGCAGCAATGAGGAGGGGCAGCAATGAGGAGGGGGCAGCGGTGAGGAGAGGGAGTGCTGAGGGGCAGCAGCGCTTAGGAGGGGCAACGGTGAGGGGGGCAGAGCTGAGGAGGGGGGCAACGATGAGGGGGATGGCGGTGGGGAGGGTAGCGGTGAGGAGGGGGCCAGAGCTGAGGAGGGGGCAGCGGTGACGGGGGCAGCGGTGAGGGGGGGGCAGCAGTTGAGGTGGGCAGCGATGAGGGGGAGGCAGCGGTGAGGAGAGGTTAGCAGTGAGGAGAGGGTAGCGGTGAGGGAGGCAGAGCTGAGGAGGGGGCAGCAGTGAGGGGGTAGGGATGAGAAGGGGGCAGCGGTGAGAAGGGGCAGCGGTGAGAAGGGGCAGCGGTGAGAAGGGGCAGAGCTGAGGAGGGGGCAGCGCTGAGGGGGGGCAGCAATGAGGAGGGGGCAGCGGTGAGGAGGGGGAGTGCTGAGAGGCAGCAGCGCTTAGGAGGGGCAGCGGTGAGGGGGGCAGAGCTGAGGAAGGGGCAACGGTGAGGGGGATGGCGGTGGGGAGGGTAGCAGTGAGGAGGGGGCAGCGGTGAGGAGAGGGTAGCAGTGAGGCGAGCAGCGGTGAGAGGGGGCCAAAGCTGAGGAGGGGGCAGCGGTGAGGGGGGGGTGCAGCGGTGAGGGGGGGGGGCAGCGGTGAGGAGGGGGCAGCGGTGAGGAGGGGGAACGCTGAGGGGCAGCAGCGCTTCGGAGGGGCGGTGATGAGGGGGGCAGAGCTGAGGAGGGGGCAGCGGTGAGGGGGGGGCAGCGGTGAGGGGGGGGCAGCGCTGAGGGAGGGGGCAGCGGTGAGGAGGGGGCAGCTGTGAAGAGGGGGCAGCAGTTGAGGTGGGCAGCGGTGAGGAGGGGGCAGCTGTGAGGGGGGCAGAGCTGAGGCACCAGCGGTGGGGAGGGGGCAGCGGTGAGGAGGGGACCAGAGCTGAGGAGGGGGCAGCGGTGAGGGGGTAGGGTGAGGGGGGGGGCAGCGGTGAGGGGGAGGGTAGCGCTGAGGGCGGGGGCAGCAATGAGGAGGGGGCAGCGGTGGGGAGGCAGCAGTGAGGAGGGGGCAGCTGTGAAGAGGGGGCAGCAGTTGAGGTGGGCAGCGGTGAGGAGGGGGCAGCGGTGAGGGGGGAAGCAGCGGTGAGGGGGGGCAGCGGTGAGGAGAGGGTAGCAGTGAAGGGGGCAGCGGTGAGGAGGGGGGCAGCGGTGAGAGGGGGCAGAGCTGAGAGGGGGGCAGCGGTGAGGAGGGGGCAGAGGTGAGGAGGGCAGAGCTGAGGAGGGGGCAGCGCTGAGGGGGGGCAGCAATGAGGAGGGGGCAGCGGTGAGGAGGGGGAGTGCTGAGGGGCAGCAGCGCTTAGGAGGGGCAACGGTGAGGGGGGCAGAGCTGAGGAGGGGGCAACGATGAGGGGGATGGCGGTGGGGAGGGTAGCGGTGAGGAGGGGGCCAGAGCTGAGGAGGGGGCAGCGGTGACGGGGGCAGCGGTGAGAGGGGGCAGAGCTGAGGGGGCCAGCAGTGCTTAGGAGGGGCAACGGTGGGGGGGCAGCAGTGAGCAGGGGGCAGCGCTAAGCAGGGGGCAGCAATGAGGAGGGTGCAGCGGTGCGGGGGGCAGCGGTGAGAGGGGGCAGAGTTGAGGGGGGGCAGCAATGAGGAGGGGGCAGCGGTGGGGGGGGCAGCAATGAGGAGGGGGCAGCAGTTGGGGTGGGCAGCGCCGAGGGGGGGACAGGGGTGAGGAGGGGGCAGCGGTGGGAGGGGGCAGCGGTTTGGGGGGGCGGCGGTGAGCAGCGGGCAGCTGTGAGGTGGGGGAGCGCCGAAGGGCAGCGGTGAGGGGGGTAGCGGTTGGGGGGCAGCGGTGAGAGGGGGCAACTCTGAGGAGGGGGCAGCGCTGAGGGGGGGGACAGGGATGAGGAGGGGGCAGAGGTGAGGGGGGGGCAGAGAGTGAGGAGGGGGCAGAGCTGAGGAGAAGTCATCGGTGGGGGGGGCAGCGCTGAGGGGGACAGCGGTGAGGAGGGGGCAGCGCTGAGGGGGGGCAGCGGTGAGAGGGGGGCAGTGGTGAGGAGGGGGAGTGGTGAGGGGCAGCAGCGCTTAGGAGGGGCAGCGGTGAGGGGGGCAGAACTGAGGAGGGGGCAACGGTGAGGAGAGGGTAGCAGTGAGGGGGGCAGCGGTGAGGAGGGGCGGCAGAGCTGAAGAGGGGGCAGCGGTGAGGGGGACAGAACTGAGGAGGTGGCAGCGGTGAGGGGGGGGCAGCGCTGAGGGCGGGGGCAGCAATGAGGAGGGGGCAGCGGTGAGGAGGGGGCAGCTGTGAAGAGGGGGCAGCAGTTGAGGTGGGCAGCGGTGAGGAGGGGGCAGAGCTGAGGAGGGACCAGCGGTGGGGAGGGGGCAGCGGTGAGGAGGGGACCAGCGGTGGGGAGGTGGCAGCGGTGAGGAGGGGACCAGAGCTGAGGAGGGGGCAGCGGTGAGGGGGTAGGGTGAGGGGGGGGCAGCGGTGAGAGGAGGGTAGCACTGAGGGCGGGGGCAGCAATGAGGAGGGGGCAGCGGTGGGGGGGGCAGCAGTGAGGAGGGGGCAACTGTGAAGAGGGGGCAGCAGTTGAGGTGGGCAGCGGTGAGGAGGGGGCAGCGGTGAGGGGGAGCGGAGCTGAGAGGGGAGCAGCGGTGAGGAGGGGGCAGAGCTGAGGAGGGCAGAGCTGAGGAGGGGGCAGCGCTGAGGGGGGGCAGCAATAAGGAGGGGGCAGCGGTGAGGAGGGGAAGTGCTGAGGGGCAGCAGCGCTTAGGAGGGGCAGCGGTGAGGGGGGCAGAGCTGAGGAGGGGGCAACGATGAGGGGGATGGCGGTGGGGAGGGTAGCGGTGAGGAGGGGGCCAGAGCTGAGGAGGGGGCAGCGGTGACGGGAACAGCGGTGAGGAGGTGGCAGCTGTGAAGAGGGGTCAGCGGTTTGGGGAGGCAGCGGTGAGGAGGGGGCAGCGGTGCGGGGGGCAGCGGTGAGAGGGGGCAGAGCTGAGGGGGGGCAGCAGTGCTTAGGAGGTGCAGCGGTGGGGGAGCAGCAGTGAGCAGGGGGCAGCGCTGAGGGGGGGCAGCAATGAGGAGGGGGCAGCAGTTGGGGTGGGCAGCGGTGAGGGGGGCAGAGCTGAGGAGGGGGAAAAGGTGAGGGGGATGGCGGTGGGGAGGGTAGCGGTGAGGAGGGGGCAGCGGTGAGGAGGGGGCCAGAGCTGAGGAGGGGGCAGCGGTGACGGGGGCAGCGGTGAGGAGGTGGCAGCTGTGAAGAGGGGTCAGCGGTTTGGGGAGGCAGCGGTGAGGAGGGGGCAGCGGTGCGGGGGGCAGCGGTGAGAGGGGGCAGCGGTGAGAGGGGGCAGAGCTGAGGGGGGGCAGCAGTGCTTAGGAGGTGCAGCGGTGGGGGGGCAGCAGTGAGCAGGGGGCAGCGCTAAGGAGGGGGCAGCGCTGAGGGGGGGCAGCAATGAGGAGGGGGCAGCCGTGGGGGGGCAGCAGTTGGGGTGGGCAGCGGTGAGGGGGGCAGAGCTGAGGAGGGGGAAGCGCTAAGGAGGGGGCAGCGCCGAGGGGGCGACAGGGGTGAGGAGGGGGCAGCGGTGAGGGGGGCAGAGCTGAGGGGGGGGCAGCGGTGAGGGGGGCAGAGCTGAGGAGAAGTCAGCGGTGAGGAGGTGGCAACTGTGAAGAGGGGTCAGCGGTTGTAGGGGGGCAGCGGTGGGTAGGGGGCGGCGGTGAGGAGGGGGCAGCAGTGAGGAGGGGGCAGCAGTGAGGGCAAGGAAAACCAGGGCAAGGAAGAAGAATGGTGGAGAAGCTGGTCACTGCTGCAGAGTTGATGGAAATAGGATGTCTTCTGCTGATAAACCAGCTGGGCTGGAAATGTGGAGCTGCACCTGTGATTCACTATTCCTCTGCTGTCGACTGCAAGGAACTGTCAGGTCCCTGCACCTGTACAAAAGATGGCAACTTGCCATTGATGGAGGTTAATCCTCCAGCTCATATGGCAGAAGAGCATGTTGTGGAGTTAGAGTGTTCATCAAGCATGCTAATGCTCATGCAGTAATATAAATCAATTCAGCTGATAGGATGAGTATCCTGTCTTTGCTTTTAACAAAGCCTGCAAAATTATGTCGCACATGTTCTTAATTTATCCTCCTTCAGCATATATTAATCACATTTCAGGTTTCAGTGCCACGACTGTGTGGGTTTTTTCGCAGAATGCCTCTCTTAGTGCATGAGGTGGATGATGCTCTGGGGATGAGCTGTAGCCGGGTACTGAAAAGGGTAATGTTATCTGGTCATGTCCTGTTTCAGTTTTATAGATGTGACATGAGGGAGGTCTAAGGGAGACAGGATGGTCTCAGGAGCAAGGTAGGTAACCATCACTTGGCAGATCTGCAGTCTCTCTGCCAGTGTGACACAGCTGTTACACAATGCTGGGCAGCAACTTCAGCACCAGTACACTGGCAGCTGCAGCTGTGAGCTCCATGGCTTAGGCACCCAACCTGAGCTGTCACAGCTACAGTTGAGATCAGCAGACTTATATTCCCAATAAAGAGAGCGCAAAAAATCCTTAATACACCAAAGAAGTAAGCAAAACAAAATCTGTACGTATCAGAGTGAGAATTTGAAATGCTGTGTCCTTTGTTCGTATTCTTTACCAGCTTTATGGTTTAGTTCAGTGAGCATTTCCTCTGGTACCAAAGCTGGATTCTGTTTCCCATCACATTTTCCCAAGTGCTGTTGTTCCTGCCCCTGTGTGGCAGCTGCCAGCACCCCAGAGGCACCTGTATGGCTGTGCAGGGGACTGCAGTGCAGGTGATTTACAGGGCAACCTCATCAGTCACTGCATCAATGCTGCTATGGAGACAGTGGACTGTGCTCCAGGACTGGGCAGCTGGAGGTGGGGGCTGAGAGAAAGGGAACGTCTTCCAGCTGCTTCTGCCATGGGAGAAAAATTTCCAGTGCCTACACCCTAAGTCCTCCATGGCTTGAGTGGTAATGATGGTGTGAAAACCTGCCCCTCACTTCTGCAAGACATGCAACAACATTTGCATTAATGTTGGTAACTCTGCCAGCTGAGCCGCTGACTAACATCAATGAATAATTCTCTGTGCTGAGCAGAGCTGGGACAACATTTGGCATAGAAGGACATGCAAGCACAGGCAGAACAGCGGAGAAATCAAATTATTGACCAGGTGCTCACCAAGTGGCCATGGGCTGTTCTGCTCACCAAATGATGCCAGAATCCCACAGGAAAAAAACAAAACAAAACCCACCCTAGGACATCACATAATTAAAGACTACATCCTTGCACAGTTGTGCTAGGGGTTAAGCAAAGGGCGCAGCTCTTAACCCACCGCGTGCCTAAAACACTAATTTCCTTTGAGATATTATGGTTATCCAAAAATACCTCTCTTCCCATTCGGATCTGGTCAGGAGGGGGCTGTTCTCCATTTCAACCTGCCTGTGGCACCCGGGGAGGGTCCTGCCTGCTGCTGAGGCAGCCCAGCCCAGCGCACCACAGCCCGACCCGGAGGGGGAGGGAGGCTGCTGCATTGGTTTCCTCTCCCTGTAAATAGTGTGTGACCTGAGAGCTGTGCGGGTGGAGGGAAGGCAGCCTGTGGGCCCCAGGGAAAGGCAGGCTCTGGGATACATTATTGATTTGCTGAAGGAGACTCTTGCCGGAGGGCAGAGGGAAGAGGGCAGCTGGGCCCTGCTGGAGCCCCAGCAGAGATCAATACTCTTCAGCAGCCCAGGGAGAAGACACTGAGGAAGCCAGATGTTAGGAGGGAAGAAGCATTCTTTGTTCGGTTTGTCTTACAGAGAAAAAAAAAAAAAAAAGAGCTAAGGAAACAGGTTTAAGGTTTCTGGATACAGAGTACAGAAGCAGAAGTATAGTAGAGAGAGAAGTAGAAAGTATAGTAAAAATATTCTTTATTTACAGAGTAGCACAGCCCATCCAGCAGTAACAGTTATTTGAAAGACTTTTTTAAGGCTGTCTTATAGCTGAGGAAAAGATGACTGGTAAGGGTGGGGAATCTAGGGAGTTTAATGCATGTTTGTTGGTTTACTTTTGGTTTGAAATAAGGGCAGCTTCAGGGACAAGTGGCCAAGTTCCCAAGCCAGTATTTTGTGGTTTTACAATCACACTTTCAAAAATGTTTTCTCCTTCCTGTTGCTGTGCAGAAGATCCACCAAAATAGCCCTGAAAATTGCTGGCACAACAGACAAAAGAAAAAAATAAATTCCTAATAGCATCTGTTTTGCAGTTTGTGTGACACACAACACCGGGAGACAAATAGGTTTGAAATACAAGCGTGTTTTCTACTGTTTTTAATTTGACAGTGACTCTTTAAGAACACAACATTGTCTTCAGAGTTTATTTTATATATCCCAGTAAGTAAGGGTTAGGCTGCCAGGCGTGGTTACTTTGGGGTTTTTTCGGTTGTTCCTGAAATCATGGTCTAAAAACTCCTAAAATGCAGATTGTGCTGTTGTATGGTTTTGGAAGGGACTGTTCATTGTGTCTTCAGAGCACTCCATGCTCTGCTTCACTGTAGCACATTTTCCTTCAAGTCTGTATTTGAAGAAATCAAATTTCATAACTTTGTTCTCTTTAATAATTATGAGTAATTCCCCCCACGCCTCCCTTTTTTGGGGGGGATGATAATATAAATAAAAATAATAATCCACTACACAGTGCACAAGTGGTTAGTGCTGTGTGCCTGTTCATGCTGACAGTGTGCCTCTTGGGCTGGCTTTGGTCCATGCAGCCAGTACTCCTCAGGCAATGCTCAGGGGCAAGCCAGGAACCATCCCCAGGGAAAAGGAGAATGCTGGCTCTTGGACACAACCCAAGCAGTGTCACTGCCCATTGGAGTCCAATGACAGACACTCAACCTGTTCAGGTTGCCAATACAGACATAACTGAAATGAAATATAGAGGAGGTAATTCCCTGTTTTCAAGTGGAAGGCTGAAAAACAAACTGAGGTCAAGCAGCCAGGGAAAGCAATGGAAGATCTTGGGTTACAATACAAATCTTTTTATTAAGTTACAAATTCACAATGTTGATGTTTGAGGTTTTAATAATTGGGTAACTGCTATGAAGTGCTGCCACAAATCTTGGCTTCATTAAGTACTTGGGTGTCCTACACCTTTCCCATGTAATAGTTCTGGTCCTACCCAGGATCTTCTAGGAGCAGCTGAAGCTGGTGGAACATGTGGGGAGCATGAATCTGCTTGCCCCATTTCTTTATTGAATGGATAGTGACACAAATAAAAAATGCAGATTTGTGTCACATTTCAGCTGCACCAGATATATCAGAGTAGTCTTATCAGAAAAATGTGCATTTCTTCTAGGATGTGAAATATGAGGCACAAGATAAAGGGGGAAAAGAAGCTGGATAAAATTTGTGTTTTCTTCTTCTACTAGAAGACTGTAACCTCTGGCAGTTAAGTGTTCTGTCAGCTGGGTGTGTTCATGCCTCAGACTTTGCCAGTAAGCCTGCCAGCATTTGTCTCTGAGGTACCAACATCAATTTGAAGGAGAAGGGAAATGTCAGGAACCTGTTTCCTACAGCATGCTGCTTCAGCTACTCAGCCACTAAACTTCAGGATACAAGAATTTCAGCTTCCCTTCCCCTCCCTCCCCAGGCTCCAAACACCCTGGGTTCTTGCTAAATAATGTCTGTGGTCATCTATTTAGGTTACTTGCAAAGTTTCCACTGACCACAGTAATTTCATAGGAATGAATGTGTTTCTTCAGTGCTAGAGAATATGGCTTTGTGATAATAAGAGCAGGAATAGAGAATGGAAAAAAGACCAGAGGAAAGTAGAGGCCTTGCCTAGTACTGCCCTTTTACCAAATAGCTTGAGTAGAGAATCAGGAAAAAGCTAGGCAGGGCTTCACCCCAAGCTAACAGCTCATCTAAGGCAGAAAACAATTACTGAGAGTTTCACAGGGTTAATACCACATTCAGGGTTGGGTGATGTTTGTTCAGGCAAGAAGGCTGCCTATGCACTAGCTACAAACACTTCTAATTTGTCTGATTCACAGGTTGCCACATTTGAAGACAGTGAAGTCCAGTTAAGCTTGGAAATAGAACAAGGAGACCCACATGGACCTTAAAGCTGTCTGCCCTAAAAACAAAACAGCAAATGAGAGTCTTCTAAATCAGCTTCTGCTTTAAAATCTCTGAGGTTTTGGTCCTCTCTCCTCCTGTCAAGCTGTGTTAATACCTGGAGAGTTTAAGTCACAGAGACTTCACTGGAGTGTCTTGCTGACTTGAAGATTCCTCAAAATAGCAGTTTCCCTGAAATGGCTGTCTGTAGAAAAGCAGGTGGGTTATGCAGTTGATAAACCTTTAAAATCAAGTAACCAGCTTACCTGCTACATACTTGAGCCACCTCTTTTTTAACTTAGCAAACATACAGATATTAAGGAAAAGTCTATACAAGTGCATATGACAGAGTAGAGCTATTTCCAGCAGAAAGTTGGATGTGTGTGGAATCAGGATGTGCTGATCCAGACTTGCACAGATAAGGTGCTGAATTAGTATAGTTCTTTGTCTTATGAGTTTGAAATTTCCAAAGCTGCCTCTGGGATTTAGGTGTTCACTTTTCAGTTGTACCAGGGTGCTTAAATACAGTAATTGTGGAGGCACAAAGATAAGAGCTAAGTCACTTTGAGAAACACCTTTTTTCACCAAAAGTGATACCTCTCTGTGCTCCTAGCTGCACTGAAGTGTCCATTGTGCACCACTGCAGTGAGAGAGGTGTTCTTGAACAAACTTATTTTGAAATGTTTGTTGATCCCACTCTTTATCTTGCAGGAGGGCCATCCTGGCTCAACTCAAACAAACCTGCAGTGCTTCTGAAATCAGCTGTCACTGCTTTTGCATTCTTAAATGGAAGACTTTCTGTGCTTGGTGTTGTAATTGTCAAAAGCCTCTGACCTACTCAAGTCTATAGCCACATAATTGTGCATTTCCCTTTTATAGTCTTTCATCAGAACTGTAGAATACAGAAAAATGGTTAAATTTTACCCAAACAGTTTCAGCAGTCCAACTAGGAGAACAGTAGAAAAAATCTGCATGTAAACTTAAATGAAATCTTACAAAAATTCAAGTGTATTTTTGCATACCATATTTTTAAAGGTAATAAGTAGCTAAAAATAAACTTAATCTTTGGAATTTCACATGAAAACCACTTCTAAAAGAAAACATCCCCATTTCTCCTTTTTTTCACTTCCCAGAGTGCTTGCCACAGCTTGTGTTTTGTGTGGTGAAATTGGTGTTTTAAGTGCTGAATTGAAATAAACAGTGACTAAACTTGTCCTTTGTTCATTTTTTTTTTCCTTTTTCTTTTTTTTTCCTTTTTTTTCTTTCTTTGTCTTGCTTCTTACTTTTCAGGCCTGAGTTGATTCCTTCTTTCCTATAGAGAAATAGCACTCGTTTACATTACATGACCAAGCCCCTCGGAACAGCCCACGTTTTAGACACTTGTAACCTCTCCAGTCCCACTCTTAAAATGGGTTGAACTTCTCAAACTGTTTCTATCAAGTCCTATGATGTGTAAAAGGGAGTGGCAGAGAAGATGTGAATGTGACAGAAGAATGAGCTCTAGTGTAGCCAAGAGGTATAGAGGATACCCAAAGGAGTACAGAAAGGCTGAAGGAAAAGGCAGAAGATTTTAAGACACTTTAAGGAAAGCATTTGAGTGTCTATTTTGCAGTGCTGTGTTTTGTCACAGTGCTTTACACACTTTATCAGGAAGACCTGTAAAAAGTCTTGGCCTCCACCACACCTAGGCCAAACATTTAACTGGCTTCCTCCCCATTTTACTTCCCCCTCCGTTGGGAAGTTCCTCCTCTCCCTCCTTGTTTTCTCCACACAAGATGCTCATTAGCCATTTTCTACTTTCTAGTCCTTTTCCCACCCATGCCAGGGACTGTCTTATCTTTAGAAAATACTAATGTTGAAATTCTTCCAGTTTTGAAGCCTTTCTTATTACATTTCCCTCAACTATGCACTGCTAGATCAAAGAAGCAGAAATCATTGCCAGCTTTAGATAAAATATCTCCACTGCATCTAAGCACAGCTTTATGATAAGAACAGACTATCTTATCTTTTGTCTGCTCTTTCCTGGTGGCTGCTGTCCCTTACAAGCCCATTCTTCAATTTCCAACCACAGCTTGTGCCAAAAGTAGGATCCAGCTATTGAAGTCTAATGAGGTGCATTAGAAGGATACTGAAGTTTATCTTCACAGCAGGGCAAGCAGCACCAGCCTTTCAAAAAGTAGGATCAACAAAAGGGTGCCTCGTCTTACACCTCTCCAAAGCAAAAGGAGATTTGCACAAAGATGTGAATTATACTCATATGGATAGCACAAATAGTTCTCAGAGCATTCTCTGAGTAATAATTGTGATTACCTCAACAAACAAGTCAGTTACCTGGTACATCACTTCCAAGTCCTGGTAATTTGTACCACCACTTGCCATCTAACAACATACTTTGCCTTCCATATAGATTTAATTCATCAAATCAAAATGTGTTTTAACAGAGACAGATCAAAGAAGTTGCTACCAGACATTTTTGTGAGATTTTTAAAATCTGGTTTTAAATCAGGAACTAAGTGACACAAAAGTCTGGTGACCTGTCTTCAGAAATTGTCATTTGCTCAGTTTACAGGGCAGAATTCCCTGCCTGCTGTAACCTGACAGGGAAAGATTATAATATCCTCAGAACCAGTTTACATGCATGCTGGCCTTCACTGTTCCAGAATCAAGCTGGTTTAAGCAATCTATGTTTCCTGTCTATTCAAGACACAGCCTTTCCACACCTGGGAGGTTTCCCAAGGTTTGGGTAAAATTGGGTTTCCCAGGAAGAGTTTTGATCTGCACTTGCTACAGTCTGAATAGTGCCAGTTTGAAGTGGTTCTGTGGTGATGGACACAACCTGCCAACCCTTTGGTCTAGTCACAGCACCCTGTTTTTTTAGTGGAGAACACCCTTCAACCTCACACATGTTCCACCACCTCAGCAACAAGCCCTACAGGCTGCTGTGGTTGGGTAAGTGGGGACCATACCTGTCTTGCTCACCTGGGAATGCCCTGTCAGGTGAGGGCAGCATGGAGACACTCCAGGAGGTTGTCCCTATGCATACCGTGTCAGTGTTCAAATAAAGTGTCTGCCCAATCCTAGGTCTGTGAGAGGGAAGGGTACTTCCTAGCAGGGCACGTTATAGAAGACATCTTCCACCCTACTGCTTGGCTGCACAATCCAGCACTGGGGCAGAGCTTTGTTGCAAGTTATGATTTGTAGAAACTTCTGCTTCAGCTGACCTCAGTGAAAGTTGCAGGATTTTTGCTGAACAAGTAAGAAATCAGAATATTAAAGTTCTAATATTGCAGTGCTATGTTTTTGTCTCAGGTTTAGGATAAAGACTGAAAATAAGAAATACAACCACCACCACAACCCCAATTAACTATTTAGAAACGTCCTCACATCTTTTTGACATTTTCAGATTAAAAACAGTTTCACAATTTTTTTCCACATGGTGTTGTATACTCACAGGTAGTTTTACTGCCTCTCCTTTATAGGCCTTTTATGGGCCTCAGGATTGTGGGGTACAACACCTCCCACCCCCAACCCCTCATGGACCACTCTATACTTGATGCAATTCCCCCTGCCTGGGCCACACACCGACTGGGGACAGGCCAGGTATGGATTGCAAAATTCAGTCTGCCAGAGTATTAAGGCACCCCCTTAACATACCTGGCTCCTGCTCCCCCTATTCTTTGAAGACAACAATGATATCTAGATGGTAAGCAGTGGACCAGAGCATGGAGGCAGCTTCCCAATGCACCTGGCTCTGATCTCTCCCTCTTATGACCTGGGAACCACAGTGACAATCAGTCACCTCCTGGCAGTTTAATACATCTGTACTTGGGTCGTGGCTCAAAGCCAGGGGTGGTATCAAGACTTACCAGAACTTAAAAGCCTGGCAAGTGCTGGGTCTGTGCATCTGGTGGAAAGTACAAGAATATTACATCACCCAAGTTGGACCAAAATGGAAAGGTATCTGACAAAAGTCAATTATCTCAGACTCCACAAATAGTGATTCTAAGCAAGAGCCTTTGAGCTCTCTTGGGTCACAGCGGGCTGTGACCAGAATCTCTCCTGAGCTGGGAAACCTCTCAGGCACAAACTCCTTGAGGACTGTCTGCTGACAATGTTGATGGAAGGTCAGGGTGAGATCAGCCTCCTCAAATCTCAATAATGGCTCACTGAGGAATGCCAAGACACTGTGAGTACTTGCTCCAAACTTGAGAACAAGGATATTTTAACTCTAGGCTAGGCTCTTCCATCCATCTCTCTACCTACTGATGTATCTGAATATCCATATTTAACTGTGTCCAAATATTTCTGTCTGTCTGTGTCTGTATGTTTGTATATTTTTCATTTATACATATGTACACATCTATATATTGCTTTGGGATAGCTTATAGTAAGCTTATAGTATGAACCTTGTCATTCTTGCATTTGTAATTAAGTGGCTGTTTTAATTATAATATATTCTACTGAATCACTTGTTAATCTTTATATTGGTTAAACAGCAAGCGCTGCTAAAATTCAACATTTTGATCCACTTCACACTAGTAATAAATCCTGAATTGCTGCTAAATCACAACTGTGACAAAAACTTCATCTTTGACAAGGATCAATATCACATTAAACACAGTCAAGGTTCTCCTAGTGCAATGTTCAATTCCAGCCAGAGAACAAAATGCGCTGGAGGCAAAAACCATCTTGACAAGAAGAACCATCACACAGAGGAAAAAGGATTAAGATCTCAGATTAGATCTTCCAGAAATGTCTTGTGGGGCTTAGATGCAGCCAGGTTTGCATGAAACTGATCCCGTGTGTTTCCAGTGTATTTCAGCAAGTGATGTTTGAATTAAGATTATTTATTCACTGCTCAAATACTTCATTTTTCTAGGAAAAAATATTGACTTTTTCATAGTTGTATTTTTCTGTAAAAAGTGTCTTGGTGCAAGTTTTAATGCAACTATAAAACAATATATTGGACAATCATGCTTGTACTTACAGACCTTAATACAGGTTAAGGAAACTTAGAACTCTTTAAAGTTTTGATGAGGAAAGAAAGTGTTCAAATATTTACTGAGCAGGACTATTATAAACTGGATTAATCTCTGCCATAGTTTTCCTAGACAGAAATGTCATGTAAACTTGATTCTCTCCTGTTGTTGATCTTACCCTCCAGTAACCAAGTGCTTGCTATCTGCAGCCCAAGCAGAAGAACAGTTCTGTTGTGAAAGAAGGAAATCAGCACAGTCACAAGTTCTTCATCAGCTCAGAATAAAATTGAAACATCAGAAGAAGGATGAGGTTGAAGGACACTGTTGGGAAGTTCCAAGAAGCCAGTTTGAAATAGACCAAACGGCAGGGAAGTGCTGCTGTAAGATTGAAGCAGAAGTCCTCGATACCTCAGCTTTCACAGTATGATAACTGTATTACCATCTTCTGTTGCAAGTTATTAGGAATATCAGTTCCTGTTCTAATAACCTCACTGCTGACTGTACCTCAGTCACAGGTACCACTTTACTAATTTTACTGTCTTTGTCTATGCCTTAAGACAGCTGCATCGAATTTCTCTGTGACACCTGCACTTATGATCCCTACAATGAGGATTTAATAATTCTTCCTGTCTCTCTGGATGAAGAGCAAGTGTTTCCTCTGGAGTCCATGTACATCCTTCTCACCCTTTGCCTCCATATCCGTGCTCTGACACAGTGCTGGAAGTCAGCAGGTGAACAACATATCCTGCAGAGGCTCCTTTCTGAGCTGTGGGACTGCAGTTGCCAGTGCACTCTCCCTTCCCCCAGAAGTAACCTGGAGTAACAGGAGGAGTCATGGCCCCGGGCCCTGGTCAGCTTCCACCTTGGATACTTGCACCCTGCTTGTCATTACCCTCTTTGCAGATTTAATTAGACACAGTGGGTGATTCACTTCCCACCAGAGTTTGCCATGTGGCTTGCTGGGTGATTAAGATACAGTTCACCAAGAAGCCTTTGTGTATCTGAAGCATTCTGAAGGCCTCTTAGATGAAATATGGGCTATGGGCATCTGAGAGAAAGCAGCTTCTAATCAGATGCAGCACAGCCTGGAGTCAGTAGGCTGTGAAAAAAAGAAGAGCCCTTCCATATGACACTGAAACCTGATTCCTGGTGAAATGTGCACCACACAGACTCCAGATCACACCTGAAGATCAGAAGAGAAAACATCAAAACCTGAGACAGACCTCAGCATCTAGGGGTTCACTTCTCTCCCCTTATGAGAGGGACACCACACTCAGGGTCTGGAGTCCAGCTTATCCTAGCAGAGCAGCACACGAAGGGATTTCCTTGGGCTTCTGGCAGCAGGAGGCTGCCTATGAAGTTCTGACACCCCAGGAAATCTGAGCTGCCAGAACAGCCTGTGAGAGCACTTCTGCTTTGCACTGCTACCCCAGGAGAGGCTGAACAGAGATCTCAAGGGACCAACACCAAAAGTTACTCCTCCTGTATCTCCTCTCTGGGAATGTCAGACACATCACGCTGTCAGACAAAGAGTAGGTTTGTACACATATTTCAGCAGTGCTCTGCATTTTCTAGTTCCAGCCAGGCAAGTCACGCACAACTTCATAGAATCATAGAATAATTTGGGTTGGAAGGGACCTCTAAAAGTCATCAAGTCAGTAAGCAGGGACACCCTCAACCAGATCAGGTTGCTCAGAGCCTTGTCAAGCCTCACACTGAATATCTCCAGGGATGAGGCCTCAACTACATCCCTGGACAACCTATTCCGTTTTTCCACTACCCTCATGGTAAAGAATTTTTTTTCTAACATCCAGTCTAAATCTACTTTTCTCTAATTTAAAACTATAGCCCCTCATCCTATCATTACAAGCCCTTACAAGCAGTCCACTTCCAGCCTTCCTGCAGGCCCAGGTCTCCCCAGAGCCTTCTTTTCTCCAGGCTGAACAATCCCAGCTCCCTCAACCTGTCTTCACAGGAGAGGTGTTCCAACCCCCTGATCACTTTTGTAGCCCTCCTGTGGACCTACTCTCTCAGGTCCATGTCCTTCCTGTATTGAGGGCTCCAGAGCTGGACGCAATAGTTCAGGGTGAGGTCTTGCCAGAGTGAAGTGTCAGAATCAGCTCTCCTGATCTGCTGGCCATGCTTCTTTTTATTCAGCCCAGGAAGTGATTTGTCTTCTTGTTTGTCATGAATCAGCAGACTGGCAACGTGTTACATGTCTTACCAGGCTAACATAACTACTAACATAACTGCTACCACTTTTATTTCAGTAGCAACATACTAAATAATATTTCTCTCCTAAAGCCTAGAAAGTCAGAACAACACTACTCAGCAAAAATAATCCAACAGGATCCATTACTCTCTTCCTTTCTTCAAGTGGATCGTAATACACTTGAATCATCAATGCAAACAACCTGGTCCCTTCCCAAACTGGAAGCCTTTGGAGTCTTTGAGTTGGGAATCCAGCCCTGTGAGTCAGTTTGTGTTAACTGCACCCATCCATGCTCCCTAGGAGATGCCCTTTGGAGATCTTAAAGGGCCTCCATGGTTTGTTACATCCCCCCTGCATGTAGTGCTCTCCAACACTTGCAGCCATTTGCTGGGTTGCTGATGTTAATCTTCTCTGAACTCTTATCAGATATATTTATTACCACAGTTGTTAATGTTTTTGGAAGGCACAGGATGGCTCAAGTTCAAAGGAGGACCATGAAATCGGAAAATAAGCCCTGGAGGTGCTTATTTCAGGAGGCTGACTATGGCACCTTACTAAAGACAAGGTTGAAAAAGACAAGGTGATGAGTGGGTGTTGACACTGCAAAAGGTGTTTCAGCACAGGACTTTTCATTTCTGCATAGTGAGATCCAGTTTCTTGCTATTGATGGCAGAACCTCCAACAAGTGAGGAATATTTCTGAGAGGGGAATGTAATTAATCAGCAGGGCAGGACACAGGAGGGCGTCAATAAACTCACCCTTTTTGTGATTTTAAGTAGAGAAAAGGAAAGCTGTGCTGCACCATCAGACATGTCAGTGTGCCAAGGACAGCAGGGCATGTGAAGCACGTGAGGTAGCAAGATCTTGAGGTCTCTGTCTTTTAACTCAATGACATTTGCAAATTCTTTGTGTTTCTGCAGTGTAATCAGTGGGAGGATGCTCAAGGTCATGTTGTGACCTAAGAATACTAAAAAATGAGGTGCTGCATCTTGCATTATTACTAGTGGATCTATCTGAAGGCAGAGCAATGCAGAAACAACCATGGTCCCATTTATTCCCAGGGAGACCACATGGCATCTGCAAGTTCTTAAAGCAAAAAAATCTACATCCATTTTGCCATTCCCATATCTGCAGATCCTTTTTTCAGTGCTTATTAGCATAAAACTCATGTGAAGGAAACCAAAATAAAATAATTAGTTACTCTTTTTAAATCCCACATAGCTTTTTAAATTCCACATCTTTTTAAATCCCATCTTCACATGGAAGGTGACAGCGAAGACAGGACAGGGCTGGTGATAGATTTGAGCTTGAACTGTGGATGTGGAAGTTACGGAATGATGGAGGAGTCTGGAGAATAAGAGCCTGCTTTTTCCTGAAGATGTGTTGCTTTGTGGAATATTTGTATGGATCAGGAGGAGACCTAGAGTTTGGGTGCTCTTTTAGCCCCTTCCTATGCCTCCTTTCAGTAACTATTTTTTTTGCCTGAGGTGTCAGGGTGCTAATTGTAGCTGTTTGAGAGGGATTCAGCCCGTGTGAACGAGCGAAGGAAGAAAATTTTCATCATGTACCTCTTCAAATCAAAAGGTTTAGCTAAAAATATTCATGCCACAAACTGATGAAATATTATCTGGGTTTCAGTACCTTTTGACACTACTTATACCACTAGGCGAAACAGTTGGCTGCAGACCATCCATCCCTTCAGTGTTTTCTTTGAAGCAGAATGAAATTGAGACTTCCTTGCAACTCAAAAGGTGATATCGCAGCTGGGGGAAAAAAAAAAAAAACCAACAAAGAACAACCAAACCAAACCAAGTAACCAAAAGAAACCCACAACCAAATCCAAAACAAAACCCAAACCAGATCAACAAACAAAAAAAGACCTAAACCCAGCAACAAAACAGAGAATGGGGATTCGCATGATCTTGCCTGGTATCAGCTCTGGGAGAAAGATGCTTCCCCATGAGTGGAGAGCTTCTTCCCACAGAGAGATGGGGCCAAGCTGGTCTTTGCCTCCTGTTTCCCACCAGAGAAGGAAGCAGTAGCTTGTCCTTTGGAGAAGGAGCATCTTCCCTATTGACTGTCTGACTGACTCTGGTCTGTTCCCTGTCATCTCAGAGTACTTCCCCTGGTTCTCAGGTGCCAGCCCTCTCCAGCTGTATTTCAGCCCTGCCAGCCCTGGTGTCAAACCCTGTTATTGCAGGGACAGGGCAAGATGTGATCACAGGAGAGGCTGATAGGAGGGAGGGAGAAGCAGGAGAACGTGTCTGTTCTTTTAGGTTGAAGAGTAAAGATCAAGGGTCTGCCAGTAACAGATTTCTCTCCTAATTGAATCACAGAACTGTCATGATTGGCAAAGACCTCTAAGATTACTGAGTCCAAACATCAACCCAGAAAAAACCCACTGTGCCCACTTAGAGCATGTCCTGAAGTGCCACATCTGTGTGTGTTCTGAATATCTCCAAGGATGTTGACTTCACTGCCTCCTTGGGCAGCCCATTCCAGTGTCTGACCACTCTCTCAGTAAAGAAATTCTTCCTAATATCTAGTCTAAACCTTTCCTGGTGCAACTTTGGGCCGTTTTCTCTCATCCTATCATTATTTACTTGGACAAAGAAGCCAACACCCTCCTCACTACAACCTTCTTTGGGGTAGTTGTAGAGAGCAATGAGGTTTCCCCTCAACCTCCTATTCCCCAAACTAAATAATCTTAGAACTCAACTTAGCCTTGCAATAAAGGGCAAATTAGGTGTGGTGTCCTCTTCCATAGCTTGTGATCTTTTATTGTATGAAATTATAACTGTAACTTAAGTGTAAAAATAAAATTAAAATATTAGAAGCAGTTTTCCATTTGTAACATTTTTACTGGGAGCTGAATCTAACTGGGGGAAGCAGAAAGGATCTTGTGAAGGACACACAGCTTTGCTTTGTGGACTTAAACTGGAGACACAGCAGGGAAGGAAGGTTTTAAAAAAAAAAAAAGTTTTTACATATCTATGCAGCAGTCACACAATCAGTCATATGGCAAGAAGGCGTGTGCTACACTGGATCAAAGGGGAAGAGCCTAACATGAGATTAAAGGGGGGATAATTGGAAGCAACCAGAAAGTTTTATAGTAGAGGTGATAATAATATACAGCAGCGGAAGAAAATGGCAAGGAACAGAAGTGAGGATAAAATGAGACTAGAAGAGATCGTTTGATCCTTCAGGCTTTCTCCCTGTACAACAGAATTATTTTATCACCCACTTACTTCATTTCCCTTCCTCTTTCATCTTGCTTTCCTGTGATAGCTTTCTAGTTCCCCTGCCCTGACACTGCACCAGGGCTGCCTCCCTCCACCTGTCTTGCAGCAGTGCAGGATACATCTTTATCAAGTGCCAATTCTAAATATGAAACATCTTCATAAAGAGATTGTATTTCTCATTTTGCTGCTGACTTTGGGAAGCAGCAGAGCTGGCAGAGGGATGGGCTTGGAAAATCACCCTGTGCTGTGAGCCACATTGCATGAATTCATCCTGAAATGTCAAAACTCCTGACCACCACGCTATGAGAAAATGTGAACATTAAAACCAGAAAGAGTGAACCCAAGAAGGAAGCATCCTGAGAGTGGGATTTTCTGGACACTTTTTGACATTTCAGATTCTCAATAAAGCCATGGAAGTAAAAAACATTTTCCTTCCTTCTTCCATCCATTCTATATCCTGTTTGCTTTCACAGCC
Organism: Heliangelus exortis; assembly: GCF_036169615.1. Taxonomy (NCBI): domain Eukaryota; kingdom Metazoa; phylum Chordata; class Aves; order Apodiformes; family Trochilidae; genus Heliangelus; species Heliangelus exortis. The sequence goes on from NC_092423.1 coordinate 122,525,138, forward strand.
CAAGAGATCCATGAGCAGAAGGAAGGGTCCAGCCCTTTCTAAGGAGGACATAATTCGAATCTTGTAACAGAAACCTTCCCACTACAGCAGTTCAGAAAGCCTGGTCAGTCCTAGCTCAAAGCTCAGGCTAAACTTGGTTAGGTGAGTCATCCCTTTGCAAACATCCCAGCTCAGACATGATGGGAACAGCAGTGACACAAACATCCACCAGAGCAAGGAAAAGAGGGGAAAAATAAAGAGTGAAAATCAAGAGCCAGTTTCTGCTCTAAGATGGCTAGAAGGTGTGTTGATGGCCTCAAAAATATCCAGTGGTGATTCCCTGGGCTTGCTTTCTGCTAGCTGTGAGACTTGAAAGCTGTAGCTAGCAGGACTCTCATGTTTTGTGTCTGAGCAGCAGTTGCATGGGAAGATGAAGGCACCCTCAACAGGATCTCATCTCTGAGAGTGCCCTGGGAATGCCTGCTTTGTATGTACTGCTGTTTCTGGTGATGCTGGAAGAGCAAGGCTGCAGGAATGAATTTGCTCCTTCTGCTGAGGAAGGACCCTTGGGACTGACTGCTGGTGTGGGCACATTTAGTGAGAGCCTTGCTGCTCTGAGGGTAGGGGGATGCCCTGCATCTGCTGGGGAGTGGGTGAGGTGTATTCTGGGCAGCAGGAGGCAGGTCTATGGCGTAACAACAGGAAAGGGTGCCTGGTGCAGCTGGAGTGAGAGTGGCATTAATCCTGTCCTCCTTGTCACAGCCCTCAGGCTTTGACAGTTCACTCCTAGCAGAGCAAGTAGTGTCTGCTCCGTGTGACCTTACATGGGCTCAGCACTGAAGGATGTTATTAAAAATACTTGGTTTTCCACTTACTGACTTGTTTTCTGATCCTCTGGAGCCTAAATGGAATGTGTGAATTGATTTGAGTGATATGGACAAGTGCCTAGAGAAGTGAGTAATAGAGATGTGGAGCATATAAGCCTCACTATGCCAGCTATCTTATGCAATGCTGGTGGGAAAGGGGGCAACAAGAAGGATATCAGGAGTGAGACAGGAGACTTGGACTTCCACAGATTAATCACACAAATGCACTCGGCCACAACAAGTGAGGGATGCTCCATGCCTTGTATACAAGATAGTTCAGTCTTGGTGATAAAATGATACAAATACAGCTCTAACCTGCATGGATCAATGAGGAGATTTCAGTTCCTTTAGTGCTTCCCACCTAAAACTGTTCCTGAAGCTTTGCAAAGAACTTTTAGATAAATCCTTCTCAAATTTAGGAACTCTTTTGCCCTGATGTATTCACAGTGTTTCAGTGTCATGTACGATGTAAGATTCTGTGTGCTCAGCATCTAATGGAAATTTAATAGGGTGTGGGTTCTCAGGGATGTGCTCTGGGTTCCCAGCCTGGCCCTGGAGGCCAAGCCCAGCGGTATTTCTTCAACCTCACCGTGGTGTTGACTTTTACCAACTATTTTTGGCTACTGCAGGTTTATTTCCTACCACAAGAGGTCAGGACGGGATAAGTTTGAACCTCCGCTGAATGATCTTGCAAAGGAGGCTGCGGTTCCCCCGCAATAAAAGTGGTGAGAAAGATTTCAGTAACAGTTGTATGTAATACAAATTTAGCTTGCATGTCTTTTTAATCTCATCTCTTCTAAAAAAGACTGTTTTCTACTTATTTTCTCATTTTCTACCTATTCTCATTTTGAAAACTGATTTTGTTACAAGGGTCTCTGATGCATATATATATATATATGTGTGTGAACACCACCCCCCCCCCCCCCGATATTTTTATACACATACATATATAATAATATAGCATCATAGAATTGCTCAGGCTGGAAAAGGCCTCAAGATCATCGAGTCCAGCCTCATCTTAACCCTATTACCCTATTTCTGATGACCCACCATTAAACCATGTCCGCAGGCACCACATCCAGGCAACTTTTAAAGACATTCAGGGATGAAGACTCAATCACCTCCCTGGGGAGCCTGTTCCAATGCTTCACAACCCTTCCTGTAAAGGAGTTTCTCCTGATAATCCAACCTCAATCTCCCTTGATGCAACTTGAAGTAATTTCCCCTTCTCCTGTCATCTTAAAAATGATGTTCATAGTATTATGAAGCAAAGCTTAAAAAGTCTGCAAAGCTAAGAGTTAAAAAGTCTGGGAAGGAAGGGTAATTCTGCTTCTAGCCCAAATGGAACGTTCACATAAGACTGAAAGATAATGAAGTTGAAGTTTGGTGGATCAGTGAACTGAAGCATCAGATCAAGATACTGGGAGCTATGCCATAAGGTTGGTTAAAAACAAGCTTGGTTGTTTAACCCAAATCTTGGTAGAGGTTCCTCCCTCTCTCCCTGTCCATAGGTTATATTTAGTTTTATTTTTACAACCTGGGGAAAAAAAAAATCAGTGAAGTCTTGTATCAGACACTGTACTAGAGTGACTGCAAGACAAAGCTGAGACAAAGAGTAATGAGAAATTTCCTTGTCATTTGCCTTGCATTGAAACAAATGTGTTTGAAAACTCTTCTCCTTCCCCCAAAATTGTAAAAGAAAAGAAAAGAAAGCAAAAAGGTACATCTGTTCATTGTAATATCATCTGGGGATGAAGCAGAAAATGTAATTCAGGAAGGTACAAATTCTTTCTCTTTCTTCTCTTCCCCAAAGTGAAATTCAGAAAAGAAATCTTAGAATAATGTTTGGTTTTTATTTTGTTAGCCAAAAAGAGAAATGCAGCTTAGTCTTTGGACCAATATGGCAGTTTTAATAATCTAAATATTTGTCTTGGCATCATAAAAAAAAAAGAGTGGGTGGGAGAGGGAGTAAAAACTGGCAGTTTAATCAAGTAAACTAGAAAACAATGTGTTCAATTAAGAGGCACCAAAATAATGGTATTTTTCTCTAAGTGGCATTTTCATTGAAAAAAAAATGCTTTTGGTACAGCAGGTTTCCAATAGGACAACAGGGAAATAAAGATAATACCATAATGAGATGCCACGTTTGGAGATCAGGTCTCAAGGGGTGGCATAAAACAAGATAAGGATAGTGTTTGAAATACAAAATGCACAGAACATTTTGACAAGAGGTTGTTTTTTGCAGCTGAGTACTGGAAGGCCAAATTTGAATTTAGTGAATTATTTTAAGGAAACTAAGTGAAGTTTGAGGGACTTACTGATGCTGGCAGAAAAGGAATCATTCTGTCTCAAAATTTTCTAAAGGAAGTACCTGAGGGTGTGAAATATTTCTAAACCCAATGCACCTACAGTAGTCATTGTCTAGAAATTCAGAAATGGCTTAAAAGGAGACAAAGCCTGTTCAGGGGTGGAGGGAGAGGGGGAGTGAAAGTATTGAATTTTGAGCTTCAATTAAATCTCTTTGCTTTAATGTACAAAGGCAGAAAAGAATGTTTGCCTAAAGAGAATGGTAACGGGCCGTCTGCCTGTCTTCAGAAACATCAATTACAGCAGAGATAAATATCTTTAAAGTGACATTTAATTAGTGGAATTTAATCTAAAATACCACAAAAACAGTTCTTTGCTAATTACACGACTTCAAATCCCTTCCTTCTTATATCTGGAGGAATCAGCTGTAGGGGTGCCCTCTCTAATGGTACAAGTCAGACAGCTCTGGGTGCCTGCCTGGCAGGAGTGAGGCTGTCAAGGCTCCTCCAAGAAGCTCCAAGGAGCACCACAGCTCATTCTAGCAGTGCTTGGAATCAGTGGGATTAAAACTTCTACCATTCAGGAAGGGATGGTTTGGACAAGCCTGACTAATAGCAATGATACTCAAGGTTGGGCAGCAGGGTAGGGTCTGCCCAAGCTGTTTTGCCTCTGTCTGAGTGAACAACTTATTTTAGAGATCTTCTTTTACTGGAGATGGATGACCAAGTCTGTGTACTTGTGGTGAGGAGGTGTTGCTTGAAAGCAGGAAAATAGGAACAGAAGAAGAAGGATTAAACTGCTCATTAAATTTAATAGCCTTGCTATTTTTATTGGAGTTGGCTGTACAGCAGTGGGTAAGAATATATTAGCCAAAGGAAAATCTAAATATGAGCTCACAAAACTGGAAGGTGAGAACTTGGTACTAGTTTGTAACTTTATTTTTTTTTTTAAACAAAACAAAATAATTCACTCCCTCTTTCAGGAATGTGTCTCCAACTTGCAAATTTAAAGCAGTAGCTCCACCAACTTTATCATGAGAAAGGCACATCCTGTTCAAACCAAGCTTTGCCAGTGAGGAGTGTTCCTTAGTGGGCACAGGGGGCTATTCTGCTGCTGCTGGACAAGAGCAGAAGGAACATGTTGCAAGCTTTATGCATCAGGAAGATCCATTTCATAGCACATATCCCTCTGGAAGGGAGAAACCATAATCACTCACTAAAGGCTGCACTCACAGGGCCCAAACTTAAAATTCATTCCTGTCCTGTGTGTCTTAGCTCATGTTATAGAGTCTAAATATCTGATGGAAGGGAAGGAATTCAGTCTTGCTTGGAAATGAAGCTGATGCCAAGGCTGTCACTGACTTGTGTCAGCTCTTGGTTGATGCTCATGGCTGCAGAAGCACTGTAGTTCACATAAAGAAGTAGCAAAAGAAAATACATAAGGGTTTTATTACATGAATATTTTTACATACTCCGCGGTAGTCAAATACAAGTGCATTTAAGTACTGCTTTGTGGACATCATAACAGTCAGAATATTTCAGCTGAACAGTCAGTATTTGGCTGAATTCAAGCCAGTGCAATTCATGACATAACCATCAACAGGAAATTACAGGTCTACAATGAGGTTAGACTAGAGAGCAACAGTGTAGTTATTGTCACATTGAAGCATTACAAAGTATGAAAGCCCAATATTTCAACTATCTCTAAAACGGTATTTGTACAAAGCTGTCAGATACTCAAATGTAAGGATTTGTCATCTCAGTAATGGATCATGACTTTCTCTAATTTGGGGAGCTATTTCAATATTCAAAAAATATTTGGGGCAACAAGAAGAAATGTAAACATCTGATGGTTCTTTGAAAGTCCCTTCTGAGAAAATACATTGTGTGCCACAGGAAAAGTGCATTCTAACTGGTGTGTCTGCTATGGCCAGTTTGACTCAAATTCACATAGCACCAGGTATTTTTCCATTTCTGCAGTAAAAAGTTAGAAAATCTTTGTATTAACTCAGAAAAGAGGAAACAAAGTCAAAAGTTGTTTTTGTTTTTTTTTTTTTAGAGGAACAACAATTAAATAATAAACCCCCACCCACCCAACATTTAAACATTTACTTCTTATGTACAAAGAAACCAACAGCTAGCAAAGCGCATAGCCAGTGAACAGTCTTTATTATTATTATTTTTCTTCAGGTTCATGAACCTTAATATATGAGTTTATTTACAGGTGAACAGGTATCCACAGAAGTAATAGGCAGAATACTTCTATTTGGCTAAAAGTCGTATAAAAAAAAAAAAAAGACAAACAACTTTTTTTTCTTTTTAATACTTTCCAACTATACATCTATTTTTTAAGTATTCAGTATTTCCATTAGTGCCAGAGTTGGAAGCTCTTTCTCATTTTAAAAAGTTAACTTTGTGATAGTGAGCGACCACTGATGGCTGCAGTCAGAGCTACACCAGACCCAAGGGGCAGCTGCAGGATGCAGGGAGATGCAGCAGTGGCTTTGCTGCTGTCACAGGTCACATCCTGGCAAAAAGAGATCTGCACACTGAGCACTCTGACAGCCACCTCTGTGCAACCCTCCTGGGGCAGCTCTGATAAAAATGGTCACAGCTATGGCAGATGTGGCAGCTGGGAACTGCTGCAGACCTGCACACAAGCATTTTTTTAACTCACTGGGGTGGATATCATTGTAGGAGCCCTGGGAGGGAATATGTTTTTCTATTGAGCAACATAGAAAAAAGCACTGCATTCTTCTCGAAAGGGCAGTGTTTAAAAAAAAAACCAAACCCTCTGAAATACTGGAAATATTCATTATGAAAACAGTCAAGTAGCTCAGTAAATGGAAAAACGCGATTTCCACACTAATTCTTGTAAAGAATATAAAATTAAAGGCCTCAGCCCACCAAATACAAATATATATTGCAAAAGTATTTTTCAACTAAATGTAATCTAGATGAGTGTGCATCTCTGGATAGATAAGAATACTACTGACTTCATACTGGTATCAAATATTTAAATCAGTTGCATATAAGCAAAATCTTTCTTTGTTGTTAAGTCCAGGCTTGCTTTATTCTAAAGCAAGAGTATTATTAATACGGGGTTATTCTGTGGGTTTTTTTGGTCTTTCTTCCCATAGGCTAAACTGTAAAAACCACACTTGATTCATTGACCAGGCTACAGCAATGACCCTAAATTTAAGTAAGGATGTTGCATGCAATACCTTTTCCCTTCATTTAATTACAGCACCTACAAGAACAAGACACCACCCATTTTTCATCTTTCCTATTCCCTTCCAACAGATGATACACTAAAAAAAAAAAATAAAAATAAAATCTGATCCTTTGTCTCTTACACAGCCCAGCCCTGATGTCCAGACAATGATTAAGATGAAGGACTGAGGGGTTTGAGCAATGCATCATCTGGGGCAGCAGGTTTCAGCCCTGAGACCACAACCCCAAGGATTCTTCCCTGCCCCCCAAGTGGTTTGCTTGCAGGACACCTTGGAACAGTTCTGGTAAGAAGCAAACAGAGCTGGTAGGGTGGCTGAAAGGGCAATCCCAAGGGATAGGGTCATGGCTGAAAGCCCATCCTGCAGTGGCCTCCTCTTTGGCATAACTTGTTCTAGGGTTGCTGCAAACTCCTACTGACCCCGTGTGGGGTCCAGGCATGAAAGATGCTGAGCAGAATTGCAAGAGGTGCTGGGGTCAGAGCAGGAGAAGCTCTAGCAGAGTGAACACAGGTACCACATCCCTCTGCTTGGCCACATTTGGCTTGGGAGCCCAACCTGGTGCCCCAAAGCATCCAAAGTGTCCAGAGGTCCCTGCCTTGGCCACAGCCTCTTGGACTCTCTGCTCCTGAGGCCCTGCAGCTCAGGGCTCCTCCATTCTGCATTATTTGGTCTTTGGAGAGCAGAAACAAGACAGGAGATAAGTATGTGCTAAAGGGAGCCCCTTCAGCTCCTGATGTTTGGGGGTTGCTGACCTGGGTGAAAAGAGTTGAATTGACTGAAGATACTGTCTGCAGCTGTATGAAAATGCATAGTTGTACTTATACATTCATTTACAAAGATCAAAGAACAGTTCTTTGCTATGCAGTTTAATCACCATCTGCTTTCAACAAAAACGTGACCTGGCAAACCCACAGGAGACTGCCTAACCACACAGCTTGGGAGTAACTTCATGGTAACTCAATGGCATTTCCCAAATAGAGAGTGAGCTTCTGGTTTTTGGGGTTTTTTTTGAGGTAATTTTAAGTAGTATTTCATTTAAAAACACTTGTTTCTGTAAGAACATATAATAGATTTTGGGATTTAGAGAGATTCCAATCCAACCATGGTCATCTGAGTATTGGCATGCCCTTCTCTGAGGTTTATTAAGAAGTATAAGCCCTGTAAGACAAACAAGCAAGCCAATAGAAATCTGGTTTTAATTATGGTGTATCAGCTAGATTAAAATGCCATTCTTTTAAAATGCAGAAATTCTAGCTCAGTAGCAAGTAGTGCTTTTTTTTTTTTTTTTTTTTTTTTTTTTTTTTTTTTGGCAGGAGCTGAGCTAGTATTCAGAAAATTCTGCAAGCAATTCTGTAAGTTTGTTCACTTTTGCTTTTATTTCAGTTAATACTTTGGAACCTAGCTTCTTCCCATGAGGGAAATCTATTATCCTGAGCATCCCTGAACATACAACAGTAATGTATCAGGCAGGATGGGCTTAAAGACAAGGAGAAAACCTTGTCTTTAATTATCTATTTTAATCTAGTTTTCCATTTGTGCTTCTGCTGAAAAAAAATTGCTTTTTGACTTGTTGTACTTACTAAAATACAGTGGTTTGCTACTAAATGTAACTTCAACAAAAATTACTAGTTTTCACTAATCAAATGTTCTATAAATATTTCATTCAGCAGTAAACTGACTTTGTGATACTTTAGCTTTAGTTTTTTCATGTTCTTAACTTTTACTTAGGGAAAAAAGTGGTTAATACACTATATGACAGATTACTTTATGACTTAGATTCTTCGCAATTTTTATGCAACTATATGTATGACAATTGCACAAAAGCATTTTTGAAGCTAGAAAAAAATGTAAGAATCTTATGATCAGTATTCACAAAGAGAAGAATAAAGATATCACAGTATATTTTGCAACCTAAGAGAAAAAACATTGCCTATAGGGAGTGAATTGATTATTCACTGGGAAGTGAAAGCGCAGAAATATTTTCTTCCGTACAAACAGTGAATATTAGGAGTGCAAGAGGGAGAGATTTGCTCATTCAGAAACTCAGTGACCAGAAACAAAGTATTCTTTACTTGAATAACTTGAGGAAAAAATATTCCTTCTCAATTTTTAGAAAAAGTTACACAAGATTAGCAAATTAGGAATTCAGTAGTCTTTCTTTAAAGCTTCAAGTGCAAGCACATACTTCTTAGAATTTTAACTCAATTATTTTCAGAGGCTTTGAGGATATATACACATATGAATATATACACATGCTAATTTCTTATATGTTTTTAATTTATGAAAAAGATTGGAAATGTGTACAGGATTTGTACTGTACATGCACAAGGACATGCATGACAGTACATGCTCAGTACTTGTACTGACTCCCTGCAAAGCTGAAGTCTCTTGGAAGTGCTCTTGGTTCAGTGGGCAGAACTGACTCAGAGGCAGAACAAAGATTTTAACACTTTTTTTTTTTCATATAAAGTAACAGAAAAACTCCTAGAGGAATTTTGGAGAGCCCAAGTCTGTAAGATTTTGATACAGCATTACAAGATTTGCAGTGGCAATAGATTGCCAAGACTTTTTGATGAGTTATGGCCAAAGTCCTCTGAATTCTGGAGTTCTCCCCAGGTACTGGCACTGCAAGGAGTCAAGGAGAGTTTAGTGAAGGGCAGCATGGTGCTTGCATTTTGGTGTTCTGTGTTTTTTTATTTTTCAGAAAAAGAAGATAAAAAGCAGCTACTAATAAGGAACGCGGTTTTTTTGCTATTTGCGAGTCACTGGCAGTGGAAGTAACCTGACCTAAATCTGCCGTGCTTGCCTACAGGCTGCCCCCAGAGGGCAGAATGAAATCGGATTGCAAAGGAGCATCGTCTACATGCAGAAATTTCCCCTTCTAAGCTTTCCTTCAAACACACATGAACATACAGAAATTAGTCAAGTAACAGGACTGTTATTTATGCTGCCTGACAGACTGCCACCTCGGTGTGGCTCTACCTCTGCTCCTCCACCAAACACAAACTGAGTTTTCAGAGACAACCTGTTCTTAGCACAAAGGTTTTAAGCCTAATTTTTCCATAATTGCAAGACCTGAGCAGTGCTGTGCAGCACCTTGCTCTGTGCTGGGATGTACAGGCAGCATTAATCCAGGCTTTCCCTTCAGCAGAGGTTTCATGGTGCTCCCCAGTGTTAAGCACATGGCTTGAATGCCACTGGCCATGCACATCCCACCCTCCAGGGACTTCTGTTCACCCCTGAAAGGACACAGCAGCTTTACAAGATGCAGAAATACCCAGACCCTGCAATTCTTTTGTATAGAAAAATGAAGCTTGAGTAAAAGCAGGAAGATGATCCATTTGCAACACAAGGTGAGACTATATGTGTGCTACTGGAAGAGCAGTCAGCTTGTATTTTTCCCTATGGATATAGAAATGAAAAAGCAGAATGTCTGAAAGTGGGAGGTGGTTGACAAAGCCCTTTCACGGGGATTTTTCCCACCATGGTGTCAAGGAATTCAGAGCTGTGCATGGTCTCTGCAGACACAAGCTCATCATCCTGGGAGAGGGGAGACCAGAAAGGAGCCACCCCGGGAAGAAAGTGAGAGCATCACCCTCTGGCTCTCTCCCCTCTTTTCTCCTGTGTGCTTTATTTTCTCTGACTGCAGACTTCCATTTTTTAGGTGTGACTTGGAATAAAGAGTTTGGACAAAGTAAAAGTAAAAAATGTCTTTATTTTTCAATAAAGTCCATAAGATCTGAAGGGAGTCTGTGCTGGGGTAGAGCTGTTCTTTGTCTAAGGAGCTGAAACTGGCATTAAAGAAATCCTTAAGCTAAACTACATGCAATAGTATTAAGGCTGTAAGTTTAACACCAAAACCAGAGGAACACAAGTTCTTAATTAGCTCATTTAGGAACAAGAATATTGTCTTTAGGACACTAGTTCCCCAAAATTAGAGGGGACAAAGGCAGGAAAAACCCAATGGAAATACCGTTGTCAACCTGGAAGTGGGTCTGTAAGCAGAGGAGTTTGGAGAGCTACTGATTAAAGCAGGAAAATATTTACTCACATGAGGCTTTTGGTGGAGTCTGGTACTTAGATGAGTTCAGCCCCTCCAGAGACAGAAGAGGACTCTCAGACTGCCCACTACACATCACTGCATTAGTGTAGTGAAAAATACATCTTTGGTAATTATGTTTAAATTTTTCCGTGAGCTCTTTTCATTTTAACACAGTTTATTAAATAGTTTTATGCTTCTTTAAACTAGATTAATCTGATTTTTTTAAGATCCAGATCAATTATACTAATGCAGGTTTTGCACATAATCAAGTCCAATGCCTGGAACTTTGTCTCCTGCTTACCCATATTCCATTTATAACCATGCTGCCCATTCATGTACTGAATTTACCAAATGGTAAAACATTTCAGAAGCTCTAATATTTCTGAACATATCATTAAAACCTTCTCTCACCTATATATTTTATTTACTGTATTTCATGGAACTTGCATTTTCATAAAAATATTGTAGTTTAATGGTTAATTTCTAGTTAAAACTAATTTAACAAAACTTTTATAATTCTGTATTTCAAAATCACTTGGCCCAACAAGTAAAAAAAATACATAAAGTGCAATGCAGAGCACATGAAAGCTCAGTAATTTTACACCAAGTGAAAAAGGAAATGCTCCAGTTCTTGAAATATTGATTCCAAAAAGATATTTTTAAAAAAAGAATTTTACTTTGTATTTTCTAACACAGTATTTGATAGGGAACAAAGGAAGAACAATATATGTGAGCAGATATTTCCCTTTTTCCCTTTGGTGACTGGAGGGAGCAAAAAAGGATGTAAGGATCTAAATATTGCAGTTTTATGCTAGCAGAGTGTATTAGAAATCCCAGATTCATAAAAACTGGGCAACTGGGCCTTGGTTTTCCTACACCTGCCTAACTTGTGCAAAACTCACCCTCTTCTATGATGGTAATATTTTTCTTACATGAAATAATAGAAGCTGCAGATGATAAGAAAACCTAATTGCTTTCTTCAGAGTATTTTTTTTTTTAAAAAAGTAGTGCAATTGCTGCTGACAGTTCTCTCCCTTCAGCTACCCAACGAGCCTTGACCTTTTTCCTGGCATTCCCATTGTTATCACGCTGATGCCATAATAAAAAGAGCCTGAAAAAGTGCACTAGCAAAAAAGCAAAAGCAGCCAAGGATCCTTCCTACTTGCTACCATGGCTGACCAAGAAGCAAACCCTGTTTTTCTGTGGCCCAGAGATATTATACAAAGATAGCATATCCCAAGGTTTATCTTACACAGCAAACCCTGCGTGGCCTGAAATTACCCTGAGTGACAGACTGGCTCCTGGAGGCAAGGGAAGAGCAAGGCCCAGTAAAGTTGCTTTTCACACCATTTAACTCCTCCAATATCAGCTTAGTAAAACCATGGCGCAGTTAAGATGTAGTTTTAAGACTCGTTGTATGTTGGACTATTGATTTAATTCCTTTTTCCCCCTACAGACTCCATGTCATATAAAAATCAATGCTGTTTTACTGGTGTTCTAGTAGTGCTAAGCAACCAGCTGTTAATGGAGCTCTCTTGAGCCAGCTGCTCTTGGAGTATGTGCAAGCCCAGGCCCTTAATGAGACTTCAGCCAAGACAGGGTGGGATAAAAGCAGTGTTTCCATGCCTGTCACATGAAGAGCAGAGGTACAAACACAGCAACCCATATCCTGATGGAGCCTTTTGGCATTTTATATAGATCTCACTTTTAGGAGTGGTTTGAGTCAGCACAATTCAGGATATTTATCTCTAGGAATGTCTCTGACAGGGGTTAGAAACAGCTCTTCCAACAGTAGCACAAGCTTACCCCAACTTAACCTGCTGTGGAACTACAGGTGAAATGTAGAGATAGAAAGCTAAAATCACAGAATCACAGAATGGTTGGGGTTGGAAGTGACCTTAAAGATCACCTAATTCCAACCCCCCTGCATGGGCAGGGACACCTCCCACTAAGACCAGGCTACTCCAAGCCCCATCCAACCTGGCATTGAACACTTCCAGGGATGAGGCATCCACAACTTCCCTGGGCAACCTGTTCCAGTGTCTCATCACCCTCGCACTACAGAATTTCTTCCTAATGTCTAACCTAAACCTATTCTCTTCCGGTCTAAAATCATTACCCCTTTTCCTATCACTACAAATTACTATTTGTAGTACCACCATGAATAACAAAGACAATGTTTGGTTGCTTGCAAATGAAAAGGTTTTAGGGCTCTTTGCTGGGTTCCATCAAGTCTTGGAGAAAAAGAGCTAAGGTTACAGGGCTGTGAGAGCCCAGATGGGACCATGCTCCCACCAGGAGGCTCAGGAAGGAGGGAAATCACATTTTCTGACTTGAGCTCTGACAATACTGTAGAGTATTCACTGACCTCTAACATGAAAGTTCTCCAACAGTTTTATTCTAATCTCTGAATGAAATATAATTCTTCAAAAGAGAGTTCTGTACCATGGGTCACAAATAAATGCAGATAATCACCTCCCTCAGTCTGGACACAACAAATGGAGCATTTGCTCCAGCTGACAGCACATAGACTGGGGTGGTGACTCCCTTCACAGCAGGCTGGCTATCCTGGACACTATTCTTGGAAATCTCCTTCTTCCCAGTCTGGTGTCAGTCGGATTGATTACAGACTGCATACCACGTGCTTAACAGCTCTTAAGTCAGTCACTAAGTGACACATCCTAAGTGCTGCCACCTTGGTGTTATAGAAACTGAGCCAACATCTTCCAAGAGCCATGCACATGTGCCTGGGTACATATCCACCCCTCTCACACAGCCAAACAGCCAAATTCCCTTCCCAAGCACTCAGAAAGGGAGATTCACAATTTCACATTCTCAATTACAGTGGAAACAGCCACACAGAGGAAAATCCAAGTGCCTTGGTTCTACAACCATTACTCATGTGAGCAGTCAGAGTCAATGCACTTACTCATGGGACTAATTGCAACTCTTCTGAGAAAATCTGAAATGCTTCAAGGGCTCAAGCAGCTACCATGCATTTAGGTGTGTAGAAAGACATTTTATCAGGCCTGCAACTTAAAAAAAACCACAAAAATCTTCTGTAACTGATGGCTTAAAACTGGTTTCCTCCTACTGGGATCCATTTCTGAGCAATTTTTGTTTCAGGTCACACCTGACTGGCTCAAGCTTCTTTCTACTGGTGTCACTAATCTGAGTTTGCCTTTTGGCCCTTTGTTGCAAATCAGACACATAGAGTAACAACCAAACATTTTGGTTTTCAGTTAATTCCGGACTCTGAGCATAAGACAAAAACAATAAGAGAGATGGGAAAATAATGTAAGATACATGATTGACTCCACAGCACAGATGGGGAGAAGAAATAAGTGAGAGAAGTTTTTAGTTTGATTGTTCACACCCTTTCCATAGCTGAACCATGAAGCCCCAGTGTAATATTTTCCTATATAACCTGCTTGCATGAATTCTCCACACAAGTTGGAGCAGACTGTACAGCATGATGAAATCTGTTTTTAAAGTAATTTTCAAAGGAATACAATTTCAAGCCAAGTATTGGTGATCTAGGAATGTCTTCACAAGCAGAATACAAACCAAAGCCAATAATAAAATGCAAGAGACAAAGCAAAAGCTGAGCACTGAAGTAGTAATTTCTGTGACATCATGGGCAATTTCAGACTAAACTATCTCTGTAATCAAGGACAATGTAGTTTTTTCTTTCAATAATCCACAATTTGTATAGTTTTGTAAAGGTGTTTTAGGTTACTTCTGCCATGTAAAACAACACACCACTATTCTAATTGATTTACAATTCTTTCTCTCCTCCCTATGGTTCATAGGAAGTCCCAAATCCTGTTTCCTAATGGTTATGAAATTCAACCAACATTATAATTTCAGAGAGGTAATAAGATCCCAGTGCTATAAAAATCAGTTTTAAAAGAGTGCACATTTCGCAGTGATGTACAAACACACACCACTCGTTTCCATGATTTAGCCCTTGGTAAGTATTGCACCTTGTTAATAAGGCTACTGTCTACTTTTAACACTAAAAATTACACATAGACAACATCATTTGTGGCTTAAAAGCACAGAATTCCTGAAGTTTTTCAGTAAACTTATTTATTTCCTCGCATACTCAGAGCTTCTATGCCTCCAGTTGCCTGGAGGAGTGTAAAGCATACAGGCAATATAAATGGAATTATATATATATATTTGTATTTTGTGACTTGCTTCTCATGCATTTTTTTTTCCTGATGTGCTCCAGTAAGTTACTTTGAGTTCAATGGCAAATAGAAACCTTTTACAAACCCAATCAATACTTTCACATGTTGAAATGTACAATTAAACTTGTCTTCTTTCTCAATTTCCCTCTGCAGTGCAAAAAATAATCAAAATTTTAAATTCTCTACAATTATCTGGTCTTCAAAATACAAGATAAATTGCATAAAATCTGAAAAGGATAGATTGTCTCACAAAGTGCATATTTCAAACAAAGCTGGAAGAGTATCTGCTCTTGCCAAGGCCTGATGTCAGGTGTGCCTGACTTCAGAAACAAGGTCACATCAACAAATTCTGCACATGAAATTAAACACAGGGATGTGTTTAACTTGAATTTGATCCTACATTTTATTGTTAGAATGCCAGTTCTACCTCTACACAGCCATATCTACTAATTCATAGATTACATGCACTCCTTCCTCGAAATGTTTGTTGGGGTCACTGTAGGAATTAATTCCCACCTAAACACCGACACTACAAATTCTGATGCCAGGTGCTATTTACATTTGTAGGTGTTAATATTGAAGATTCTGATTTTTATTCACTTCAGTATAAACAATTGAGAATTGGCAGAATGGGAGTCCCTGGAGACAGGATCTGATAGGAAAACATTACTATGGACCAAAAATAATTTGTGTACAAATAAAGATGTTGAGAATTTCCATATGTATTCCTTCAGAATTTCCATATGTATTCCTTCAGAATACTAGTTAACAAGGTTTAACAAAACCATGGGTTTACAGAAGCTGATATATTTGAGAATATGGGAAAAAAATGTGGTGGCATGTTTTCTTTTAATTTCTGGTAGAATCACCACTTTGCACAGTGGAGTACCACTGTGGGAGTATCATGCTAACATAATTTTTTTTCCTTGCTAAAATAATTTGGTAAGAAGTAATCCAATTAGAGACAAAGTATGCTTTGGCCAACTACATAAATAAGAAGCCTTTATATTTATAGTAGATCCTGAAAAGATTGATGTGAATGTATAGATTTATATTATAAATAGTTTATGGTTCAAGCTCATCTTCTCTATTTTTATATCACCTAACATGCTGGGGGTTTTCTATTTGGAACTTCATAGGCCATAACATTAAGTAAGACCATGTTCACTAATTAGTGCTTCCTTCTAACTTTAATAATTCAAGAAGTGGCTTACTGCATTTCGAATTTTACCTAGAATAGAAAAAAAGATCAATTTCTTACCCTTCTTCCATTCAAATAAACCTACATTCTGCCTTTAAAACCCTCTTATGTTTCCCTCAGGAAATTCATATTAACTAGCTTGCTTTTTTCCTCCTGTCTTCCCAAGACAGTTTTTCACAAAGATTTTATTAACTTTTATTTATCTGACCATTACACATCATGCAGTATTGGCTGCAGGGTATAACATACCAAGATAAGGACTCTAACGTCAAACATTAATTTTTAAAAAGGATTGGCAAATGGTAAACACTAAGATTCAACATTTTACAATGCTTCAGCCCATCAAGAATTTATCTTTAAAACCTACCTTGTTAGTATAATATTGTGTATGTGCCCAAGCAACAGGAAAGCTGAAACAGCATTTCTATTGCTAAAATATTTTCTCTCAAGGGTATATTAGAGACTTCACATACAGATTCAAACATGGAAGGAAAAAATTTTTTGTGTTACGATGTGCTAAAAAAAAGCAGAAAACTGGATTGTTACTAAATTTATCCATTCCCTTACATTTCATCAGCTGACTGGCCAAACAAAATCCTGCTGTGAGTATGAGCAAGCATAGAAGCAATCCATATTTTATTTTCCTTGGTGCCACCAGAAACAGACTGATTTCTGTTCTCAGGGTCTTTCTGGATTGTTACTAACCATGGTCTGTGTGAAGCACAAAGAACATGATTAGTGATTTTCATATTGAGGAATAAACTCAAAAAGTTGCAAGCAGAAGATACATGTCCTTGATTTTTGCATTTGGAGATAAGTGAGAGCATGGTCAGTACAAAAGCACTGTAGTCTAAGATGGAAAAAAAGTTGATGTGGGCACTATCAACTACAGGTGTACACTGGCTTTCTTGCAAGCCTGAAGCTTTTCAAGCTCCACAGAGATACAGACAAGGGCTGCTTACATCTAGCAGAAACAGAATGTATTTAAACCCTTAGCTGGATGAATTTTTGCTCATGACTTATTTTCTAGCCATTTTGCTACAGGTGCCATAAAACTTTACTGAACTTAGAAAAAAATCTGTGATTATTCTGTTCTAAGATAAGTTGGGCTACCAACTTATTTAAGAACCCACAGTTGGACTACCAGAATAAAATCCTGACACAAATTAAATCCCATACTCTATACAGGACCCAGTTCCACTTCCACCTTACAGGAAGATTGAAAAAAGCAAAAATGTGAGACCAAGACGAGACTTTACAAACACTTCCTTATCAAAATATTTCTAAGAAAAGGTGCAGCACAACTTTCTCCAGCAGATGACTGAAGTTTGAACCAACAGAAACCAGCCTCACTGGCAACCTCGTATGGCTCTGCACATGATCAGCAAGTTTCTCGTTTCATGTCCTGTTTCTGAGATGGTGTTTCAAGGTATTTACAGGCAGGGGAAGAAAGAAATCGTTTTATATTGCCACACTTTTGTGTCCTGAATTCTCAGCAGGGCCCCTCTAGCTGGTCCCAGACCATAGCAGGAAACAGAAAACCATCCCAACTCAGTGGATCAGAACAAAATGAAAAAAGAAGTCAATGACAAGGACATCTGGGATGTTGCATGGAGCTGGAATTCATTCTTAAATGAAGGCTTTACAAGTGCTTTTGTTTAAAGCTTTGCCTCCTGCTGTGTTGCCTACCTAGTTGTTTCTTAAAAAATGAAGGGGAGAAGGAATGGAGAAAGTGATGTCAGTGATAGAAAAGGGGTGCAAAGAATTTGTAGATGATTAGATGGCTAACAGTCATACCAGGCTAAGGACCTGGAAAAAGTAATTCAATAGACAGTCATTTTTCTCAGCTTATTCACACAAGCAGGGCTTAATGGTCTGGCTTACATGACAACAGATATCTGCTAGGTAATGATTTATATTG
This sequence comes from Heliangelus exortis, assembly GCF_036169615.1. Taxonomy (NCBI): domain Eukaryota; kingdom Metazoa; phylum Chordata; class Aves; order Apodiformes; family Trochilidae; genus Heliangelus; species Heliangelus exortis. The sequence goes on from NC_092423.1 coordinate 122,542,882, forward strand.
GTTAATAGTGTAAACCTGCAAATTGGAATGGAAGAGTTTTTGCTTGTTTTGCATCTTAAGTATCCTGTTACATTTGTGCAAGGCACTAGAGAATCAGGCACATTGTTCTGGGTGGAAACCATTTTATGACTCAGATGATCTGAGTTTGTAATGTCCAGTATCTTCATATAGGAGCAGTGGGAGCCTAGCCATATTTTACAAATGGGCATTAAAATTTCCCACTTCTAAAATTATGTCCTTCTCCAGATATTTTGGGGTAAATGGGGAACTGGGATGTAGCTTTGTTACAGTAAGAACACTCCTGAAGAAAAACATTTGGGATCTATACTGTGGATCTCCACTCTGATACTGTTGTTACCAGCATCAATAATAAGTAAGTGCTTAAATCCAATAAAATGAAATCATTTTTGTATCTCAGGGGTAAGTTCTGGCTTTTGACATATATTATGAACCCACCTCCAAATCCCTGTAGCACACAGAGACTGCAGGATACATTCAGGCTGTTCTTTCTGACTTCTCCAGGAGGTTAGAGACAGTGACCTTCCTCCCACAGAGAAACCAAAAAGAGAAAAAATGCCATGTACCAACAAGGATAAATGACCACAGCACTCAGGCCACTGCTTCCACAGGAAAACAAAAAAAGATTAGAGTCTTTCAGAGAGGTCAGTGCAGATGTGTGAGATCAATCAGATGTGAAGAGAACAGCAACGCTGAAGCACAAGACTGAAAAATGGAAGAGGTTATTCCAGATTACACTCAGATTACACAGGAAAGGCTTTGCTGACACTTCTGTTCTTGCTGGGGGCATCAGGAGGGTGGAGGGGATCGGGGTGGATGCTGAAGTGCTCTTGCAACACGAAGCAATCTGAGTTCCAAGCACGAAGCAACTGCTTAGTGCTCCATGCAGGTCCAAATGGTTGTGTCCTCTCGCTACAGCTGGCCATGGTTGAGACACAGGAACTCGAGGAGTACCTACTTTTGAATCAAAATGCCACAGCCATAAGATGCAAAACTTATTTAATATAAAACGGCTGATTAAAGGTCATGTAAAAATACTGGTAATTTAGCTTTCTCCTGGAAGGATTTATCAAGTATCTTCTGTCCTCTGTTTTGTTAACATCAATTTTTTATCCTGTTTTGATCAGTTGTGGGCTATTTTGCCTGTATATAACCCATATCAAATTTGTACCAGAGGGCTACCTGGTCTAGCAACAAAACCATTCTCTCATGCAGAAATTTATAAAGAATAATCTTATTACAATAATTCATAAAGTGCCCTTGGGAAAGGTGCTCACAATGCCATGACATTACAGAAACTATGTACAATCTGATACATTATTTTCAAAAGAATCCTCCAAAGCAAAAAGGGAAAATGTAAAAGGAAGGGAAGAACAAATATACAGGCAGATACTGTCCATCTAACAGCAGCCAAATTAATTATGGAACGCTTTACATTTAAGTCTTGGAGTGCTTGTAAAAATAGGGGGCAAATTGGCAGGAGTATCTTGGAAAAGTCCCAAATTTCCTAAATTCTACCAAAGCAAATACACCATCAGCAAGCTCAGTGTTTTAAGGATGAAATGACTGTGAATTACTATGAAGTATTTTACTAAGGAAACTGAAAAAAACCATAACATCCAAAGAAAAGCCATGACCCACATTTTAGTAATGGAAAAGAAGATAATACAGTGGCTGTGTCTCCACTGACCCTTAGTGCTTGGTTTCTATATTTATAAAAACACCAATCTTTCTACTCCCTGTTGGGCCCCATATTGGTTTATATGTATATATATATATATATGCATATATAAAACTATGTAAAATCTAGTCTCCTATACACCTGTATGTATCTTATTACAGCATCTCACTAGATTTCAGAGTCTGGTTTTAATTTTTGTGTTTTTTAAATGACTTAAAAGAACAAAACTGGCCAAAAAAATCAAGTAATTACGTGCATGCAACCATATCTTGCCACTTGTGCATGTAAATTACACAATTTGTAAACAACTGCAGAAATAGCATGCTTGAATTAGGCCTCTGATTGCCCAATTAACTTGTTCAAAGTAAATCAGATGATAACCTTTGGTAGCTCCTATTATAAATTTTATTTCTCAGCACTACTTTGCTGAATTCATAGTGTATATTCTGAACAGCTGTGTTGTTACTTTGTGCTTTTACACAGGCATAAGCAGCAATGCACGTCTGATAGAGCTATCAACTGAATATTGGACCATATTTTAGAAAGCTTTTTAGATAGTCTCCTTATGTCAGTGATAATGAACCAGCTTAGACAATGAAAAAAAAAATTTAACAGAAAAAAAAATCTGGTCTAATTTCAAATTGTATTAAAGAAAAGAAATCCCGGAATTTGTGGGCCTCTACACCTCTCCTAATAGGCAAATCTTGCTTTTTTGTCTTTGATTTTTCTTAAGGTGCCTTGTTTTCTTTAACAGACAAGTATTGTATAACCATATACATTCATAACCTAGTAAGTTCTTAATTATTTTTGCACTGAAATAATTGTTAATTAATAGTAATTCAATATAGGTTGAGAAAGAACACCAGCTTGCCATGTTCCAGTGTATACTTTCTAATGGACAAAGAATCTCAAGCACTCAAATCTATCCAAGTACTGCAAGTAGAAAAGCTTGTTAATTCATACATCAAACTTAGTTAAGAAATGGACTTTTACCATAAATATGCTGCTCCTTTGCTGTTGTTCTTCTTTTTCCAAGATGATGTTGTAGAAAGGGAGTATTTCCTTTTTTGTAGAAATTATTTTTTATCAAATAAATCATAGCAATTTTAATTGGGGGGGGGGGGAGGGGGGAGCCGAGCAAACCATTATCTCTCAACAATCTCTCAAATACAAGAAAAGGAAGCAAGAGCAGAACTGCTGGGCTGGATCATGTCCCTGAATAGCTATTACACATAATCCTAGTGGCTGCATTTACCAGTTCTTTATAGGCCTCCTGCAGCAACAGATGTGCTGGTCCAACTGTTCATCCTCTCTCGGAAATGGGAGAGCAGTGAGAGAAGCTACTGGACCCCCATTATGTTCTTACAGGTTTCAATCAAGCATCACTGGGTTTCTCCCCTCAACTTCTCGTAACAATCTCTGCTGGTGATTTTCCATTTCTGCTTTTCTACCTCCAGAGGATCAAAATCCAATTTGGTACTTAAATTACTTCGTTCCACTCCACTGGTCAGTTCCTGGTTTAAAAATCTTCCAGGAGCACTGCTACTTCTTCTTGCAAGTTTAGAGTTTGCTTTTCTCCTATATAAAAAAAAATCAAACTAAAACCCCAACTCCTCCCCACATTCCCTTTCCAAAAATATAATCATTGATCACTCATATCAGGAGAATTATTTAGCAGTCTCCAGTCCTAGTACAGCTTTTGTTGAGAAAACTGTAGCTTATATGACTCTGAAGTGTTTATTAGAAAGCTTTCAAAAAGAGATCTTCATTTTAGGAAAAGAAAAATTGTTCAGTTTAGCAAATACAGATGTTCACAGCACAGAAACTGAAATGGTTAAAAATGATCCTAAGGAGCAAGTGTCTCACAGAGTTAGCAAAAATTTAACTTTTTCCTTTCTTTTACAGAAAAACACTAATAGCTGCTCTGGTTTCCATACTTAGTAAGACAGAACTTTGTTGTATGTTCCTGGTTTTGCCTGGGTTTTTTTTCTTTTTTTTTTTTTTTTTTTTCTCTATTGCTCCACACAGGTTTTGATTAGTGCTTCTCCTTGGCTACAAGTGCTTCACTTTGAAATACAAAGCTCTTTTAAAAAAAGAACACCCAAAAAAACCCAAAACCCCCAACACCACATCACTGAAGGGAAAATGGGGAGTGATACAGTGCAGCTGCAGCAATCTGGGTCTGCTGTTGTCCTCCCCCATCCCCAAATTCTCTGCATAATTTCAATCTTTAGTCGATGAACCTTTGGCAGGCCTTCTTCCATCGGCAGGCAGTACACCACATATCTCTGTTCTCCATCCCATAGACCTTCCGACACTTTTTCCCCTCTCCTCTAGGCTTCCTGTCAGAGAGAGAGAGAGGTTTGTTAATGAGATGCTTTCGTAGCTTTGCTTTATCACCCTAAGATCAGGAAAATGATCTCAGTGACTCCAGAGCTCCGAGGGACCTGACCTTCTCCTTGCCTGGCTTCTACACCCTCTGCAGCACCTGCTGAGCCTGCTCCTCTGCTCCAGGAATGACCCCTGGACAATACACTACTGAGTTCAGCCAGTGCCTAAGCCCACTCAGGATAAATGGTACTTAAGCCACGTTAAGTGCCAAGCTGTGACAGACAGTCATAGCTATCCCACAGTCCAGCCCAGGTCACATCAGGCAGGAGTCCTCTTTGCTGTGGAGCTGCAGTAAAAATATTTTGCATAGCTCTGAGCAGCAGACCTTGACTACCGGCAGGCAGCAGCTATACAAAAGAGGGGAAAAGCTACCAGCTCCTAAGCTTGACAGTCCCTCCTGCCTGGTTTTGTCTGAGCTTATTGACTGAAAAACAACAAAGTGATTGAAAAAAGCGAAACCAAAAAAAAAAGTTTTAACCCTTGCTCTCATTTGCATCATTTTGTTCATGCATGGTACTTCAGTGTTGTCCCCAAAGTCAGCAAAGCAGGAATAATCTGCTTTCATAACTGTTGTGGTTTCCATCTTCCAACCCCACTCAAAACTTCACAAGTTTAGAAGATGATCGAAGTAACTGCTAAAATGCAACTTTTTCATTTCACACATTGCAAGCCAGCAAACCCGAGGAGCAATGCTACAGGTAACCCAACACTAGCTACAGCAGTGCCACCTCTTCTGGTGTCTTCACATCAAGGAATTGTACAGACAGAACTGTTCAGTACCTGCATTACACACTGCATGGCACACAGGGGAATTGCCTGGTGATTGCTCCCTTGAACACCAATGCATTTTTTGATTATTCAACATTCATTAATGGGCACAATTCATGAACTGGAAAGCTTCTAAGTTTGGTTTGTAGTTTGGTTTGGTTTATAATGCTCTGAGAGTCAGGAAGAAAGTGAAAAGCATGAAATCTTCCTTTTGTCTCATTTTAGGGTACCTTGAAGACTGTGAGAAACAAGGAGATTCTGTACTGTAAGAAACTCAGTGTCACAGTTTGATTTTTAACATAACATTTTGAGCACTTCTAAAGCAGATTCTGGTCAAACATCAGTTAGTTTTAATGAAAGTGACTGCAGCTTACGTGTAGAAGACAAGGCACATAAAACTTTGCTTTGATCTAATTTGTTGTGAGATATTCGTAGTGAGATATACATATATATACTTTCTTAAAATTCAATTGAAGCCAAACACCACACTGACTGAACGGTGATGAACACATGAGATAGCACAGCCTTTCAAGGAAAAAAAGCAAAGCCTGGTAATGCAGTTCAGGATGCTTCAGCTGGAGCAGTGAATCCAGGCAGCGTTGCTTTCCATGGCAATTTACATCTGCATCTGAACTCGACATTCATGGCACAAGGCCTGCAGTTTGGCTTCACAGTTTGCCTTTTTCATTTTGCAACAACTCATTTCTCCCCCAGACTTTACCTTTGATGGTAACATCAACAAAATAGGTGAAGAACACTTACTCTGAAGTGTTCTGGTAAGAAACACCCTGACAACTGCAATCACGGTTGGTGGGGTGGTTTTTCTGTTTCTTTAGCCACTGATATCTTATTTACTAAGTGCCCTCCAGATTCTGAGGCTGCTGGTCTGCCAGCAGGAGCTAATGGTCCCATACCTCAAGCCAAATGCTACTCTAGGCGGTGATGAAAGAACTGTGTGGGACTGTTTCTGCTCTCCACTCCCTGCAGGACGATTATGAGTTGGTGAGACCTGTCAATACAGACAAAAAAAGCAGCTTATGAAGAACATATACTTAGGAAGGTAGAGCAAACCAGAATACAGATCAGCATCATTGCAGGTTTTGGGAAATACAGAAAATGCATTCATTCTTATTTAAGTCTGAACAGCTGTTATGAAAACTGTCTCCAATTTAAGCAGGGAAAATAACTGGAAAAATAAACTCTGGCCTGTGCTGAGATCAATGCCAATAACACCCTATGAAACAAAGGGATTTCATGTGTTGCTCCCATCTGTGTTTTGGCACTTTTTGTGGAGAGACAGCCTTGGAGAAGGGGGTTTGCTGCAGTGCACTTACTATGTGGTCTTTGGGGTTTTAATGGGAGTGCAATCTCCTTTTGATCAAGGCTGCTAATAAGATGTACTGGATTATTTCCCTGATTTTCCTTTATTCTGCACTTTAAACCTCTCCAGCAGGTGTCCTCCTTGTGAATGTTCATAAGTGAAGGGTGTAGTTTGGTCTTCTGAACGTTTCCAAACGAGCCTTGGGGTTGGCAACATTATTAGAGTAATCACATGGCATAAAGCTTGGCCTTAAATAATTCCTAAACTATTTACTGCTAGGGTCTTATTTTGATCCTGGGTGAAGGCTTCAATCACTTTACATCTAAAACACCAGAAAAAAATTATGAACACTCACTTCTTCTTATGTGTAGAACATAGCAAGCTTCATTTGGGCAGCTGGTGCACAGAGTGACTGCCTCCTGCAGCTAGGAAATGTAGATACTGTGGTAGTTCCCTGTATTGCTATGACTGTTCAATCCTGCCCTTTTGAAGACTCATAGTAACTGGAAGAATGGGAAGTGACCCTACGTGAAGCAGGTTACTGAATGTGCTTTGATTTTTTGTTTTTTTATATAAAGGCTATTTTATAGCTACTTCACGGCAGCAAAAAACTAACACTTGTAACAGAGTGCAGACACTCTTTCAACTTCTATGCTTGGCTGGTAACTACAGAAATTTCTGATTTAACGGCATGTGCAGCTCACACTGTGAATCAGTTTAGACAATTACTGATATATGAAATACATCTCCAGAACTTGTAAGCAATTTCCTCTCTCTCTGCCTGCTTATGTCAGGTTTTATATACCCAGTGACCATACTAGCTCCCTCTTTCTGTCATACCTCTTCAGAGGGCAGCTTATTGTCTACTACTTTTTTCCCTATCTTTTATCAACTACTTTACCTAGGAATGACTCAAACACTGAAAACAAAATGCAAAGCAATAACACTTTTCTCATCTTTGGCATTCACCACACACTGCAGTGTTTTCCAGTTGTTACCAGCAATCAGAGATCTCCAGTCAATTCTTCAAGGGTTCTTAAGCATTTTAAAACCCAGAAAATTTTTATATTGACCACTACTAATGGATATCCAACATATTCCTTGGTTACCACTGAACAAAAAGTGCTTTGATGGTCTCCTCTGTTACAAGCAATTATCCTGATTGCTTCCAAATAGAGAACAGGCTTGAGCTGTAATTGCAGCACGCAGGCTGCATCTCCTCTCTCATTCTCCAGAGAGGGTCTCTGCATGATGGTTTCCAGGGACTGGCACACCAAGGCAGCTAAAATGCACTGAAGTTAAGCTGAAGTGTATTTTGATATGCTTTGCAGAAAGTCTAAACAATACCAGATAGATGTATTCCTTTGTAGATGACACTAAGAACAGATTAAAAGGAGGGTCTGAGAAGGCAATCCTTACCCCTTGGAGGCTTCTCATGTTTGAAGCGTTGTCTAAAGCAGAGAATTAAAATGTGAAACAAGAGTGTTTGTTTGAAGGGAGGCCCTCAAGTTTCCAGCTACATCTCCTGGGAGAAACTGCACTTACAGAGAAGACTTGTGATTTGTAAACACCAGATTATCAAACTTAAAGATCTTCTCTACTGTTGAACCTTTCTGGGTCTTGTGAGCAGGCAGGTAAAAATCAGTATCACACAGGGGAGATCATGCAGTATTCAAGAAGACTTTTATCCTACGTTACAAAAAACTGGAACTATATGGTCATTACAAGTCCTCCAGTACCAAGAGATACAGACTCCACTGCTGCTCATTATGCTCATTGCATAATTTGTGTGTATGCCTTATTTTCTCTCCTAGTTCAGTGTCAAGAGGTAGAGCAAACATGAACTTGTAGTTTCTGCTTCATGCAGACAATTGCACCCACCAGTAAGTCACAGCTGTGCCAAGAGTCAATCTTCTCTTGCACCTGCAGCTACCTTGGGACAATGGTAAGAAAAAGTCTATTTCTCATCTGCCTCAAGAATTAACTTTATTCATGACTCATATAAGGCTATAAGGACTTCGGAGGTTCCCCTAATTCTTCTCCTTTATGACTACAAGACTTACAGATAAATGCCTAATGTGATCAGAATTCCACGTTCACAGGAATAAATGGGGAAACACTTAAAGAAGGTGTCAAAAGCCCACAAAAGACTATTTTGAAATGTCATTTCTCTCATGGGCTTAACTGCTGACATACAGGCCTAGAAAGGAGACTGTTCAAAACCAGGATTCAACAGCCCTCTGATGGGTCAAGGACAGAATCATCCCATTCCAACACCACCAATAATGTGAAGAAATGTGTAGAACTAGATGCTTTTGCAAATTTGTACCTAATCCTTTACTACTCAGTGGTCTGCCCAGGGCAAAGAAGTATCCCAGTGCCATTTTAGAAAACTGCTTGAATGAATATTAAGGGTCAAGCAGAAAGTAATGGTTTGGATTTACTCTCTGAAGTTCCACTGAGTGCTACAGACATGCATCTAATCTCAGGGACATACACAGCTGCTTGAGTTTATTGTATGCTGGCTCTGTTGCATACTCTAGGCTTAAATAAATTTCATAAGAGTGGGATAAAGTTCCCTGTCCTAAAGCTTTTTTAAAGTAGTTACACTCAGTGTAGGGGTGGGAATCAGCAGAGCTTTGTTTTTATAAGGCAATATCTATTTTACTTAGATACATGAGAAAGGAACTTTCATCTAATATACAGTTACTTAACATTACTTTGCATTTGCACCCTCAGTGCACATAATTTTCTAGTGCAGACAAGACTTTGTGATTCCTAAATGATCTCACTGATGACAGAATTGTCAAATATGTGCAAACCTAGAGGGTTTTGTGGTTGGGTTGTCGTTTTTTTTTTTTTTCTAAATAGCCTTATAAATGCTGTTAGAAAGAGATATAAAGGCAGCAACTATGGTTCTCTGAGTGGTTTATAATTCTGCCCTCATCACTGCTTCCCCAGGTTTTTGTACTGGGATTATTTTAAAATTGTACTCAAATCATTGGCATCTCCACACAATTCTCAGAAAGTGATTTGGTAGTTCTTAAATCCTTTTGAGAAATCTCAACTCTACAGCCTTAGAACAACGTTGTTGCTCGAACAATAAACTAAACACATATGTGTCTAGTCCTGTCCTCTTAAGTGTCTGATTTGCAATGTGGTTAATTGCATTTTTAGATTCTCAACACTCCTGGCACCAATTTGTGCTACTTCACAAAAGGAGCCAGTTTCATAATTACTCTGTATCAACCCCATTGTTGGGAAATCAAATTCTCGAGGAACTTCACGGATAGCACACTCTTGTCAAGGCACTCTTGTTCAAATTGCTGCCAGCATGATGTCTTTCACTGCTAGTTGTTCCTTGATGGAATTTAATAAATATTCATTGGCAGAGTGCAGTTTAATTGATTCAGCCACTTTCATTTTTTATCAGCCCTGCAGGATGCCACAGCCTCTGCAGAAAATCTCTGAGATTTGCCAAAGGTTGACAGTAAGAAGCTTTGGAGATTCACTCGATGAAGAGAAGGGAGAGATATAGCATCTCTTATGGCCATGTCTAATATCCACTGTCAGAAGGAAAAAAAGCTATAAGGTTCTTTGGATGAGCAATGTGACTTATATAAAACACTTTAAAGATTCATAAAGTAAGAAAGTGTAATATTAAATGAAATGTTACGGTATCAAAAAAGCTTTATGATTAGAGAATATCAATTCATCTGAAGCATCTGAAAAATGCTTTCCAATAAAGATTAGCTACTATTACATTAATTTTGTCTCTATTTATTATACAGAAGATATTCCATTACACATAAATTATGATTTACATTTACTTTTAGTATTCAACACACCAGGCACTAGAAGCCTAATCCCTTTGAACTCTTCGTATTAGGTTTTAACTCCCCCTACAGTATATACCCACACCTATACTGTGTTACATTTAGGACTACTGGAAGTCCATGTTTAACAAAAAATACCTCTTCTGCAATCCTGTTTATGAAATTAGGCCTTGCATAAGGATGTGGCACTCAGTGCCATGGTCTGGTAACCATGGCAGTAGTGGACCAAGGGTTGGACTTGATCATCTCAGAGGTCCTTTCCAACCCAGCCAGTTCTATGATTCTATGATACCAGCTACTTTGAAGAAAGGGTCAGAGTTGACTTTACACCTAACACATCCTCATTAAAAATGTGTCAAATTCCATTATGTATTAGGATCATAGAATCATGGAATGGTTTGGGTTGGAAGGGATCTTAAATATCACCTAGTTCCACCCCCTGCATGGGCAGGGACACCTTCCACTATAACCTTCCAGGTTGCTCAAGGCCCCATCCAACCTGGCCTTGAACACTTCCAGGGAGGGGGCAGCCACAACTCCCTTGTGCAACCCATTTCCCCTTCTCTCACTACACACCCATGTAAAAATCCCTACCCCAGCTTTGTTGTACTCCCCCTCCAGATACTGGAAGGTTGCTGTAAGGTCACCTCAGAGCCTCCTCTAGACTGAACAACCCTAACTTCTTCATAGGGGAGGTGCTCCAGCCCTCAAATGTAGTAAAACATAGTATGTATTGAACATATTTTCTGGAGAAAAATACAGAAATTTCTACTATCAATAGAGACTACATATATGTAGCTTACTAGAATCAGACTTTGCATTCCCATCATTTTTTTTCTTTCGGTTGTCTTTCAAATATGCATCCTCTTCAGAGTTCATTTAGGTAACAGCCCTACTGCTTGAATACAATTAGCCTGGAAGCATAACCACCATATCAGTAATTTTCTATCAAGTTTTGTAAGAAATCTCTTAGTAGCACAAAAAGGACCATATAGTGCCAGGTTCTGCCCCTACCAGAATGTTCTTTTGTAAACAAGCAGTGTAAAAAAAAATATACAATCGATCCAGTTCTCTGTAGACACTGATGGAAAGAAATTTAACTATTGAATGAGAGACTGGCAAGTGTTAAAATCAGCCATTTTAGCCATCTGCCAATCAGCTGGCAAACTCAGGCACCTATTCAATTTGTCTCTTTTTAGTACCTGCTATGTCAAATTTACGTCTGTTCTGGAACACTATGAAACAAAACAAAAAGTTCTGAAAACTTATTAGGGTTTTCTGTTTGTCTGTTTTTGTTTGTTTGTTTGTTTTTGTGGTGTCATTCACTTACTGGAATGCCGGTGAAGGTAACTGGAGGTGACTGCCAAGAGATGCTAAAGCTACTGCCATTGGGAGTAAATTTTGCTGACCCTGGAATGTTCACTGGAGGAGTGGCCTGTGTGGAAAGAAAAAATTATTCCAGTAAGAAGAACTATTCCCCTTCCAAAAGATTTCAAGGGATCTTTCACTCCTTGAAACTGCAAATCTAAGAGAGACTTTGAGAAGTGGAAAAAAAACCTACATGGTAACAAGCACTTTATCCTTATGAGAGGGATAATCATGGATAAGCCAGTAAGAATTGGATACATTAATATATGACTGTTCTTAAAACCTTGTTCAGAGAAAGATAACTCTCACAAGAATCCATCCAAAAGCCTTAAAAGCTAGATCTAATAAAAAAGCACACAAAATCAAAATACATATACAAATAACTTTTAAAATAATGCCAGTTAGCAGCAAAAAAATCAGCTGTTCCACAGTGATAAACAAGGGAGAATTTAACCTGATGGCAGCTGGTTTAAACAACTGAAGATTGGTTGGTGAGGCTTCTTGGCAATAGGATTTACAATCAACAATAAGGGTTTTGTGTTTGTCAGATAAATGGTGTTAAGAATCGTCCCAATTAAAAGAGTCTTCCCTATCAAAAATAAGCATCTAAAAATCATCCTTGGGATTCAAAAGTCTACGCTAAAGCAAATATCTGAAGGACCTCATGGCCCCTTGAACTTTTATGTTCCTCCTATCTGGCCTTTATTACTGACTGGTAAGCCTGATAAACCAAAGTCAGACTACTGAGTGCCTTCCATCTTGTGCTTTCTCTTTGGCTTTCTAACTGGCCTCTGAGCCCTCAGGAATTCTCTCCTGCCCCTTTTTGAATCCCATTTAATTTACAGTCAGGAAACTCACACCTCTGCAGTTACCCTGCCTAGCAGGAGTGCAAGCAGCCACCACAAACACAGACTCACTTTGACTCTTGGATTTCAAGCTTTCACCACTAAAAAAAACCAAAACCCAAAGTCTCCTTGGTTTAAACTTACAAATGAAGTGCTACTCAAAATGAGTTTTTTCCTCTGTCTTTCCATTGCCTGTGCCTGACAACAATGCAATACACTTATGTGAGCAGTGTTTGTGTTTGAGGCTGCTGAAGTTGTCTCACAGCTTCAGGGAAGAGAGTGCTTCCCAGAAGCCACCAGGCAGCGAGGAGTGATGACAAACTACAACCTGATAGTCCCCATTAAAGATCATCTTCAGAGTAAACAAGTGCAGAAGCAATCCCCTGGAGTGCCTCCAAGGAAAAGCAACTGAGACCACCAAATGCCTCCATCTATGGCAGCGATGCTCTGTGGGCTGCTGAGCCTGCTGACAGCTCCAAGGCAATCCACAGACACACAGAGCTCCATAAAATGTATATATATATAAAAAAATCGCTGAAAAGCATCAAGAAAAATTTGGCAACTCCAGATGGTACCAGAAGGGCTTCATCACAGCCTGCTTCAAATAGGAAGGAGTACATGACCACAGCACTCCTGCCAGAAAGAACTGGAGGTTGTGGGGTGGGCAGTGAGGCAGCACGGCCTCACTCACCATCTCACCAGATTACCAGGTCAGAACAAGGTCACCATGGTGACTTCCTAGGGTACTGGAAGAAGATCCACAAGGGAACTCCTAGATGCTGAAAGAGCCCACTGTAGTTCCTCTATAGCTAAATTTTACAGGTATAAGCACTAGTCTTATAATGAAATGTGACATATAAGAAATTGAAAATGGCTGTAATTTGCAGTCGCCTAAAATACAATGGTGCTCAATTTTGTTTTTTCAGTACCTGAATAATTACCTAAGACACGGTCAGATTTAGACAGTCACTGCCCTGGCCCATTTGCTTCTCTGACATGCATCTTTGCTCATCAAGCACAGCCACCTTTTCAGGCTAACATTTTAGAAAATCTCTCCTACAACATAAGCAACCACAACACTACCATGTTCTGAAGAGTTTCTATACCCCAGTCTCACTTCGCTTAGAGCGTTCAATCTGATTTCCAATCAAAATATGTTGACAGCTAATTTATAATTATTTATTTGTGGTAGCATTAGGCTTATATCTAAAATACCATATGCTCATTCTCTTCCCATCTCACATTTGTCCTCTCACTTTCTCCCCAGGTATCAATCCCATCCTCTCCTCAAGCCTTCTCTGACTGAGCTTTCAGTCCTTCTGTGTCATCCCCTGACCTCCCTCTTCATTCTGATCACCTTCTTTCTACCCCTTCTAACTGGAGCCCATCATCCTTGCTGGGCTGACCAGGACTCTACTCAGGATCCCAGCTGAAGTTCCTGGAGTCTTGTAAAATGGCATTAAAATTCCCTGTCTCTCCTAGGTATTTCTTACCCAAGAAAGCTTACAACTTTTCTTTTTTCCCTTCACAGACCTGTTGTTGACTCACAGTCATTCTGTGCTTGATTAAAGAACATAGGTTTCCTCCCCCTGTAATTTTCTAACTTTCCTCGTTTATAGCAGAAAAATCTCATTAGTTCCTGAGGTGCAGGACTTTGTATGTTCCACCATTAAATCAAATCTTACTACTCATAAGATCACCCAGTCACAAAGCATGATATACAAACCCCTGTACTGCTGACAGCTCAGAAGTTTTTTTATCAGCAAAGTTTATTATAGTATTTTTCTAGCACCAAAATGATTTAATAAAAATGAGATCAGGCCCAATTACAGCTTTTCATTCAACTCCACTAATAACATCCAATAAACCTTTTCAAAATAACTCTCTGCTCTTCTCCCTGATTCCCCAGCTCTCTCTCCTACACTAAATTTAGTCTCTAGCCTCAGAAATACTGCCTACATGTTTTAAGACCAAACGCTCTCCTTGAACCCAGAGGGATTTGTTCTTCAGTACTGCTTCTTTGTTGTTTACAAAGCAAACCTGTGCAAGGAAGATGTTAAGACTGTTCTAGCATACAATCTTTCTTTGGGCTTCCTCCACTCCAGTTCATTTCATATGCTGTACTTTCCACAATCATTCTAAATCTTTCCTCATCCATAGCACTGGGTCAAAGGAGAGATACAGGACTTGCCTTAACACTTTTTCCCTTCACACCTTTCTTACTACAGGTATTATACATACCATTTCCCAGCCATACAGGAAATTACAATTAATAGACTATCTATTATTCCTGTGACCCAGCTTTGGGTTCAGTATTTTTCCCCCTTTTTTAACAGGAATGCTGGAATGAATATGATTTGGCTTCCCCTATCTGAGTTCTTTGAACAGTGAATTTTGCCTCTTCACTCCCAGCGAATTTCCCAGCGAATAACTTCACTCCCAGTGAAGTTACTTCCACTTCCATGCTCTCATTTATATGAGAGATTGTCTTCATCATTACATTCCCATTTGGTACTTTGGTTTAGTTTTGATAAAGATGTTTGTATCAGAAGTAAATATATATATATGTGTGTGTGTATATATACACACACATATTCTGTATATGGTTCACAACAGCTAGGAAAATGCAGGAAACACAGTGCAGAAAAGGTGGTACTAAAGATGCTGTTGTTACCTTCTCTGCTATTCTCTTTTACACAACAGTCACAAGAACAGATAAATGCTATGAGTGAAACCTGGGCTCAATTACTCCTCTTTCTAGTGAAAGTTGTATCTCCACCTTGCCTCCCAGAGAGTGCTCTTCTTGTTGGGCTAGAGGGCCCGCAACATAGGTTGCCACTGACCCAGCTGTGCAGAGGCTGCCTCCTTTGCAAAGACAAACTGACTGCTCCTGCAGGATCCCTGCCTCCTGCTTCCAATTAGAAAGTCTTGAACACTGTGTCCACCCTTACTGATGAAATGAAGGATTGAAAAGCAGACAGGGCTCAGACACCTGCATTCTGAGAATAAATCAATTCAAATCCAATTCAAGCAGCTTAAATGTTGGAACTAAGATTCCTTAGGCAAGCGTTTTACTTAAAGGCTGCTAATAAAAGAGTATCAAATGAGACTCCAAATCGCAGGGAAGACACAACTGCAAATCCCAAATGAAGTGAGACTCTTCTCAGGAGCCTGGCTCAGTGCCTCACTCTGTGAGAGGCAAGGCTTAAATTCAACTAAGAAGGAAGTCTTCCTCCTAGCTGGTTTTATCCATCTACCTGATGCAGCTCCCACCTGAGATGCCAAGCTTCCACCTATGCTTTCTGTTGTGCACAAGAATCTAAAACAAGCCCGTGAATTCTGTGTGGTTACCTCTGCCCTTTTAGTGGGTCTGCTCCAGACACAAACCAAAAAGGTTTCATCTTTACATCACAGTGCTGTATAAGAAAGTTATTGCATCAGATAAATTTAACAGAGTTCAGTTCTTCAGTGCATACACAGGTCAGGGACCACACAGCTTCAAAGTCTGTATTCTTCCTTTTTCATATGGTCTCCAGACCAAATCATGTAATATTTTAGTGCAGTTTTAAAATTGATGCTTTCTGTTTTAACTTAGAAGTTTTTGGAACAGCAGTTTTTGGATCTGATGGGATTTTTGCCATTTAAGAACCTTTGAGGGCAGGACACCGTATATGCCTTTTCATTATTCCTGCTCTGCTTCACATATGCAAACTGACACCTCACAGTGTACAAATAAAAGAAATTAATTGTTCCTGACATCTCTTGGATACTTGCCTACAAACACATCCAGTACAAGCAGGGGTGAAATTAAGACTCTGGGAGGGATTTGGTTGACTGAATTGAGAATTTTTACAGTGCAGGAGACCACATCTGAGCACATCACCATGGGGCCTCCTTATGGTCAATGGACAATTGACTGATGTAGGCAGTGAGATACATGAAGCAACTCTTCTCAACCTGAAATATGTACCTATGTGTGGCTGAATAAATAGCACCCCAAATCCCACCAGCTACAGTGGAAGTACAACCAACCAACTAGCTCAGAAGCGGACATCTAAATTTGAATGAGACAAACCCCTTGGGCTGCACTGAAAAAAGTTCAGCCTATTAAAACTAGACCTTTTTAAATCCCAAATCTGCATTGGGATCTGACATTTTTTAATACATCAGTGACACATAAGTGTAACCCATGAAGCTCACTCTCCCCAGCGTTACCTGGTAAGCATGGTCCGTGTGTACGAGGTAGAGGTTGGTAGGAGCTGAGCGGCTCAGAGGTGTCATCAACTTAGTCTCAGTTTTGGCACAGGAAGTTTCGGGACGGATTGCATCTTGGGTGGGAAAAGAAGGAGGAGATACTAGAGATGGAGAGACTGGGGAAAGACTGCTTAAGCCATCAGCTACTGAGTCCGTGTTGAGCCTGATTTCTGTGTAATAAAAATCCTCCTCTCCATCGCTGTAGTCAGACTCTCCTACACGTCTGTACCAAGACAAAGAATGAAGGACTGATTAAATGGAAGCAAGAACCCCAAGGTAAATTTTAAGTTCTAGATGCATGACCAAATATATTCATACTGTCAATAAATTACTACTCCCAGTTTCATCCCTACTTACAGTATTCTGGCTGCAGGGAAGGAAAAGAAATCAGGAATTAGATTCCTTTTCTCTCTGTATTATTCTTAACTAGTTTTTTGACCACGAAGTAGATGTTTAACTTCTATGATTCAGCTTTAGTGATTCTCATTCTCAACTATTGAAATTAACAAGAATCTTGACTTCAGAAATGACAGAGCAGCCACAGAAGGATATGTAAAGACAAGAAACATGGGCAAGATACACTTCACTGATGCTATGACAAACAATATGTAATGTTATCAGCGGTTACTTAGAGCAAATACAGTTATGGCCAGGGTTCACTGTAACTTTCCTTGGCCCTAACAGAAGCAGCTGCTACAAAACAGTCCCAATATACAACTCAGACACAGGTAGGGAAAGGACAGGACTTTCTGGTTGTACTTTCCCAAAGCAGACTTACTGAAGAAGATGTTTAGGTTTAACTGCCCCTGCAACCCTGGCACCATCTGCTGTGTGTTTGAGTGCAAGTGCCAGGAGTGAAACAGCCAAGTCAAAGCAGTAGTTCCCAGTAGGCTACATGTTACCTTAAAGTCCAAAACAAACCACTACCTTAGTACACATAATCCACATGCATAATCCACATAATGCACATGCATACACATCCAGATGTAACTCACAGCTCATACATGTGTATCTTCTCCTGAATCACCCATATGGGAAATCTGGGAGCCATAAGCATCCTCCTGTCTGCATGTCCATAAAAAGCCATGAATGCTGGGCCTCTCCATTTCCATTCATGCACCCAAAAACCAGCCCCTAACCAGTTCTTCATCTGGCTTGCTTGAATACACCTCTGCTCCTTTCACCACTTTACTCAACAGAACATATAGACAGACTGTGGGTTGAGCAGGTTTGAAAGTCTCTACCATAAGTTCCATCCATCAGACAATCACTCACTAAAACTCCTCAAAGTCGCAAGCTCCAAATTCCAGAGCAGTTCTGCTGTTCACTTTCCCTCTCCTGTGCCACAAAAATGATGTTCCCATGATGTACAAGACAAAGCAGACAAAGCAACATTTGCTGCAACTCTTCAGAGCCAAGACTTTTGCAAGACTCTGCTAAGCTTCACACCAGACTACATTGTCATTGTCACTTTAATTTTTAAGCACCAGGTAACACAGACTTACACAAGATGTATTTCCAACATATGTAACAGGTGAACCATAAGTTCCCACTGTAACTATGTATGAGACATTTAGGTCACTCAGCAAATTGCACAGGAGATTTTATTTGCAATTAAGTCTCTGAAACAAGCTTGTGTCATACAAGATAGATTTGCTTTTGCTTCTAGTCCAAGGAACATACACATGGAATTGCAGCTTAGTTTCTTTTTCCTAGGTTTCTTAGGTTTAATGTTTTGAGGTTTTTTCAAGGTTAATTTGACTTGGAATTAGCACAACACCTGATCTGATGTGAAACAAAGCTGGAAACTGTTCATGCAAGACCCTGAAACCTACATCAGCCTGGGTGTGATGTGCAGATGGCACATAAGAAGTAAATGCCACCAAATAGTGCTACCAATAGGGAAATGCTGTGTGACCTAGAGCTGTATGCGGCCTTCTGGTGAAGTTCATGAAAGAAAATGCCTCGCTGTTGGAATAAGTTCATCTCAATGCACTACTCTGCAGTTTCCTCAGAAACCTAGGGATTTGAGACAGAAATGCCAAGGACAACCCAGTTCACCTTCTAAGTGTGACTGCTCTCCTTCTATACCAAACCCTTTACAGTTCCAGAGACTGCTTTCTTACCCAAGGTGAATGGTCCGTATGTGTTTCTGGATCCCTGCAGCTGTGCTCAGTACCTTCCCACAGTTTTTCCACAGACATTTGAACATCACCTTCATGGAGTTCTGGAAATTACAAATCAAGTGACATTAGTTGCATGGAAGATAGAAAGAAAACCAAACCACCATAAACAAATCTACAATCATAGAGCATGCAGAAGGTTCAGAGCCTCAAACTCTGAACTTATAATAATGTGATAGTCTCTGTCAACAGTGTCATCCTACTGAACTTAACAGAATCCCAGTGAAAAGCCACAGGAGCAGCTTGTGCAAAACTTTCCCTCTCTCTGCTCCTTGGCATGGTTTTCCATTTGCAAGTTCTGGTTTCTGTCTCCCCAGAAAAAGAAGGCAGATGATATCAAAACTTCCTACATGTCTTTGAAGTCTTTCAGAGAATAACTGATGAGGACTTCTCACTTAATGCAAGGCATCTTCTTAAATTAAGCTCTTCCTAAAGCAAGCTCATCTGAATATTTCTGCTTGTGAATTTTGCAACACAGAGAAAATACTGTGCCAGAAAACTGTTGCTTCTGCAATGACAACATTCACCCCTAAGTTGGCAAAATCTGCTTTTATTTCCTTCAGAAGCTGCTCTGGCCATTATCCGGACAAGAGAATGAGACACTGTGAGACTGGCTGTGTTCAGCATTTTAAAAAGAATATGTGTATAATCTCATCTTAATATTCTTGTTATATTCTTTAATATAACTTCATTGGACTAAACTAAATTATCATTGATTTAGAGCACAGCCAAGGCTCTAACCAGCCCAATCTTCAATATTTTGAAGCCTGTGGAGAAAAACAGTCTTAATTTAAAACACAGTATGTGGTAGCAAAAAGCAAAGATACTGCAGAATGGTACAGATTTTTTTACAAGCTAATTTTATCCCAGCACAAAACCTGTTTTATAAATTTTAAATTAAAAAAAAAAATTGTATGTGTCGAAATAATTTTAACTATTATTACAGAACACATTATTAAAGAAAACACAAGGAAGACCTTCGAAATATTGTATTATTATGCTACAATTTTAGTTACATGTAGGATTAAATTAATATATTCATACAAAGATAAATTTAAAGAAAGAAAGAGAGAAAAAAGAAGGAAACAAGCACATCCTTAGAGATAAGTACATGCTTTCCTTTGTCTTGAACAAAAGATGACTGGGTTTGGACCCTTTGGAACCACATGCCAGTAGATTAGAAAGGCAGTGATTAGAATATAATTTTTACAAATGGCATCTGATGAGCTTTTCAAAACACAAGTTGATTGAAGTAGTATGTGCTCACAGTTACTTGGCAGTCTAACATCTCCTCTTTGAAAATACAAATGCTGAGGGCTTTAAGATTTGAGGTACCTGATCATACTGTTTGAATGAAAACCTTGTACTTTGGAACAAATTGCATATAAATTACTTCTGTAGGTTTTTTTCATCTGATAATACAACTATATTCAAATAGAGACAGAACTTATCTTCCTAAAATAAAATGTAATCTATCTAGCAATCCTGATAATTTCTTACTGTTACATTATAATAGCAAATACTACAATGAGCTCAAAACCCCACAGCCAACCACAGCAACAAAATGAAGACCATGCTGATCACTCACCTCATATCTTAGGAATTCTGATATGACATCATGAACACCATATGCATCTTTAAGGACATAGAATGGCTTAACATAAGTCTCTAGCTTGATGGTAAAACCAATCTCCTAGCTCCACTGTGTTTTTAGCTTTATTATCAATGCTAAGACTCTGAAAAACTCATGCATTTTAACATAAATGAAATTTTGCTCAGTAGAAATACAGAACACACACCATGCTTCCATTTCTGACTAGCCAAAAAATTGCCTAGTCAGACTATTTAAGAAAATAATGAAGCATAAATGGTTTTGTGAAACCTATCTATATTAGTAGAAACTTTTAAGCAAGCAATAAGGGAAGTGATTGCTAATACGATATTTTCCAAACATCAATTGGAAAAAACTTTAAAAAGTAAAAGTAAGGTTACAGATCACTCAATTTCCAGGTTCATTCCTTCTGCTTTTTGCATCCCCAAAGACAATATAAGCTGAACATTTTTACTTCAGCTTCTAAAGCTGAGAAGCTGTACTTGGATAAAGTACCATGCTTGGACAAGAATATAAAAACCCAAAGGTAATGCAGTTGATTTATAAAACAACATTTGGCAGGTTATGTCATTATTTACCTAAATCAAAAATTTGCCATACAGAGCAAAATCCCTGTGAACCAGAACAGACAGAGTAGTAGATCTGTGGTGGGTACATAAATAGAAATATCAAAGACAAATTGGGTAACAGTAAAGATGCAGCTGCAATCACATCTGTCTCATCACAGCTGAGCAGTAAGTGATGCTAATAAGCTGAACTTTAACTGAGAAATATAAGGCAAAGCAGCACACTTCTGTCCCACACCCCCCAAATTTATCTCTGTTACAGTCAGCTCTAATTTATTATAACAAAGGTGTCTTCCAAAATATTTTTCTTTCCTTATTAGGAATCACAAGAATCACAAATATTTTATAGCCCTCTCCGACAAACAAGGGCAGAACAGTGTGGGTGGGCAAACAAGCAACTTCTGGAGCAGAAGGATGAATCTGAACAGGTTTAAACAATCATTAAAACTTCTTCCTGCTGGTGATGAAGCAATTAACTGTCTCAGACTGAGCCAGAAACAAAGTCACTAAGGAGAATAAGTTCTCTGTTTTTTTCTTCTTCTTACAAAAAGCCCTTTTTCATCTTGCTATGTAAAATCTGTCCTATTGCGTTGGAAGAGAAGGAAACTTGGACTAGTGCCATCTCTTTGTTTTCTTTTTCTTCGAGAGAAGCTTACTTGCTGGCATAATGCTGCTTTTTTGAGGTTTTTTGACTTTTTTTTACATTGTGTTTTATTTAGTCTGCTTTTGCACTCTGACCAAGGATAAATTTGGCCACTGCTAATAACGTATCAAAAGCCATCAAGTTTGATCTCTCTCTCTCTCTCTCTCTCTCTCCTCTTTTCACTCCATATGTTTGCACAGAGAAAGCTCCACAGTATTAAGGTATCTGACATGCTGTCAGACAAACAGCACTTCCAGAGAACAAGAAGTATTAAGGCCATATCCAGTTTCTGTGAAGACATGTAAAGGCTGCCTGTTGCATCCTGCATACAAAGAATTTGCCAGAGCAGGATAGAAATCCCTTGAATGGCCAGAGGCAACACCTTCTGGAAATCACTCTAATGTTTTCTGAGCAGGAGGCTCTGCAGAACCTCACCATCTGCCACGAAATATGTGGTGCTGATGGCAGCATGTGTGTACAGTAGGTGACTAGGTTCAATGAGACAGTGACTAGGATAAGTACCTATGTTAACTGGATGCTAAGGAGGGCTACACATACAGAGCTGTTTGGGCAAGTTCTTCCTTTTTCACAGCAAAATAACTCGACAATCATCGTATCTGCCCAGGGGTATGGAATTTAACATGGGGCTAACCTTTCTCTTCCTAGGAATGGGTTCATCAAAGAGAAGGTTGCTTGTTTCAGCTTCATCAATACCATCATCTGTCTGGGAAGGTGTCCGAAAAGCTTTGAAGCTATCAGCTGACAGAGGTGGAGATGGGGTGGATGGGTTGGACTGGTCACTGGGAGCATTCCAGCTCCAGTATCCACTGCTGCTGGTACTAGAAGGCACAAATCCTCCTTCTTTCCAAGATCCATTTAGGGATTCTGTCAAGAATAACAACAGCTATTGTTACAACAGTATTTTGTGTTAAGGCTAAGCAGCTCATTTAAATAAGGCTTAGATGCCATGTGGGTAACGAACTGTACATTAATAAGAGAAAGTAAAAGCACTGAAAGTAGAGAGAACAACCGCATCTGTTCCACTGCACACAAACTACATATTCCACACTGATTTTTCATACGTTTTTTAAAAACCAAAATATTTCTCTAAAAAAAATCATTGGATTTGGAAAAATAACCTATTCTGGAGCATTTGAGTCAAATGTTGCACGCATGAATACATCCTCAACTTCCAACAGGAACACATGACTGTGGTGGGGTGTCAGAGCAAGCTCCAAGCCACTATGTGGCCAACAGGAGATCTCCCAGGAAGGGGAGATCCACTCTGAGCCCCAGGACACTAATTAGATTTGCAAAAACATGATTGTCATCTCAGAACTAAAACACCAAAGAAAACCATAATTACCTTCCTAACTGTCATCATCTCCCAGTTCACACACCTCTGCCTAACATGAATCTCTACTTGAGGTGGTTATGTATCCTTGGAAGGATATCCCTTTGTCTTCATACAGGTGTATCGTTAAGCATCTGTTTTCAGAAGTGGGGTGCAGAGATGCTGGAACACCTTCACACCTGCTTGCTGTGGGAACCTCCTCCTAACAGCAGCAGTTCCCCTGACATTAGGTGCTAAGGAGATGCTCAGACTAACAGGTAACTGTGCAATGCAGTGGGTGGGAGCAAGAGCACTGCATTAGCAGCCTGAGGCACAGCTTGAGCCCTGATCCACATGCTGAGGTCCTCAGGCATTAGATGTTGGCAGGAGAGGAGCATGCAAGCCATCAGCTCAGCAGGCCATCACCTGAGCATGTCCAGTGGTGCAACCATGGGCAGATCTGCTTCAGTCTCTGGTGTCTCACAGGGCTTGGGGCATGTGCACAGGGATGGTTTAGGTGCAGTTTGTCCCTAACAGGCATTTCCCAATGACACTGTAGGTGTCTGAGTATTGGGCAACACCCTGCTCTGGAGCTGGCAAGCAAATAATATCTTATCTCGTGAAAATGTTATTAAGACGGGAATCTTTTCAAGCCAGTGCCTGCCTTGAAGAGTTCTGCAGAAGACACTCCTTCATTCCTTCTCAATTTCTTACAGATAAATTTAACTACTGACATCATCAAGAAAATAACGTCTACCACCTGTTACCAAAAGCTTAACCCAAACCCAGTGATTTTTTAATTTTCTTTTTCTTCTCCTAATTGAGTAGG
This sequence comes from Heliangelus exortis, assembly GCF_036169615.1. Classification (NCBI taxonomy): domain Eukaryota; kingdom Metazoa; phylum Chordata; class Aves; order Apodiformes; family Trochilidae; genus Heliangelus; species Heliangelus exortis. Next base: position 122,566,530 of record NC_092423.1, read on the forward strand.
TTTTGGACAAATCCTTTAAATCTTTATTATCAGCTGCTCACAAAACAGCATGCAGTCCTCCATCATATAAACCTATGAATAAAATACCCCCTTGCAATGGCAGCTGCCAAGTCCCTGCACTTGCTGATCAGGGCCCCAAAGCATAAATGGGATCAACTCTCCCTCTCCCCATCAATTCCTCTTCCAAGAATGACAGACACATTTCCGGTAGCTATTAACTTAACAAATAAAACCATCATGTTTTGGTTCATGATTGCAGCCTTCATGCCACTGTAACAGAGGTGGTTTTTGTTTCTTTTAAGTACTTGTAACTGAGTCTTGTGCCAAAGCCAAAAAGTACATCTGGTATCAACTTGTGATCTTAGCATAGCTTAAGATTTCCATTTCTTCAGAAAAACAAAGGAAACAGCACTCTTTCAACTACTGCTTTCTGCCACATTTTATGGTTGTACTTTGTATTCTCTAGGTTTATAGCTTCTCACCTTGCTGAGAAAGAGATGTAAATCAGGAACATTTTAAAAGCAGGATGGAAAAGGCTGAATGAGTTTGACAACAGGAAAAAACAAACACTTGTTCTCATTAATACTAACAAATCTGTCAATGTAAAAAAAGAAATTTAAAATATAAATAAGTGCAACTTACTCTTGTTTTGGGGCTCTTTTCACATTGCTGGTGTTGCGTGAAAGAGAACCAGACCAAATATTACTCAGCTGCAGGGAAACAAGGGCCAAACTCTGATCCAGTTTGCATGGGTGCTCATCCCGTAATTCCAGCACAGATCAGACTTTAATATTAACACTAATGTTTTTTGGTTTTTATACTTCTAGGCAAAGTTCCACTTGTTTAAACAAATGTTTCTTTAATTACACTGTTACTTATTGCCCTTTTTTGGAAAAGGATGTAGAAAAAACTACTTATTACTATGTTTGTTACTCATATTACTAAGATCAGAGCCTAGCCAGTCAACATCAAATGAACTTCAAATTATCAAATCTTTGCATTATTATTGAAGTCTTTTGTAAGTCTTCACTCAGGGAAAATTAAGGTATTTAGGGAGAAGATGCCAAACAACAGCTTCAAAATCTTGTCTCTGAGTACTGAAAATGTATGAATTACTTTTTCAACGTAGTCTCCCAGATTTTGGGAAAGAAGCAAACAAACTATGTGAAGAAACATCAAAGAGCACTCTGACTGCATGGTGTAATATCACAGGCTGTTAACAGCTACCATTTACCTATTAGCAATTTAAAAAAGCCTCTTTCACAGATCTTTCCAATCAACACCTGTTGATAGCTCGTGCACTGCTGCTCCTGGCAAGTATCCTCTGCTCAGGCTGTTTAGGGTGACAGATACTGCCATGCCCCAAACCAGAGCAGCTCCCTGTGGCTGGCCCACAGGGAGCATGTGGCTGTGGCTGCAGCATGGCCCACCCCAAATGCCCACCAGGAACATCAGCACAAACCCATCTTCATCTGTGGATTCAGCTGTGAGCTGAGCAACTAGAGACTTGGCATGTTTTCATCCTTCCATTGGCCTTCCCTGGAGGTTGGCATCCTCCATCCCTGAGGAAGGACAGTCACTGGGCATGTCACTGTCAGAGGTTTCCCAGGGCTCCTCAGGTACTCCATAAGTACTTCTGGTTTTCAACACCAGAAAGCACACAGGCAGGAACCATGGGCACTCATGGCTAGAATTCCAACTAAAGGGATAAAACATTTTCTGGAAATAAATGGGAAACCCCCACTATTTGCTCAAAAATATTTAAATCTGGAACATTTGATACTAATTCCACTTAAGAACATCACTCAGTGGATCACTCCTGCTTCCATGAAGAAATGCAAAGACTATTTCCTTATTAATTTGTATCTGGTAAGTACTCAAAGTCCTCCAATTATTTACAGTAGGAGGGGCATTAGTGTCTATTTAACAATTACAAGTAAGTAAGAAAAGCCAGAGTCCTACAGACAATGATGAGACATCCTGAAACAAGGTGGTCCTAATTAAAATTATCCCTTAAAATACGTAAACACGTAAAAATTTCTTGGTCAAGCTTGCATAGATTAATTGTACTTCATAGCACAGATTTCAGATTAATTATATTTCATTAGCAATCTCATTATTACCACAAACTTCTTAAGATTTATTTAATTTGTGCCTTCTGCTGTATCATGAATGGTGTAGTCTTTTAAGGGATTATGGATTTGATGGTAGACCAGCAGAGCTTTACAAAAGGCACAGGAATTGAGGGTCTAATCCTGCACTGGTACAGACTACCGTGCAGACTACTAATGCACAAACTCTCAGCCAAGGGCTGTGATCTGGAGGTGCTTTGCCTCATCATGGCGCTGAGTAAAAACTCATCTATGATTCCCATGGGCTGTCACGTTTACTGCATATGTGCAAATGCAAATAAGCTGTTTGGAAAAGCAATATTTCAGTGAGGTCAGGAGACCTTCTGCAGCCCTCATCTCCCATTTATAAAAGGAGGAATCTTCTGTCTCATAAACTGGATGTATTCTAATGTTACGGAAAAGGTTTCTTCTCATTTCTGCCAATGCTGCACCACAGACCTTGATTAGTCCTTGCACTCCAAGTGCAAGGTCCTGCATCTGGGTTGTATCAAAAAGTATCAACACAGGCTGGGGGATGAAGGCATTGAGAGCAGCCCTGAGGAAAAGGATTTGGGGGTACTGGTGAGTAAAAAGCTGGATGTAAGCTGGCAGCCCATGTGCACTTGCAGTCCAGAAGACCAACTGTATCTGGGCTGCACCAAAAGAAGAGTGTCCAGGTTGAGGGAAGTGATTCTCCCCCTCTACTCTGCTCTAGTGAGACCCCACTTAGAGTACTGTGTCCAGTTCTGGAGCCCTCAGCACAAGACAGGCATGGACCTGTTGAAGCAGGTCCAGAGACAGGCCACAAAAATCATCAGGGGGCTGGAGCACCTCTCCCATGAAGACAGGCTGAGAGTGTTGGGGTTGTTCATCCTGGAAAAGAAAAGACTCCAGGGAGACCCTATTGTGGCCTTTCAGTACTTAAAGGGGGCTTGTATTAAAGATAGGGACAAACATTTTAGCAGGGCGATAGGACAAGAGGTATTGGTTTTAATCTAGAAGAGAGTTTATTTGGATGTTAGATGGATGTTAAGATGTTAACTTTTTTACAGGAAGGATGGTGAAACATTGAAGAAGTTTGCTCAGAGACATGGTAGATGCCCCATCTCTGGAAACATTCAAGGTCAGGTTGGCTGGGACTCTGAGCAACCTGATCTAGTTGAAGATGTCCATGCTCACTGCAGTATGATTGGACTGGGTGACCTTCAAAAGTCCCTTCCAAGTGAAACTGTTCTGTGATCCTATGACAGCTCAGTATGGTCCCCAGCATGCACAGGTCACTGCCATAAGACAACCACTCACCCTTTATCCTCCACCATGGCCATAACTCCTGGAAACCAGCCCCAGGTACACGGTGCTGGCACCCCTCCCTCCAGCCCCTGCCCAGGCACTGCTTACCATTGGGTCGGACAGGAGGGCTGCGGACCAAAGGGCTGGTGGATAAACTGGTGAGTACCATGGCTGCTGTTACTTTATCCATGTCCAGTTCTTCTGAAGATTTTCTGAAACACAAGGGATGGGAAGCAAGGAACACATCAGCAAGTATTTAACTTTTTTTTTTTAGTGTTTTGGGGTTTTTTTCTAGTACCAGCCCAAACCCTAAGCCAGGACAGCATAGTAATAAAAACAAGTCACTGAGCAGAGTTCTGCTGGCAACCTGAACACAAAAAGTGGCTACTTTAAGTGAACTAGTAAAGAGGAACAGCAGTGGGAAAACAGAATATATCTCTGTATAAAACTGTTATGATTACTGTGACTCTCCATAAGTTTGACTCTTTCTCTTTTCCAGAATTTCAGCCATCCATACCCTTAGAGCTAAGTGTGTATTTAAGGTGTTTTTTCCCCTTTGACAAAGACACAGAGATGCAAAACAAGGTTAAGATTACTAGTAACATTAATAACGTATGCTACTCTAGGGTGAGAAACAATTATGAACTGGAGCTAAGGGGTAGCATCTTTTTTATTTTGTTCTTTTTGCTTAACACTATTAACCTTCCTGTACTCTCTCCAGATGACTGACTCTACATTTTTCCTGGTCAGATTATAAACCAATTATCTAAAATAATTAGAAAATTGGCAGAAAATCAGCACAGGAGGAAAAAAAAACAAAAGAGAGAGCTATTTTTGCAGGTCTGATAAGGGCCTGAGCCAGCAGGATGGCACAGTGGGAAGAGGGACAAGCCAGTGCTTTAGCTTGGTCTTGCTGGGAATCCACCCTAAGTCAGAGCATGGGGAAGGGGAAATAAGGGAAAGGAGGGCAGTCAGCATTCCAGGGGAGTGAGGAGAGGATTTGGAGAACAGTGGGTGCCACAAAAAAACAGGCTTCAGTGACCCCACTTCTCAAGGAGCCATGGCTTTTTTAGACAGTACAGGATTTTCTTTATCTATACAAATGTATATACTATCACTTTTTTCCCCCCAAAAAGTTACACACTTCCTGACAATTTACAATTTCTGAAGACTCAAAGTACCAAAATGAAACTACTAAACCCACTAGGTTTAGCAGACATTTGCTTTCCATTCCTGTAGGACAGTAGAATCAAAGCAGACAGCTTCTGGTAAACATTTGCTTTCAAGCATATGATTGATCATCCAAAACCCTCTCCTCATTTACTAGAGATGAAGTTAAATTTGCTCTTACAGAAGGACACTTTCTCCCCCTCTATTCTTCATTGTGTGGTTCCTGGTATTTCCTTCTTGTCTTGCCAGGAGCTCTGTTTAACTGATCAGATATTTAAAGCTAAACATCAGCCAAACTACCTGCTGTTCTCCATCAACTGTTGATTGTTAAGACATCAAGAAGAATAGGACATGCTGGTTGCAGTCCCCTTTCTAGAATCCCAAGTCACCCATCAGGTGGAAGGCTCATTAACTTGAAAGTCCTAAAATGAAGGCCTACTGACTTTTTACAGAGCAAACCTCAATCTTGTCCATGAAACAGTTCACAGATGCTTTTTGGCTGATGCAAGGACCCATGTAGATGCTGAAAATCACCCTCCCATGCCATACAACTTAGCTTTCATGACTGTCTTTTGCAACACATCACTGCCTGGAATTGAAACACTGATGATGGATTCCTGCTGGGTTTCTATGCATGGAAACCCTCCCTTTTCTTCAGCCAAGGTTTTAGCAAAGAGCACAGCGGACATATGGTCATCACTGAGTACTGGAAAAGTCTTGGATATCTGCTATACCCAGCTAGTACCTGAATCTGTCACCCACCAGGTCCTCTCACCCGCCGAGAAATATTTCACTAAGAATGCTAAATTACTTTGGGGTCAGAAGACCACTCCTCAGGATGACATTAAGATCCTAAATTTTCTGGAGACCAACCCTGCCAGATGATTTTCCAATTACCTAATATCCCAGTATGAAAATCCACTCACTGAGAAGCATTCAGTTGCTCTGTAGTCCACTCCTGCTTACTCCTTTATCCATCTACGAATGAACCATCAACATGCAACATACGAGGGCAAAATGACTACAGGCTCCTGATTCAATGGAGAAGCTTATTCCTAGTGTTTGCAATCAGCCTTATTGCAGAACTATAGAATGGTTTGAGTTGGGAGGGACCTTAAAGATCATCTAGTTCCAGCTACCATGACATGAGCCGGGATACCTGCTAATAGACCAGGTTGCTCAAAGCCCCATCCAACCTGACCTGGGAAAAGGACAAGAGGCTGCTGCCAAGTGGCTGCTGGACAGATCTACACCACCAGCTCATGCCAGGACAACTGGCAGCCAAGCAGCTGGGGCTTGTTCAGCATCATGAACAGAACTTCAGGGAGCATGTGGCTCTGCTTTTGGTGCTCTACGTTGCCTTTATCTCACTGTTAATTTTTCATGTATCAAATTGTGTGATTCATATGCTCCCCTATAAATACACAGATTTCTTCAGAAAAATCAGAGAACTGTGAGCAGAGTCGCCTGTCCTTGGAGTTCTGCTCAGGGTGCTGCCACCTGCTGGATGCTGTGCAGGTGTCCCAGCAGTGGGGTGGCAGTACAGAGGTGTCTGATGACCACCCAGTGGCAGCCAGTTGTCCTAGACCCACCTGAACTTGAATACCTCCAGGGAGAGAGCATCCACAATTTCCCTGAGTAACCTATGCCAGTGTCTCACCATACTCACCGTAAAGAGTTTATTCTAATATCTGCTCTAAATTTACCCTCTTTTGGCTTCAAACCATTACCCCTCATGCTACAGTTTCATACTCTTGTAAACAAAAGTCCTCAGCACTCCTGTAGGTCCCCTTCAGGTACTGGAAGCCTGATATAAGGTCTGCCCAGAGCCTCCTCTTCTCCAGGCTGAACAAGCCCAACTCTTTCAGTCTGTCTTCATAGCTCCAGCCCTCCCCACAAGGCTCTTGTGTGTGTGTGGTGATAGGACTAACATGGTCCCGTCCAGGCCTCTGCAGAATTGCAAAATCACACTACAGCAGCTGCAAGCATTTGCCACATTGGTGTCAAGAAGTCAGAGTCTAGACTCAGAGCTAATCCCAAAGTTCCTCAAATAGTCTATAATTTTAACCTCAAGATTTTCTGCGTTTTTTTTTTTTTTTCTTTGTCTGACTCAGAGTCCTGCCCTGAAAAACTAACCCTGACTCCAAATAATTTTGTCACTGATGTCACAGGGATTGTCAGCATTGGCATCTGTGCCTAAGATGAAAGTTTTCAAAAGTAGGCAAAGGACAGGAATGGTCATGAGACCCCTCCTGCTATATCTAGTCATGCTACATCCCACTTCTGCCATTACTGTAATGCTTTTTTCTCTCTCATCCAACTCAACAGTCATTTTTACTACTTACTGCTCCTCAGCTGCATCCAGCAAACAAGGAACACTTCGCTCACACTTCCCAGCCACAAGGATTTCAGCAGCTACAAGTGCTGGCTTATGTGACTCTGCTCCCAAACACATTTTTACAGTTTGGCTCATAAATGTAAACACACATATTTCATGTATCGCTCAGCCAGCACCACTGCCGCAACAGCAGTCTTCAAGAGAGAAGCAAAGCATAAAACTGAAGATGGGAACCACTTAAGCCATCTGCATTTAGTCAGCATCACATGTGAGTCGATGCCTTAAGAGTCCCCAGGTCTTTTCTAGCTTTCTCTGCTAGAAAGTTGAACCTGCACACAGCCGTTTGACAGTATTTGCAGTCACAGGGTAAAATAACTGGTTTGTTACACATCAGTTATTCACAAACTATTTAATCCACCATACCTAAGGTGATTTTCTGCAGACTGAAGCTATAAAAATTTTGCTTATATTGTTACAGGTGTAATTAAACATAAATCAGTTGGAAGATCATCTACTACACCAGCTATTAAGATTTCTCTTTCTCTTGATACCACATTCCAGTCTCCAAATACATTGGAGATATCCAGATATATTTGTAGTCTGCATCCGAGAGCAAGCAGTTTTGGATTCTTTATTTCCAAAGTCTTTGTAAATCCAAACACACGTGAATCACTAAATTCTAATGAAACACCTGAAACGTAGGCAACAGAACTGAGAAGGACCCGGGGGACAAATCTTTTCCCAGCGCACGATGTCTCTCAGCTTCACATCTCTCTGCTTCCTGAGCAGGGAGAATGGTTTCACTTGATCCCTGCAGAACCCTGGCCTAGTCAGCCTAAAATTGTTCGTTTCTTTAATAGCCAAGCTCCAACTAAGTATCAGGCTGATTGTTATTACCCTTACTAGTAATAACAGAAGTATTTCTGAAAGAAATAATAATCGTAAATTTCTTTCTACAGGTAAAATGAAAAGATTTTATGTACCCTCAATTCATCATTAATGGCAAAAGCAACATACTAACAGGGAACTTGCAAGAAAAGCCAGGCACATTGCTGTGACTCCAGACATTCAAAGTAACTACAGCCACTCTGCTGTCTTAAACAGAGATCTACAATATCGTGCAACAAAATCTTATTAATCCATAAACCACCTTACAATTACAATAATATTTAGTTACCATCTAACAACTCAAAATAATGACTGCAGATATATAAATGATTTTGCTTGGTGCAGTTATGTTTAGCTGTTGATCGTGAAGATTAAAAATGAGCTTTCTTGCCAAAGACAGAAGGAAAACATTTCAAAGTGAATGACTCATACAACCAATCCAAGGTACTGAGAACACTTTGTTAAAAGCTGTAACTTTTCACAATAACATGAAAAGCAAAGGGATTTTTTTCAAATATTACATTAAATTATTATGCTACTATAATCATATATATATATAATTATGACATATATATATGATTATATGTATATACAGTGGTTTGGGTTGGAAGGGACCTTAAAGATCAGCTGGTTCAAATCCCCCCACATGGGCAGGGACACCTCCCACAAGATCAGGTTGCTCAAAGCCCCATGCAACACAAACCACTAAATATACTGTTTCAGATTAAAACTGTCTTCCCTCATTTTATCACTCCATGCTCTTGTAAGAAAGTCCCTCTCCAGTTTTGCTTTGGGCTCTCTTAAGGTACTGGAAGGCCACTATAAGGTCTCCCCAGAGCCTTCTCCAGGCTGAAAAACCTCAACTTTTTCAGCCTATCCCCATAAGACAAGTGTTCCAGCCCTCTCATTATCTTCGTAGCCCTCCTCTGGACTTGCCCCTACAGCTCCCTGTCCTTCCTATGTTACAGGCCCCTGAGCTGGATTCAGAACTCCAGGTAGGGTTTCACCAGAGCAGAGCAGAGGGGCAGAATCAGGAGCATTACTAAACACCTAAAAAGAGAACTGACATTTGATATATGAAACAGGAACCCAATAATATGATTCACTAACTGGAAACTAGGGATTTCTGCCTTTGCTCATGATGGCCAAACACAGAATTAAATTTTAGCACTCCTACCTTTGTGATATTTCTGTATTAGTTCGTATACAGATTAACTGTCCTTCCTGTGTCCCTCTCTGCTGTTTTGGTTACACTCCAGAGTTTTTTTGGAGATACTGACAGCGGCTAGAAATTACCATCAAAATCTTTATTATACTAATATAGGACCTTTTCTTCTCAAAAACATATATCCCTGAATTTCTCAAGGAACAAAGACAACTGCTCCAAAGGCAACTTCAAAGCACCAAGCTGAAAGACTTTGTGATTCAATTATTCAAAGGGCCTTTGGAAGTCTGGCTGGTCTGCTAGAGGCCGAGGAAAGTTGGTAAGAATCATCAGTAGTAATGCAGATACAGATTTCCTATCTGGAGTGTAACAGTTTAAAGACAATAGAAAGGCTCTGCATATCAGTCATATCATATGGGAGATATTCACGCTGTGTTTCTCACCATCCTGGAGGAGAAAATACATTTAGCAGAAGTGAAGAGAAATTGGTGTGCAATGCATCTGTGTTTCTCAAAGCCTTTTATTTTTCCTTGCAGCACACCATGCAGCACCTCCACAAAAGAGGACTCTGTAAGAAATTTATTCTTTAGCCACTATGATTAAAAGCACTAAAACTTAACAGAAAATAATCCGTTTTTACAACAGTTTTATAGATTTAAATAACCCAGAAAAGGCAGTATCTGCTTCTAAAGGTAAGCTGACATATCCCTCCATACATGGGGGCCTTGCCTGTCTCTTCTGCTGCCCCTGCCCCTTCCCGAGCCCCCAGACATCTCCCCAAGCCAGATGCATTCCCAGGGAGCCCCTGGAGCACCCTTTCCCAGTGCCCTCTCCTCCCTAAAGGGGTACAACAGAGCAGTGCTCCCCTGGCTGCTCTCTAGGTTACCATCACACCGGACCCCTTCTGGGAGCACCAGC